>NC_134561.1:28985539-29585539 GCF_025594145.1 Primulina tabacum | reverse complement strand
ATTAATCATTTATGCATGTTGAATAGATATGTGGATTGATTTTATTAAATTAATTGAGATTTTTTCATATATTAAACATATTTATTTTTTAAATAAGTAAATTTATTTCAAAGTGAAGATGTTATTTATGTTAAATAATTATTAGTTTAAAGAAATTATATATATATTTATATATATATTCATAAAAGTATAAAATTTGCACCATCAATCAAAAAATTTACAAATATTTATCAAAATCTTGCAAAAACTCTACAAAAGTCCATGGAATTCTGTTTAGAAATCTGTAAGATTCAACAAGAGTCAATAAAAATCTACCAAATCCACGAAAATCTATCGTTTAAAAAAGTCATTAAAAGTCATTAAATCTCTACATTGAATATACCTCACTAAAATAATCTTAGAATTTTTATGAATGAACTCATTAAAATAATTTGATTTATACAATCTATTTACAAACTCACTTCGACTAGGACTTATCACACTGCCTCTAAACTTTTAGTATGAATTCAGCACAACAAGTTCTAGCTTTTTTAAGAATCAACGGTTCAGAAAGTTAAAAATTTCCAATTTTTAACTTATTGAAAGCTTGAAAATTATAGATTTCTTCTCTACTTATGAACCGGTCATAAACCGCCTCTGGTCGAACCCTCGCAGCATTCCCAACATGCTGCTCCAATAATCGAGCCATACCGGCTAGCACACAAGCACTAACATCCTGCTTAGGAAAGGCAGTGGAATCTCCCCCTCCTGCATATCTCCTCCTCCCGACCTATCCTCACTGTCTCTACGAAGAACTTGTCTAGGAGGCATTTCTGTATAAGTCGTCCAACCCAACACATAACCAACATACTGTTTTAAAATAAAATGCATCTAATTTATCTTTGACAGTCATATAAGCAAGTATATCTAAACAATTTAATCAATAATAAGATAAAAAAAAATTTAAAGCAGTAAACTCACAAACATTGAGGCGTGACTTCTCGAGCTCCTCGGAAACAGCAGCAGGCATAACCCTATTCAAGAACCACCGCTCTGATACTCATTGAAACGACCCTAAGTCTAAATTCATTTAATTTAAACTAGTTTTTTTTATACCATGCATAATTAATTCATCATAAATAAACAAAACTCCATGTCATCCATAATCATTTATGCGGAATAAGTAAAACAAGCGATAAAAATCTAAAATTTAACTCAATAAATTCAAACATCCTAACAGTCTATAATAAAAGTGATAATCCATAAATCGTCAACAAGTTTTTAACATATGCGGAATTTCTAGGTCTTCGGTTATGCATTGCACCTCCCAGATGAATCGATACACCGCACCTCACGACTTAACATTGTCATTACTTGCAACCATTCAAACATAGTGAATCTAATGACTCAGCATGCTCAAACCTCACATATAGAAAGTACGTAATAAACAATCACATGCATAAAAATTACTTTTACTAAAATAGATTTGTCCATGCAACATGAAACCTTCAAAATATGCAACTTTCTAAACCATGCATAGATATGAACATTTTCCATTTAAAATCATCCTTTTTATGTGAAGTCTGATCCTCGAAAGTGACAACTTTTATTAGATTGATCAATCTATAAACCATAGTACTAGGCCGTCGGGTTCAACGTCCACTTTTTCGACGATTCCACCGACTATCATAAAAATAATTTCACCGTTCACTTTTTCAATGGATCTATTATCATTGAGATTCTCGCCCCCCGTTTTCGACGGTTCACTCCATTTTCATTGCAAGTTCACCATTCCTGTTTTCAACGGATCCCTTACTACTTTTTCGTCACAATCAATTAACATTCCTCAAACATATTTTCCTTTACTTTATCATTTCATAAAACATTCCTAACTTTCTATATTCTTTAAAAATTCCCAAAAATATGCTTTATATCAATCATATACGTCGAGATTGCTAAAAATAACATATACGTGCAAAATACGTTAAAATTTCTAAATTAGCATAATTCGTGAATACACTTTAAAACTTCTAAAAACAACATTTAACACGATTTGGAATTGTTTTAGAAAGTTTCAAACCACCCTCGACTTTCCTCGAACCGGCCGCTCACGATTCAACGCTATACTTACCCGGACGACCTTAAACTTTGACTCAAGGAGATGACTCGATATCAAAACCTTAAAAACACCCAAAAATATACAGTAGCTTGCTAGAATTTCAAACTTAGGACCTACGTTTAAAAAACGACTCAATTCGCTTATCAGATGGCTCGTTTACCACCGTTTTCGAGTTTTTGGTTAAACAAATGACCAAACTACTCTTCCTACTCGAACCAACCCGAGAACAGACATTTATTAACATCCTAAGTCTCAATATAAGTTGCTGGAAGTCCCCAAGCCCAAGCCAAAACCGAAACAAGGATTTAAAATTTAACCTAGGCTCATTTCGCTCCTATTTTGACACGTTCGGGCAATTTACTACCCCGAACGGACCACGGCTCGAAACGACCTCGAACCAAGCCCTAAAACCCTTCCATAGACACTAAATAAGACCATGGTCAAGCCCCTTTTGACACAGACCCGACGCTCAAGGCCCTGAAGCTCACGCATCTGCAGCCCACAAAACGCGTCCTCACGCTCACCTTGGCTTACTTGCACAGCAGCTGTTGTCCCAGCCCATGGCTCGACTTTTGGCTCACACCATCCCCTCACCAGGATCCTAAGGCACGTCCCTAGCACCTGAACCAGCCATTAAACCAACCCCTTAGCCCACATAACCCCCACGCTCGAAAACAGCCCCCAAGCGCGTCCAATGGAGTCACGGCTGCTGGGCTTCAGCAGCTAGTCCAGGCCCAATCCTAACCCCACCAAGACTTACCTAGAACCCTAAAAAAACCCTCCAGACCATGGCTAAGGCACCATCCAGCCCCCTTGACCTTTGAGGCCCAAGCCACGCCCTTCTCCCCTCTCGACCTGCACCTTTTGGATGTGCAGAATTGTACAGCCCCTTGCAGCTCTTGATTTATCTTTTGTCCCTTAAATTCTCTTCCTAAATGTCTAGAATAGCTTTTGGAACCCTCGGTTTGCATCCTTTCCTCAACAATTCACAAACGTTAACAAGTTCATATTGGAAACAAGAGATTTACATGCATGAGATTAAAAACAATCACTCTTGTAACTTATCACACAAAATCAGCATACATGCAATAATATGGATTGAATGGTGCTTGAAAAAGGGTTTGAAAACATGCCTTGATTGTTTACGCTTACAGAATACGAGCAACGGCGCGACGAGAGACGAACCAGACTCAAATCTTCTCCTTCCTTTGCTAAAGAATTCGGCCACTCTAGACTCTTAGTGTGCGTATGTGCTGAAATTGTGTGTGAGAGGCTTGAGTTTATGGGGTGGGTGGTTAGGGTTATTTAATTAATAAATCATTAAGTTGTAAGTGGGCTTAAGTTTGCATAATGAACCCTATAATTAATTAATTAATCACCAACAAACTAAGCCCATTAAGGTGTTAATTAAATATATAAATAATCATACTAAAAAGTCCCAACAATATTTAAAAATATTGGTGCCACTCGTTTTTAGTATCGCACGCTCGAAAATACTCATTTCTTTATAAAAGTTCGTTATCGATTAAGTTCGTCCTTTACTATAAATAGATTGCCGCTTTCCTAATTTAGATTTACTAAATAAACAGTTTCTATTTATAACATTCGAAAAGTAGAAACTTTATCAAAATCGTCATCGGTTCCCTCGCCTTTGCCGTACATCACATATTCGACTACAGACAGTTCACATTCATAACATTCGATTAAATAATCATTAAACCATGCAAATACTTAAACATGCTTTTAGACCACTCATTTAAATAAATTCAAACAAATTTTCATGCATGTATGTGGTTAGTGTGTTCGGGTTTTTTTGGGTGTTACACTTTTAGCTTCTAAAATGTTGATTGAATCTTGACATTTTAGGAAACTTTTCTATTAATCGAGAGTTGATATGATATTGTGTTTGACGTCTTTTTATGATAGACATTGAACACCTTGAGTTTTTGTATCCATCTCGATCTGTTAATGTATGACCAATTATAGTTGACAGGTCAAATTCTGAGTATTTCATTGATATAGCATTCCGGTTAAAAACATATTCAACAGATGATTTTCTTATGATGTCCGGAGCTTGAGCTTATAAAAAAACAATGAACGGTCTAACTTTTTCAATGGCTAGAGCCCTGTAATTACAAGAAAGAGACAACTTGACTTGAAATAACTTGATGTTGTTTTTGTCATTGCCAAAAATTAAGGTCTTTCAAATTTACAATACAAGATCAAAATTCGAAAAAAGAAACATTAAAAAAAATAGAACGTTTGCATATTACTTGATAGAAGCCAAATTAAACAACCCTTAAAAAAAAATCAATAATCATTATTTTATTTAGGCAATAATTGGAGGACATAGTTGGCCATGCATGATATTTTGGTGCCCACTCCAAAACTCACTCAATTGATCAAACCATCATTATCACTAACCTTTCCTCCAAATTGTTTCCTTAATCATAATCAAGACATCATTAAACAAACACCAACTTTAATTCCCATGTTAATTAATTAATTATTTATTATTATTTTAAACAACCAATCAAAGAAAGCAATTGATGTCTCCCATCCAATCTGTTCTCAGATATGAATTTTTTCTTAGGAGCAAGAATCTATATTCGTTTGCGTGGATTATAGTTAATTTGTAATTTAAGTTTGTCTTTTATAAATTCGTACATTTTATCATTTAAAAGTACTTAGTTCTGAGTTGTTATAAGTAATTAATGCAAGTAAGGGTAAAGTTAATTTGTTTTATCTTCTAGGAAATATTTTTTATTTTTCGAATAATAATAAAAATTATATATATATATTTATTTCTCCCAATTCATTTATTTTACACAACCTTTTCAAAATTTAGAAAATTCTTATACACATTGTTATTATTATTATTAGCCCGCTCCATGTGCGACATAATAGAACAAGACAAAAATTTGTGTGAGACGGTCTCACGGGTCGTATTTGTGAGGCGAATCTCTTATTTGAGTCATCCATGAAAAAATATTACTTTTTATGCTAAGAGTATTATTTTTTATTGTGAATATCAGTAGAATTGATCCGTCTCACAGATAAATATCCGTGAAACCGTCACAAGAGACCTACTCATAGAACAATTGATTTTATTGGGTTATAATAATTGTAACAGTTGATAAACAATCAAAGAAGGTTGTTTGGACTGATGTTCATTTTAAAATATTGAGATTGCATCGCCAGCCGTCTTTTAGACCGACTATAGATTTTGATAAAATAACAAACATGTTGTCATAATATTGATATAAGAGTCAATATCCAATGTTTGATTCATATAAATTACAAATAATGTAATTATTGAAAGATAGATTGTTAGAATCCAATAATTGCACTGTTGGCGGAGGAATCAAAGCTCTTGAACTGTTGCATGATTTAAAATATTAGAGTTGCACATTTAGCACACACTATAATTTTTCATAAAACGACAAGCGCTTAATCTTATGTGTTTTTGTGATAATTTTTTTAGATGTAAATCAATTTTTATATGTAAATATGAACTATTTTATATAAAATATTAATAATTATCTTGCCATAGTTTATAATTATTTTTTAGATAATGCTATGTTAATCAATATAAACAATATAAATGGGGATGTTCCGTTACCATACCCATTTCGAATAATGGTTAATATGAATAATCTTATATAGTACCATATTATAAAGGATTATATTTATTGGATTATGATTACAATCAAATCTGAATCTGAAATCAAATCAAACTGAATTAAATTATAGAGTATGTTTCTTGTGACACGGTCTCTCGAATCTTTATTTATGAAATGAGTCAACCCTACCGATATTCAAAATAAAAAATAATACTCTTAGCATAAAAAGTAATATTTTTTCATGAATGACCCAAATAAGATATCCGTCTCACAAAATACGTTCCGTGAGACCGTCTCACACAAGTTTTTGCCTAAAATATAATTGGAATCAATATTTTATTTTTCTCAACCATTAGTAACTAAAAGAGTAGGTCTCTTGTGAGACGGTCTCAAGAATCTTTATCTGTGAGAAATGTCAACCCTATCGATATTCACAATAAAAAGTAATATTCTTAGCTTAAAAAGTAATACTTTTCATGGATGATCCAAATAAGAGATCTGTCTTACAAAATACGATCCGTGAAACTGTCTCACACAAGTTTTTTCTCAACTAAAAAACTGTTTGAAACAAAATATTGATAAAAAATAAAATATATTATTGGATACGATTCAACCAGATCAGATTAAAATGATTCTGAATCCATTTTAAGAATTCAATCTCAATTTAAATTAAAATAAATTAAATCAAATAAACATCTTTATAATTAAAATAACGTGGATTTTTTATTATACAGGTAGCTTAAAAATTCGTGTATTTGACAGTTTGACTGACCAAACAGTTCGGTCCACGTGAGCCGGTCGCAGAGGAAAACACTCGGCTTGCTGAAAGACAATTGAGCGCTGGACGCTCCGAATAAATCTTGAAGTCACTTCCAAACTGAACAAGAAGAAGTGAGCCACTGAATGTTGCCGGTGCTGGCAATCGTACGCCGCCGTTCGAAGTACGCACCCCCCAACCAACTCCACCGCTGAAGGGTGGGGAGATCTACCGTTTCCTTGTCCCTGTACATGCTCCTCTCCTGTGAATGATCTTCCATTTTCTGTGAAATGGATCCGCAGGAGGGGATAATGAGCGGCGGAGGAGTTTACTACTCAGAGATCTGGCCGGGGTTTCAGGTGAACGCCAATGCGGCGCCGTATAATGTGGATCCGATGGTGGTGGACCACGGGTCGAATCACGGTCCGCCCAGCCATAATTCGAGGAAGCGTCGCGAGGAGGATGAGTGTGCGAGAGGAGGAGCTTCCACCAGCAACTGCTTTGGCAACAATAATGATGTTTCGGTAGTGTTTCGGTTGAATGTGGAAATCGTTAATTTTCGAATGTAGATTATGTAGTGTGGATGATTGTGTTTTGCTATGTGATTTAGGGATTATTCATCATTCTGTGGCTTTGATCAGCTAATTCAGATGCTGTGTTTTACATGTGTGTTTTTTGCATTTAATATATGCAGGCAACTAAAAACTATGCCAAATTTAGTAAATACCTTGCCAATTTACCATCTTTTGATTTTACCATTGATTTTTCTTGTTTTGGTTTGTGTTTGACTGCGGTAATAATTTTGGCATTGAGCAGTATGACGGTGAGAATAAAAGGCTCAAGACTGAGGGATCGAATGAGGATAACGAAAACACAGATGGAAATTCAGGAAAAGCAGCGGATCAACCTCCGAAACCAGCTGAACAGCCAAAGCAAGACTACATCCATGTGAGAGCAAGACGGGGGCAAGCTACTGATAGTCATAGTCTGGCTGAAAGAGTAATGACCTTACTGTATTGAATTTGGCTTATATGTAAAGATATTGTCTTTTCTGGATTGCCATGTGATATTATTGGTGAAAACTAAATAATTGTTTTTCCATTGTTTCTTTTGCCTTTGTATGCAGGCTAGGAGAGAAAAGATCAGCGAGAGAATGAAAATTCTCCAAGATTTAGTGCCTGGTTGCAATAAAGTGAGTATCGGCATACTCTGAACTAAATTACTAAAGAAATGTTCGAGGTTGCGTTTAGTGATAATAACCCTCGTGCCCCTGATTCATGTATTTTCAGTTTCTGTTACTTCTAAGCGTATTAAGTTATCCCGGACTATACTTGCTGCCTTGTAGATATCAATGTAGGTTTGTCATTTCCTCTTGGATATAGGAGGATTAGGATTAATGCAAAAAGAGGCTTGTCTTTGAGTCCACCACATATGAGTTTGCCATGTGACCATGCGTAGAAAATGTTACTTCTAAATTCTCTCATCCAACTTAAAATTTGTCCGCTTTTATATTTTCTGTGAAAAATGCCTCTGAGTTGGTATTCAAGTTTAGGACTTTGTGCCTGCTGATGTTCCTGTGAAGTCACAAAAATTTGGCCACGCACAAGAATATTATCAGGAGTATCTGATTATTTTTTCATCTTTTATTGCACAAGTGAACTTGTTGTTTCCTGCAATGCCCAAACTTTCATCACAATGAACATTTCGAAAGGCGGAAACATAAAACTAAATTTGTAAATGAGCTGCTTGTATTTATTATACAGATGCTTGACTGTTCAATTTATAACTCTTGGTCTTGGAATTGGTACAGGCTAATTTTATATAACTTTATTTGCCAAAGGATGCATACACTGTAATTATAGTTCCAGCAAATGTAGTAGAATGCATGGCCCGTGGTTTGCGTCTGAGTCGAATTCCGTAATTTATACACTTTTTTGAGCCATGTTTTCTTTCTTTGATGCCAAGCTTGTCAAGATAATTCTGATTCTAGTAATAATGTGAAATTTTTCAATGATTTTAGTGTTGAATCAATGTCTATTCGGACTTATCTACTCCTGAATTTATTTCTTTTTTTTTTCTTTTCTGGAATAACAAATTGAATGGATGATTCATTGGGCTTCAGGTTATCGGCAAAGCACTGGTACTTGATGAGATAATTAATTATATCCAATCATTACAACACCAGGTTGAGGTAAATTCCATCCTCTCCTCTCCCAACTCCCCCTTTCCTTGGTAGATGCAGCGTGTACACGCACATTTTTACCGTATTTTTAATAAATAATTGCTCTTAGAATCTCATTTGATCATATATAATTGACGGTGTCCGACAGTTCCTGTCAATGAAGCTGGAAGCTGTTAACTCAAGAGTAGGCCTTGACGGGTATGCTTCAAAAGATGTAAGTTCTTAAAGCACAATTATCAACTCCTCAAATTTGCCGTTGCTCCTACTGAACGATGTTCAGAAAACCGTTATACATGCCTTAAAGTTTCAAACTTGTGTTATGTCCTTTTCCAATTTGCAGTTCGCTCAGCAAACTTTTGACACTCCTGGTATGACATATGGTTCCCAAGGTGCAAGAGAATATGGCAGGAGTTTGTCTCCGGAATGGCTGCATATGCAAACTGGTGGCAGATTTGAACGAACATCATGAAATCAATTCGAAGTGCAATGTATCTTCCCCGAGATACTGCAACAGTATACTTACTACTCGAACCGTAATATAATTCCATAAACAAAAATCCATTTACACTGTTAAAGATGGTTGCTTCTTATAAGCAGGTTTCGCCTTCTCGTCCGGTAGATTAGAAGATTCCAAGAATCAGGGACGTTGTGCAAAGCCTGCGCCAAATTACTGCTTGTGGTATTATCTCTATCAAAGGTGTTTGTAATTGGGATGTATTTGAAAACACAGGTGAACCGTGAACATTCAATAAAGTTCCAGCTTTGTTTGCATATTTATTTTCATGCGTTGTTTGATTTACCAAATGTGTGTCGTCGTAGTAATTTCAATTGAATAAAAGAATGGGTAATTCTGTAAATGAAGTTGGATTCACGAGTTTACATATTTGTTTAGTTTTAACATTTGCCACTTTTCCCCTTGATCCATCCATATTGCTTTATTTATTATTAGTCTTATTTAAAAATAAAATATAAAAGAATCTTACGGATATATATATGTATTTATAAAATCGGTTTGATTTAGATTTTTTTTCCAAACTTTGAACAACTTAAAAATATTATATATTTATAAAATCGATTTGATTTAGAATTTTTTCAAAACTATGAACCAAATTATTATTTTTGGTTTGGTTGATTTAAAAACAATCCAAACTATGACTAATTAAAAGCAGTTTGATTTTGTTTGGTTTTATGTTTTGATTTGGTTTCTGTTAACCTCTAGTGTCAACTGAGATATCAGAATATAGTGAGTGACATACATATCTTAGGTATAAGGCACACTTTACCAAGATATCATTTAGTTTCCAATGAACAATTAGATTTTTCATTACCTTCGTAAATTCTCAAATTTTTGAAATATTTAAAGTTGTGTTCCCAAATACTTAAAAAAATGATGACTATGTCTGTTGTGAGACGGTCTCAGGAATTTTTATCTGTGAGACAGATCAAACCTACCGATATTCACAATAAAAAGTAATACTCTTAGCATAAAAAGTAATATTTTTCATGGTGACCCAAATAAGAGATTCGTCTACAAAATACGACCTGTGAGATCGTCTCACATAAGTTTTTGTCAAAAATGATTATGGACTTTTAATTTTGCAAATTTTTAAATAAAAAATCTATAATCACTTTTGATGATGGCTAGGCAAATCAAATAAGTTAAGTGGACGATTTTACCATGTCAAGTGAATTCTTCTCGGAGACGTGGGAAACCGGGTTGGTAATTCCCGGGCTGTACAATCTGCACACTCAAAGAACAAGGAGTGTTAATGGGACGCCGAAAGATTTTTCGACATAACCACTCCGACGCTCAAGTCCGTCAAGTGTTACTTATATGAGAAAGTACAATGCAAAGAATGTATATTGAGTACTTGTAGGAAATAATAAATAAATGTATGCCTCAAAATTATTAAAACCTGGGTATTTATAGAGATACAAATAATGATGACACCTTGTTTTCAGTGCTCGGTTGCTACTTATGATAAGATAGCTGCCCATGTCCTGCCTTTTGACACTGTCACATCTGACAACCCATACTGTCTCTGGTCTAGTCAGATAATCCTAATGTGTGCTGAATGACAGACCCATGATTTCAAAGTATGGTATCCCATATCTGGGGACTCGGAAACGAAACTTGTATTGAGGTGATCAAGAAAATGATCGTGGTGTGATAATGAAGACAAGGTCCTTAATCTCCTAAATCCTATCGCACTGTCTAGGCGAAGCTGCGAGCCTGACTTCATTTGGACATGTGTCGGTCTGATATGCTCCTTAGGATGGTTCACTAGAGAGCACTTCTGTTGTACTATTTTTCTAACCGCAAGTGTACAATGTCAAGTTTTAGCACTCGGTTAAACACTGATATCGTTCCCACAAGGCGTGCAATTTAGTAATATATTAATTACCACAATTAGAATAGTAAGGTAACTATCGAAATAATGGGCCGGTGAGTGGGGAAGGAAAAGGTAGGCTTAGAACCAGCTCTAGCAAGAGAGCGAAAAAGGGCAATCAAAATATGGTCGAAAAAAAGAATCTCTATTTGAGGGGGCTTCTTCCTATACCAATGAATTCCATTGGACCCAGAAATGATACATTGGAAGAATCGGTTGGGTCTGGTAATTATAAACTAAAATAAATTAAGGCATACAAACGATTTAAAATAACTGAGAATAATAAAAATCTAAATATGCGATTTCACTTGGTCTTCACTATATTAAATTATCATTGGCATCTATATTTGTAAATTCGACCCATTTACTACCCATGAATTATCTATTATCGATTTCAATATCCCTGTTAAAAATCAAACAGTAAATAATTTCAATAGCAAGGAAATTTTTTTAATGAATTCGATGGAGTTCTATGCCTTCTGAACTCTATAAATACCAACGATATATTTTCATATGGTCCTATTCGACAACCCCTTTCCCGAGTGATAGATCTCAAATAAATACGACACTCCAATTAGATATCAAATAATTAAAATCAATAAATCCGGAAAATATAAATAAACCAAGAAGAAATTCGCATACGTAAATAAACAATTCATAAATATAAACTCGACCAAGCTACGTCATCATCTAGATTAAATAAATTAATTCATGAAGGAAAAACGATAAAACAAATTCATAATTTTCAACATCAACCTAATTGCCCAAGACATAGTACGAGAAAGAAGAGAAAGATCGAATCAGAAATTGCGACTCCGTTCGTGATAGATGCACTCTTCGTCATCGCACTTTGTTCTTCGTTCTATGTACTTTTTCACGCGTCTACAGCTCTCCTCTCTTCGTGACTGGGTTTTCAATTTTTATACATACAATCCAAGTTCCTAGAGCCCACAAAAAAGCCCACACAGTTCTGTGTCACGTGCGGGTGCGCAACCCTACGTGTGAGCTTGGGGTTTCTAGGTGTACGGCTCCTCACGTATCATTTTCATTTGATTTCAAGTCTTCTTGGCCACGACTTGCATATGTCTCATGTGTCCCTGCAGCCGACCAAAACGCAAGAAACACATAATTCCATTCAATAAAGAGCATGATATAAACCAATTCTTAAAGTAATTTAAGTGCAAAACTTGAACTTATCAGCTTCGCTTACCCAAGCTGGTTCTTGCCTATGCTAACCCTTTACTCTTAAACATGTACTCCTACCCGAGTCCTAAGGTAACCCGGGTTCTAAACTCTTTATGAGGTATCACCACTCCCTTCTTAAATAGTCGGACTAGAGTTTCACTCGCTGTCTCGAGTGGTGGAATCAGACTTGGGCGAGAAATTAGTTCATATTCTCAATTTTGAGCAGGCTAGGGCTGATGACAATATGATGCAAGCCCTAGCAGTCGAAAGGACAGGTGTCTAATAGGCGTCTCTTTGTACTCCGAGCTCGTCTTTTTGACTATTTAACACGACTTCCTAGGCACATCTCGTTCGTCCATTTACTCCAAAATAAACTATTGAGATTATGCTTCTCTCGTATATAAATATCGAGCATTCCACCCTATTTCACTCTTTTGCATCCTCGTGTTCTGCTCACCTACTCCCGAATTTCCGACGTCCCTTGTTCTTCTTCGTCGAACTTATGCTCTCTTTCCCGATCAGCTTTCTAACTACTCTACCATTAAGTTCCCTTTCTAGCAATGTCAAATAACACTTCCTCTACCTCTGGAACAAACACGTGTGACTCAATTGGATATGAGTCTGGTGGTTTGCTCTGATTTTGCTCCGAATTCCTCTCATCCTCGCTCCTCCGTTACTTCCAAAAAACTTTATCTCGCCCATACCAAATCTAAAAAACCAACAGTTATCCACTTATTTCTGGACCTTCTAGGGCCTAGGAGAAGGGTAAGGGTAAAGCTCGAGCCTCAGTAAAGGCTGGTAGGGGGGAAGGCTCGAGTGCTCCTTGTTTTCTAATATGGCGAGCACTATTCGCTCATGGGCCGAAGAGGACCTCAGTGTCCTCGGGTCTATACCATCCTCCCATTTCATTCTTATCCCCAGTCCCTCGGACCTGGCTGAGCGAACTCCTGAGGACTTTTACACTATTTTCCGGGACCAGGTCCATAGTAACCTTCGGTTTCCCATCTCCTTGCTCTATACTGAGGTGGCCCGATTTCTCGGGGTTCCTACAAATCAACTCCACCCCAATTCCTTCCGTATAATAGCCTCGGCCTTTGTGCTCTTTAAAATAAACAACCTCCTTATCAACCCTTTTATCCTTAAATACTGTTTTATTGCCAGTTTAATGAGATTGCTTTCTCTCTAACAGCTCGGATCTACAAAAGTTTCCTTGATGATATTCTTTCTTAAGGAGCATCGGATGACTCGTTTATTACCATTTTTGTGTTTTTAGTTAAACAAATGATCAAACTACCCTTTCGACTCAAACCAACCCGAGACCAGACCTTTATTGACATTATAAGACTCAATATAAGTTTCTGAAAGTCCCCAAGCCCAAGCCAAAACCGAAAAAATGGATTTAATCTAGGCTCAATTCACCCTTTTTTTGACACGTTCGGACAATTTACAACCCCGAACGGACCACGGTTCGAAACGACCCCAAACATGCCCTAGACCCATTCCTTATACACTAAATAAGACCATGATTAGGCCATTTTGGACATAGACCAATGCCCTAAGCCCTGAATCTCACGCACCAGCAAGGCACAAACGCATCCTCACGCTCACCTTGGCTTTCTCGTGCACTAGCTGCTGTCCCAGCCGTTGGCTCGCCCCTTGGCCCATACCAGACTCTCAACAGGTCCCTAATTCATGTCCCCGGTCCCTGGTCCAGCCCTTTACACCATCCCCTAGCCCACATAACCGCACACACCCCAAACAAGTCAACAAGGGAAATTTCTGGAAATTCGATCGCAGCACTTTGCCCACTGGTCTAGGCACTGTCCAAACCTCTCCTAGCCCTTCCTAGGACCCTAATCCTTCCCTCAAAACCATGGCTAGGACCCCATGCAACCACCATGGCCGATGAACCCAGCCGCCCCCCTTAAACCTCACGGTCTGCACGTGTTTGATGTGCAGGGCCGAGCAGGCCCCTCGTGCCTTTCCATTGCAACTTTTATCCCTTAAAATATCCTCTTTAACATCTAGACCAGCCCTTGGAACCCTTGGTTTGCATCCTTCCCGCAACAATCTGCAAGACGTTAGGATAATCTTGATGGAAACAAGAGATGCACATGCATGACATTGAAAACTATCATCTTTACAAACTTTTCACAAAAAAATCAATTGCATACAATACTATGGATTGAATGGTGCATGAAATAGGGTTTGAAACATTCCTTGTTCCTTTATTCTTACGAGACACGAGAGACGACGCGACGAGAGGCGAACGGGACGCAAAGCTTTTATTCCCTTGCTATGAAACTCACAGCCACCTAGAGTCTTAGTGTGTGCGTGTTGTGTGTGATGAAGGTGAAAGTGGCGCGTGTTTGTGGGGTGGTGTAGGCTAGGTTTTATTTAATTAAGTTATTAGATTGCTAATTGTGCTTTAGGTATAGTTAGGGGCCCTAATTATTTAATTAAATATTTATTAATATAGGTCCATTAAGAAATTAAATAATCCCTTAATTAATCCACTAAAAGTCCCAACAATATTTTTAAAAATATTTGGTGCCACTCGTTTCTAGTATCGCATGCCCGAAACTACTCATTTTCTAGCAAAAGTTCGTTACCGATTAAAATTCGTCCCTTACTGTAAATAGATTGCCGCTTTCCGAATTTGGACTTACTAAATATAGAGTTTCTATTTAAAAGTACAAATTTATTAAAATCGTCCCCTGTTCTCTAGCCTTCTGTCGTGCATCGCGTATTCGATTACAAAAAGTTCACATTCATAACATTCGTTCAAATAATCATTAAATCATGCCAATACATAAACATGCTTCTAGACCACTCATTTAGATAAATCTCAAATAAATTTTCATGAATGCATGTGGTCAGTGTATTCGGGTTTTCGTACGTCACAATTCCTCCCCCCTTAAATAGAATTTCGTCCTCGAAATTTTTCTAGTCTTGATTATTGAAAAGCTTAGGCTCCATCATTCACCACATACTTAATCTGTTTGGCTTAAGTTTTGCATTCTATCATGCTTTCGTTGCATACTCTGATGCTCTACCTTACTTGCTGGAATGTCAAACATTCGGACACAAAACGCAAGATGCTCGCTTCATGCCCGGCCACCAATACAATTTCTGCAGATCTTTGTACATCTTCGTACTTCCAGGATGAATGGAGTATGGAGTGTTATGAGCTTCCTTCATAACAACTTCTCTCAGTGAATCGCCACTATGAAGAGAAAGTTGTTATCGAAAAATTATCACACTTAGCCCTAATAATTCTCGAAAAAGGGCACAATTTGACCCCAAATAAGTTTTCGAAGATAGCATTTCAAACTTTAAAGTTTCGAATTTTCTTCATTTCGGTACTTAAAATCTCGAAAATTGCATTTCAATCCCAATAAATTTTCAATGTCATCTCTTAAATCCAGCTTAGGTAGAGCATTCAACCTATTCTCCTCTAGGTTCTTCATTATCCCAATCAATTCCAATAACCAACTTAACATTTCATGCAATAAAAGTAATGTAAAAACATTTAAAAAAACTAGGTTACCAGTAATCAGAGTCGTGTCTGGTTCTGCTTCAGCCTCCTCAGCATGCATGACATACACCCTACCAGTTGTAGGTGCCTGTAACTTAGGGCAATTGTGGACGATATGTCCTTGCTCTCCACATTTGAAGCAGTTTCCAGAGAACCATAGGCACTTGCCATAATGGTGGCGGTTGCATTCCTTGCACAAAGGTTTCACATCATTCTTTGGCGCTCCCGGTTTCTGCTGACCCTGTCCCTTTCTAAGCCCCGTGAAAAGCTTCTTATTCTGCTTGTTTTATTGTTGGGCACGGTTCCTCTTGCGCTGCATCTCTCACTCAATGTCCTTCAGTGACTGCTCGGCTCGAAAGGCGTTAGCAACAACAACAGTTTAATCAATCGGGTCTGCCAGCATAACATCCCAACGGATCGTCGGCCTCAAACCATCCAAGAAATGACGTAATTTCTCTGCAGCATCATTTGCAATCATGGGCACAAAGTGACAGCCCCGGTCAAAATTCTGGACGAATTCAGCAACAGATGCATCCCCTTGGCGGTGACTCGTAAATTCTCTCTTCAACCTCGAACAGACATTGGCAGTGAAATACTTATCATAGAATACCCTCTTGAAGCCTTTCCATGTCAATGTCGCCAGATTCACTCCTCGTTCCGCTCCCTCCCACCATAAGGAAGCATATTGCCCTTAGCAAATAGATGGTACAATGAACCCAGTCAGCGTCCCCCATATCCATATACCTAAAAATCACCTCGAAAGACCTAATCCATCCCTCAGCCACGAATGGATCGGTAGTGCCAGAAAAGTCCTCGGGATCCATCCTCCTAAACCGCTCATATATTGCCTCCGATCGGACCCTCGCAGCATTCCCAACATGCTGCTCCAATAATTGAGCCATACCGGCTAGCACACGAGCACTAGCATCATGATTATGGGTAGGCTATGGAATCTCATCCTCCCGCCTATCCTCATCATCTCTGCAGAGAACACGTCTAGGAGGCATCTCTGTACAAGTCGTCCCACCCAACACGTAACCAACATGCATTTACTAGTTAAGAAAATACATCTACCCTCCTAATTTATGTCTCATTAAAGCATTTAAAAATTCAACATATGAGATTTAAAGCAGTAAAAGTAAAACTAACAGACTTGAGGCGTGACTTCTCGAGCTCCTCGAAATAGACAGCAGGCATAACCTTTTTCAAGAAACACCGCTCTGATACCAACTGAAACGCCCCAAATTCGACGATTGTTCTCACTGTATCAAGACGGGTATTTTCAGCATGCTTATGTCTTCACTCACACGCACCCTAAAAAACTTCCCAAGGGGTCACTCATCCTAGAATTGCCCTAAGTCAAGCACGCTTAACTTTAGAGTTCTTATGTGATGAACTACCGAAAAGAAGATGCACCTTCTTGATATGAGCAGTACATATCAAATCTTTTAAACTCTCCTCAACTGCACAGTCTCATACCTGCACAGATTTGGAATCAATCTCATTCCGGTGTGTGATCGGTTCATTCATGTTCCCTTCACCTAGAAGCCTGCTATAGCCGCTCTTTGTCCGTGCAACCTCATGGCACCGGCGATCACCCCCCGCCCTCTTCGGCCCCGGGCCTCACATGCCCACCAGCTTCCGATTGGTTCGTCCTCGAACCACACCGTACTAGGAGAAGTTGGCTCTTTTATCAACTGAAACGACCCTACTTCTAAATTCATTTTATTTACACTAGGTTTTTTTTCTAAACCATGCATAATTAATTTATCATAAATAAGCTAGCATAAATAATCAAATAAAACAGAATTCCATAATATCCAAAATCATTCATGCGGAATAAGCAAATAAAGAAATAAAAATATAAAATTCAACTCAATAAATTCTAGCATCCTAATAGTCTATAAATAAAAGCGATAATCCATAAAATCATCAAAAGTATTTAAAATATTAAGAATTTCTAGGTCATCGGGTATGCACTGCGCCTCTCGGATGAATTGATAGTTTGCACCTCATGACTTAAAATCATCATTCCCTGCAACCATTCAAATCTAGTGATTCTAATGACTCAGCATGCTCAAACCTAATATAGAAAATACATAGATATACACTCACATGCATAAAAATTACTTTTACTAAAAATAGATTTTTCTATTACAATCATGGAACTTTCAAAATATTCAGCTTTTTAAAGCATGCATAGATATGAACATTTTTCATTTAAAATTATCATTTTAGGTGAAGTCCAATCCTCGAAAATGACAATATTCATTCGATTGATCAATTTATAAGCCATAGTACTAGGCCACCGGGTTCAACGCCCACTTCTTCGACGATCCCACCGACTATCATAAAAATAACTTCACCATTCACTTCTTCAATGGATCCATTATTATTGAGATTCCCGCCCTCGTTTTCGACGGTTCACTCTATTTTAATTGCAAGTTTACCGTTTTCTTTTTCAACGGATCCTTTACTACTTTTTCGTCGCAATCAATTCACATTCTTCAAAATATTTTTCTTTACTTTATCATTTCATAAAATATTCATAACTTTCCATATTCTTTTAAAAATTCCTAAAAAAATGCTTTACATCATTCATATACGCCGAGATTGCTAAAAATTGCAAATACATGCAAATACGTTAAAACTTTTAAAAATAGCTTATATCATGCATATACTTTAAAACTTCCAAAAATAACATTTAACATGATATGGAATTGTTTTAGGAAGTTGCAAACCGCCATTGATTTTCCTAGAACCGACCACTCACGATTCAACGCTATACTTACCTGGACGACTTTAAACTTTGACTCCAGGAGACGACTAAATTTCAAAACTTTAAAGACACCCAAAAATATCCAATAGCTTGCTGGAAATTCAATCTTAGAACCTACGTTTCAAAAATGACTCGATTCGCTTACCGGATTACTCGTTTACTACCGTTCTCGCGTTTTTAGTTAAACAAATGACCAAACTACCCTTATGACTCGAACCAACCCGAGACCAGACCTTTATTGACATCCTAAGACTCAATATAAGTTGCTGGAAGTCCCCAAGCTGAAGCCAAAATCGAAAAAATGGATTTAAAATTTAACAAAATCTCAATTCGCCCCTTTTTTGATACGTTCGGGCAATTTACGACCCCGAACGGACCACAGCTCGAAACAACCTCGAACAAGGCCCTGGACACCTTCCTTAGACACTAAATAAGACCATGATCAGTCCATTTTGGACACAGACCAAACGCCCTAAGCCCTGAAGCTCACGCACCAGTAGGGCACAAACGCATCCTCATGCTCACCTTGGCTTTCTCGTGCACCAGCTACTGTCCCAGCCCCTGGATCACCCCTTGGCCCATAACAGCCCCTCAATAGGTCCCTATTTCATGTCCCCAGCCCCTGGTCCAGCCCTTTCCACCATCCCCTAGCCCACATAACCGCAAACACTCCAAACAAATCAACAAGGGCAGTTTCTGGAAATTCGGTCGCAGCGCTTTGCCCACTGGTCCAGGCACTATCCGAACCTCACCTAGCCCTTTCTAGGACCATGACCATTCCCTCAAGACCGCGGCTAGGACCCCATGCAGCCACCATGGCCGATGGAACTCAACCGCCCCTCTTAAACCTCACGGCCTGCAATTGTTTGACGTGAAGGACCAAGCAGCCCTTTCGTGGCTTTCCGTTATGACTTTTATCCTTTCAAATCTCCTCTTAAACATCTATACCAGCCCTTGAAACCCTCGGTTTACATCCTTCCCTCAACAATCTTCAAGACATTATGATAATCTTGATGGAAACAAGAGATGCACATGCATGACATTGAAAACTATCATTTTTACAAACTTTTCACACAAAATCAATTGCATACAATACTATGGATTGAATGGTGCATGAAAAGGGTTTGAAAACATTAATTTTTCCTTTATTCTTACGATACGAGAGATGACGCGACGAGGGAAGAACGAGATGCAAAGCTTTTTCTCCCTTGCTATGAAACTCACGGCCACCTAGATTCCTTGTGTGTGTGTTTGTTGTGTGTGCTGAAGGTGAAAATGGCGTGTGTTTGTGGGGTGGTGTAGGCTAGGTTTTATTTAATTAAGTTATTAGGTTGCTAATTGGGCTTTTGGTGTAGCTATGAGCCCTAATTATTTAATTAAATCTTTATTAATCTAGACCCATTAAGGAATTAATTAATCCCATAATTAATCCACTAAAAATTCTTAACAATATTTAAGAAAATAATTGGTGCCACTCGTTTCTAGTATCGCACGCCCGAAACTACTCATTTTCTAGTAAAAGTTCGTTATCGATTAAAATTCGTCCCTTATTATAAATAGATTGCTGCTTTCCTAATTTGGACTTATTAAATATTGAGTTTCTATTTATAACTTTCTAAAAGTAAAAAATTATTAAAATTATCCCCGGTTCTCTCGCCTTCTTCCGTGCATCGCGTATTCGACTACAGAAAGTTTACATTCATAACATTTGGTCAAATAATTATTAAATCATGCCAATACCTAGACATGCTTCTACACCACTCATTTAGATAAAATTTCAAATAAATTTTCATGCATGCATGTTGTTAGTGTGTTCGGGTTTTCGGGCGTTACAATTTAAACGCAATGCTCCCCTACTGACTTTTTGTAAGGTTCCTCCCACCGGGCCTCTAATTTGCGAACGTCGCTGACTGGATTTTCTTTCTTCAGAACGAGATCACTGACTTGGAAATCTCGAGGTCGGAACTCATTGGTTGTATGCTCGTAGTAGTCTTCCATTTGGATGACAACCCTTTCTCTTTTTCTTCCACAGGTTATAATTCTTGAGCCCAGTCTGCATGTCGGCTTCGATTCGAGCTAATGTTTTCCCAATCTCGCCACGCAGTACAGATTCAGACCTATATACAAAACTAAAAGGAGTTTCCCAGTAGCTGCTTGGGGGTAGTTCTCTAAGCCCACAAGACACTTTGCACTTCCTCAACCTAATCCTTCCCAACACCTTGCAGCCTAGCTCTCAAAGCTTGAACTATTGTGCGATCGATCACTTCAGTCTGTCCATTAGCTTGTGAATAAGCAACTAAAGTAAAATATTGAGCAATCTTCATTTCTTTACACTAAGATGCCATTTCCATCCTTGAAACTACCTGTCATTGTCTAATATCAACTTTTTCGGTAGCTTGAACCGGAAAACTATGTTTTCCATAAAAATTTCAATACTTTTTCTTACGTAATTCAAGACAGAGGCTCGGCCTCAATCCACTCGGAGAACTATGTTTTCCAGCTCAAGCG
The DNA here is from genome assembly GCF_025594145.1 of Primulina tabacum. Taxonomy (NCBI): domain Eukaryota; kingdom Viridiplantae; phylum Streptophyta; class Magnoliopsida; order Lamiales; family Gesneriaceae; genus Primulina; species Primulina tabacum. The sequence goes on along the minus strand of NC_134561.1, from coordinate 29,564,479 downwards.
CTCTCTAGTGAACCATCCTAAGGAGCAGATCAGACTGGCACGTGCCGGATGAACTTGGGCTCTTAGCTTTGCCAGGACAATGCAAAAGGATTTAGGAGATTAATGGCCATGTCCTCATTATCACACCACGATCTTCTGCCCGAGTACCTTAGTGCAGGTATCATTTCCGCGTCCACAGTTATGGGATACCATACTTCGAAATCATGGATCTGTCATTCAGCACACGTTGGGATGATGTGCTAGATTAGAGGAAGTCTGGGTTGTCAGATGTGGCAGTGTTAGAAGGTAAGACATGTGCAACCATCTTGTCATAAGTAGAAATCGAGCAATTACAACAAGGTCATCATTACTTGTGTCTCTTTAAATACCCTGGTTTTATTAATTGTGAGGCATTCAATTCACTTATTATTTACCACAAATACTCAATATGCATTCTCTACATTGCATTTTCCCTTTTGAAAAACACTTGACTAACTTGAGCGTTGGAGTGGCTATGCTGGAAAATCTTCTGGTGCCCCAATTAACATTCCTTGTTCTTTAAGTGTGCAGATTGTAAGCCCGGGAACTACCAACCCGATCTCCCACGTCTCCGAGAAGAATTCACCATGTCTGGTAAAATCGCCCACTTAACTTACCCGATTTGTCTTTTTAAAGTATTTGCAAACACTGCCTAATTATATTATAATATTCTTATGAATTCATACCCATTAGGTTTCTCTAGTATGTAACGTGGATTGTGTTGAGCTGCATATTTGTTGCACCCAGCATAGGAGATTGGGACCTCAATCGTACCATTGCATTAATCGTAAAAAATTAGAGAAGAATTTCGAGAGTGGCCCAAATTTTTATTACCACTAAATCCGATAAGATAGTGATTGCTTACATATAACCGATCGATATATGGTTATGCTCTTGTTAAGATCATGGATTTATTATCGACATAACCGAAACTTCAAAAAAAGTTGAAAAAAAAAAATTAATTGAGAAATTTTCTACTGCAATTCAAGCTTGGAACGAAGGACGTTTACATTACCAATTTCAAATCTATGGATCCCATCTAATATTCAACCGTCAACCCTGCATTAGAATTTTATCCCGTTTAACTAATTCACAATTACGAAAAAATAAGCATTAATGATGATATTTTCAATTTTCCCTAATCAATTTTCAGTGATAAGTTCTACTCTCGACTTTTGGACATATCTTTTCCTGAAGTTCATAAAGGATTGTTCGAGTTTGTAAATTAAATTAACATTTGGTCAGTGGTAAAGAGTTTGATTTCTCTTACCAACACTATTTTGGATGAGCTTGGCGTATTTTGCAGATTATTGCGTTATCCCAAAGTTTACCTAGTGCACAATAAATTATACTAACTGCGGTTTTCATCGTTATAAAAAAAATCATATCAGCACACAGGCATATATATATATATATATATGCATATATATCATTTCGATAAAATATTTTACTTTAGATTATTTATATGCCAGATGTTGCTTACATTTAAGCAATTATATTCACTCTTATAAATTCATTCATGTTTTAACCTTCGGTCATATCAATTTTTTTTATATAATTACGTTGATAATCATACGAGCTTGTGATGAGAAAATACAACACACTTATAAAAATTAACAATGATATTAGTAATTTAATTGTATGATTTAGATAAAAAATAACCAAAATTTATCGTTGGAACATAGTTAGCGACTATAATTGATGCAATGAAAAAATACATGACTTAAATATCATACTCCAGCATATACATGACTAAGATTGAGATTTTGAGTCCCACGAGGAGTTCGTGTTGTTGAGATAGGTGAGCGCTGTGCCAAATGGTCACGAGTTCGATTCATCCTACCAACACTTTCACGGTTGAGTATATCATACAAGACTTACATACCATTGTTTATTCGATTGACATAGTTTGTAAGCTACTCTGCTAAGTCGATGATAGAGTTGTCAAACTTGCAGAAACTACTAATTAAAAAGCAAAAGAAGGGACGACAATTTTACATGAGTATCCGTTGAAAATAGTTGAGCATCTTGTTTTTCATAAGCTTTTAGCCTTTGTTCAAGTGTTGAGTTTGTTGGAATCTAATAAAGGCTGGATTGCTTTAACCACCAACATGTGGACTGCATCTAATCAGAGGAAGCGATTTTTGGCGTTTCATACTTGATAATCGGGCATTGAAAGTTCGAATTTTGAAGTATATTTTTTGTTGGACATAAGATATTTGGGCAGAGAATGCATATCCGATCCTCCTATGGGTATAAAGAAGATGAAATTGAGTATCCGATGTGGATGAGAATGAAAACGATGATGAATATTAAAAGGGGTGTTTTAGATCATGAACGAACATGAAATAAATTATGATGTGTATATCAGAAGTTAGTGTTGTGCGCTGATGTTGTTAACACCAAGTCACAACATGCAGGAAAAATTAATTATTTAACACACATATAATAACAAGAACAAGATGGATTAAATTATGTACAAGTAAGAATACTTGTGCAATGCCTAATGGCAAAAATTCACTAGAAAAATATGTAAATCGTTTACACAAAATAAAAATAGTTAGATTAACAAAACCAAATTCTTTGACACTCCAACGAAATAAAATGCATCAAAAACTCCAACCCAATACTAGATTCTTAAAACAAAAACCGTATTGCTTAAAACCAATTGAGACCACTATTCACCCAACACTTCACACAGTGTTGTTCTTGAGTGTCGTCAACACCAATCAGCAACACGGAAAGTATGTGAATCAATCACACCAACTCTTCACACGAAAATTTTCAATTCTGAACTCTGTGTATGCTTAGAGAAACTCCAGCAGCTATGCCTTGTTATTTTATGAATATTTTGTAGATATACTTCACCAATATCTTGGCCTTACTATCTTCCCATAAAATCAATCTTACAAACATGGAAACAAGAGTTTATTAGGAATAAATATCTATTCAAATTTCAGATACTATATGTTAAGGATAAGTACGAAAAACAAATTGTGTAGAATAAAAATCAAGATTAGATTAAGTCAAACAAGTATAGAAATGTAAAACACTTATATATCGAATTATATAAAAATTAAAGATTAATTAGAATAAAATATTCCTTTCAATCTCCCCTTTTTTGTTTTTCTGGACACAACATCCCAAAAATGATACAAATGATCATCTTCTCATCTGGTTTAGTCAATTTAGCTCCCCCTGAGCAAAATAATATCTCCCACTGAATAAAAGAGTATCTTCCCTGAATAAATGATTCATTTTAAGTTCTCCTCCTGAATTTAAACAAGTTAGCACAGCTTGTGAGATAGGTGTTGTTGACAGTGTTGTCAGCATGAGTACAAAACACAGTGCAAATCACATAATCAAAAGAAAGTTTTATAACACCTGGGACCCAACCTGCACAATAACACACTCACGTTCTAAACAACTAGAAAAAAAGACAAAACCCCAATGAAATAAACAAAGCAAAACCAATCAATCATCGGTATCCTCAGCATCAGTTGTTTTGTTACTCCCCTTTTGTGGCCTGAATGGACTGCCACATCCAGGAGAAACCTGTACTCGGCGATCTGATCTTCATAGTGTGCGATCAATTCCTAGCATTCTGGATCTGTTTCAACCCAAAATCTATTTGAGCCTGCAAAACAGAATGAGACATTAGAAGATAAACCAGTGATGTTGTGGCGGAGGAGGAAGCAATGTTGCCAACATTAGTGGCAACACCAGCTGCAGACCAAGGAAGATCCAGTTTGCGATTTCCACTGAAATAACATGGGCAATTTTCAGTGTTCGTCGTATTCCTTGACAAAGCATTGCAACTCTAGAATTCCATAGATGAGAGATGGGAATGGAAGTCAAGTGGACTTCAGTCCACCTTCGGCAAACTACAAGATAGTCTGGAACACGAGGTTGCCAAAGTTAAATCCACCACCCGTTCCAATGGGATACAAGATAAACGCCTGTGGGCGTAACTTGTTAGAGTAGATGCCCTGCAAGCCAACGGTTGGCTAGAGAATTTATTGACTCAAGTGTAATAAACAATCTTTATTTTAATATAATTTACTTTTTAATGGTTTCGTTATACTTTATCTGTATACCCATGCAATCAGCATAGATAAAGTCCTTGATTATGCTTTAATACAAATGAATCGTAATTCGATGTTGAAACTCATTTGTAAACACTGCATATTCTAAATTCGTTCCTACTCGATTCAGCCGCCTAAAACTTGGATAAAGGTCGCTTGAGCTCGAGACTAGCATCTGTGATGTTGTGTACTGCGTTTCTTGGTAAGGGCATAGAGATGTCCAAACATGCAGATGGGTAGTCATATGATGATTATACCGAACAACCCTCCCTCGGACTTTCCAAGTGGTTATCATTCATCGAGAGGATAAGTCCGTGGTTATGATTGTACACCATTAGTCCTTACGACCCGGGACAACACTGAGGCTCTATATGCTAGGGCTGTGCTTTGACTCGTTTACCGGCTCCAGGAGAGTCATCAGGTGGCGAGGTTGGGTACAGTTGCGACACATATAGGAGCCAGTGCATTGTAGTCGGGGATTCACCGCTCACCTACGGGTGTGGATATCCTATGTGATCTAATGTAATAATAGTGCATGGAATCTCTGGCCAGAGTATGAGATGTACGTTGGAGAAGGAGTTCTCCAATAGTACACGCGATGCCACTATTATAGTTATCACATAGTTATCGAATTAATATGCAACCCTCGATGAACCAATGGTTGCAGATTCGATCGGGATATATGAGATGAAGGGACCGTACTGTACGTTAATCATAATCGACTGGTTCTTGCAGGCACTATCAGTGATACCTAGGGGATCATGGGGCGATGCTACTAGACGCTCTTACCATGATCCGATGGGTGCAATCAGAAATGAGTTCTGACATTCTTGATCAAAGTGTTGATGAAAAGAATGAGGCTAACTAGGGTAAGCCCGAATAAAAGATTATGTCCTGAATCACAAAGAATTGTGAACCCACGGCTAGCTGTATCCCTGAACCATTGAGGGTCACACAAGTACTGGATTGTTTGTTCCCGTTGAGAGGATAAAGTCAAGGAGTTGAATTTATATTATGATATATAAAATTCAAGGAGTTGAATTTATGATAATTAAATTTTGAGAAAATAATTTCAAGGAGTTGAATTTATGATATAGTAAATTCAAGAAGTTGAATTTATGAAATTTGGAGAGAATAAATTCAAGGAGTTGAATTTATAAAAATTTGAGAATTTAATTTATTAAACTCAAATGTTCGGTTTATTAAATATTAAATTTTGGAGGTGATAAAAATTGAAGGAGTTGAATTTATCATTTAAATAATAAATTCAAATGTTGAATTTATAATGTATTTAATTTATTAAGCTCAAGAGTTGAGTTGATTAATTAATAAATTAAATATGGTTGATAATATGTTTAATAGGCTTGTAGGAGTACAAGTCCAACATATTAAATAATTAAAGTTTTAATGGGCCTTGATTAATGGATTAAACTAGTGTGACTAGCTCAATTAATTAATCAGGCCAATTAATGTTAATTAAAGGGCCCAATTATTATACTATGATAATTAGGTCATGGGTTAAATATAATAATAAGAGTTTGGCCTAAAATAACCTAGCCTCCATCCTCATGATCTTCGAAAATCACCTATTATTCATCCAAATATTTAGTTTACTTAATTAATGAGATTAATTAAGTAAATCATGATTAAAGAAAAAAAAATTTTCTTTATTTCAAATGGTACAGATTTTCGAGAGATTCTTTCCAAGATAAAAAATGAAAAGTTCGGCTCTTCCAAAGGGGATTGAAGTGCTGCTCTCGAAATTTTCTTTCTTGTTGCAAGAAATTGATTTTTCCTTCCGTGTTCTATCTCTACGCAAAAATATCTTCTAAATTTCTAGTGCAATTTAGAAGAGGACAAATATTCCAGTCGTGGACCGGATTAGGAGATCGAAGAATGTTCGTAGGGATTTACAACAAGAGCTACATCCGCTAATACCGGATTAGTTGGAGTCCAGTGATATAATTCACAAAGGTACAAAATTCTTTACACCCTATGAATGCTTTTGTTAAAATTATACGAGCGCCCAAAGCAAAACATATTTTGATTGTCAAAATAAAATTAAAAATTTTTAAAACTTCCGCTGCGTTTGGACGCGTAGAAAACCGAGATCCCGTGCGCAGGGCTGCGGGCGCAGCGCCCTACGCACAGCGCGCAGCGCGCGCGCGGCGCGGAGTGTCTGCGCGGCGGCTGCGCGCGCGCCGCGCGGAAATTCCGCGCAACGCGGAGCGTCTGCGCGCGCGGCGTGCGGAACGTCCGCACGCCGCGCTGCGCGCACCTGTGCGCTTCCAGCGCGCACAGGAGCGCCGCCACTGCCCGAAGCGTTCGGGCAGCAGGCGGGCAGCGTGCGGCTGCCCGGGAGCGTCTCGGGAAGCGCGCTGAATAATGGGCTTGAATTTTTTGGGCCTGGGGTGCGATTTTCTGATTTTTCAAATTTTTGGGTAAAATTGATATTTTTGAAAATTGGTTCAATTTTTATTTTGGAAATTAATTTTTGAAAAATTAATAATTTTCTTGTGAAATAAATAATTAGAATATGATTTTAATTATTTATGGTAATAATGAATTTTTACAAGAAATCAATTATTATTGATTTAATTGGACATTAAATAAAGGAGTTTATTTAATTTATTAAATATTTTAATGATTGTGGTGGTTAGTGATAAAATTATTTGATATATGATTGAGCAGTTAATTAAATTTGTTTAATTAATTGATGTTAATATTTGATATTAAATACATGAAGGATGATCGAGAGCCTTGACCAATGTGTTAGGTGTATGTTAGGATATTTTACTGTTTTGTTCATTTTGTTAATATTTGATATTATTAAAGTGGGCCTGGTTTATGGCATGTTTCCACCCCATGAGATGTATCCCTTATGTGCCATGGCTATTCAAATGTAATTATTAGAAATAGTGGGAGATCAAGACTGGAAGATGGTGGGCCCGATGATCAAGATGAAGACATGTAAAATATTGGAAGCTTTTGTAATAAGTTGCATTTGCATCCCTGCATTCACCTAGGTTGGACCTGGATCCATGTATGGCTCACATGGATCTAATAGTTTTGGCGATCGATCATCCTTATTTATTGTTGAATGTTATATTATGATATATATGCGATATATAGTAGTATGCATGTATGTATATTATTAGATAATATAGTTGCATGAATCCGGCAAACATACAAACTCCTGGCACACGATTTTTAAAATAAAGTGATGAGACAATTTTAAAATTAAAATCCCTCATTTTGAATATGATTCAAAATTTATATCAAACCGAAAAAGTAAAAATTAAAGGAGTTTAATTTTTCCTCGCCTTCCATCAACCGTGGTTGCATGTTGATCGCTACCCGCGGACAGAGTCTGGCTCATATTATTGGGGAGGCCTGTACGCCGGAAAGCTGTAACTTCCACCGGACATATGATGTGAATTGAGTGGAACTCCCATGACTTCGGCTCATATTATTGGGGGAACTCATGGCGACCGTCTACTACAATTCAATATTGATGGGTTGGTTTGACATGCGAAAATAAACGACGTCATATTATTGGGTCCTTATTAAACGTGAGGCAAAACACGCGGAGGTTGCATAGGGATGCAATTGGACTCTACCTTTTAGAAATTATAATTGGCTGATATTATTCGGGATTATAATTGGCTAATTGGACTCTACGTGCCTACTAAGGAAATACGATTTCCCTTTTTCATCAGAGGGTGGTGGAAATGTCAAAATAGTAGGAGGGTAATTTATAAAATAAAAATCCATATTTTATATCTTAAAATTATTTTAAAATAATCAGCAACCATTATTCTGTTTCCGTATCAGTATATTTTCGATTTCGTTACGTAATACATTTTTGTTATTAACAAGCTAACCGAATCTAATTTTCAAGACTGGTTGGGAAAAATTGTTCTAAATTCGGAGAAAATGATATACACACCAATGTGAGTCCTGCTGAACTGACAAAGCATGTAAGATGGTAGGACCATAGTATGCAAGCTAAAGTGTGATGTGCTCGCTTCTGTCAAATGAACTGTAGGGACAGTTTGAGGAAATTTTGAATGCTGCTGACATTCGAATGCACGTGCAAGAGTTGTATGGTGCATGAAACTCATACGATGATGCACACTACTTTCAACGAGCTCATGATTACACACATGCAAGATGGGGCTCTAGCCCATGAGCATTGTGTATATATGACTGTGCTTATTGAAAATGTGGTGGGCCTGGAATATGTGATTCCTAACGAGTTAATTGATAACATCAATTTGTTGTCTTTCTATTCCTCATTTGACGGGGTTATGGTGAACTTCAAGTTTAATAAGATATTTGATAGCCTTGAAGAGCTAGTCAATACGCTTATAACTTATGAGATCACCATAAAACAGGAAATTATTGTTTTTATGGGTATCTCGTCAGACGAAAATGGCCCACAAGGTAAGGGAAAGAAATGTTCTGCCCCTCACAAGGAAAACAATCCCAATAAGAAGCAAACTCTGAAAGGAACTTAAAAGGCCTACAAAGCCCGATAAGTTAGAACATATTTATTTCACTGCAACAAGTCCGGACATAAGAAATTATATGCGCCAGAAATGTTCTGGAAATGATAAGTGAATGTCCGAGTAAACATGATTTCAACAACAAACAAAAGAATGTTAGATGATCCAAATCCCACACAAATATGGCACGCTAAACTAGGTTATATTTCCCAAAGAAGGATGCACAAGCTAGTGGGAGAAGGCATGTTTGACTTGTCAGACATAAATTCTCTACATGCTTGTAAGTCCTGTCTAAAAGGAAAAATGATTAAGACTCCATTCAATGGAAATGTGGAACGTGCACATGGTCTATTGGATTTGATCCACACAGACGTTTGTGGCCCGCTAAGTGTTAGCACAAAATATGGGCAATCCTACTTCATTACCTTTACTGATGACCATTCGAGGTATGGGTGTGTTTATTTGATAAAACACAAATCTGAAACATTTGAAAGGTTCAAAGAATTCAGATCTGAAGTAGAAAACCAGCTAGAAAGAAGTATTTAGGCATTTCGATCTGATCGAAGTGGAGAATACTTGAGTGCTGGATTTTTGGGTTATCTAAAAGAGAATGTGATTCTCACAGTGGACTCCACCAGCAACACCACAATTGAACGGTGTTTCTGAACATTGTAAACGAACCTTGTTGGACATGGTTCGATCAATGATGAGATTCACTGAATTGCCTACATTGTTTTGGGGCTTTGCGCTTGAAACTGCGGCAATGTTGTTGAATAATGTCTTATACTAAAGCAGTGGATAAAACACCATATGAGATATGGATGAGAAAAACTCTCAAATATTCTTACGAGAGAATATGGAGATGTCTTGCTTACGTGAAGCAGACAGTGGGAGACAAATTGGATAGTAGATCCACTTTGTGCTACTTTGTAGGATATCCTAAGAATTCTGTTGGGTATTATTTCTATCGTCCCAATGAAGCAAAAGTGTTTGTTTCAAGAAATGCCACCTTTTTGGAAAAGGAAATTCTATTAGATAGAAAAAGGCAAGATGATAGAACTTGAAGAAATTCAAGATACTCCCTCAACTATATAAGTTGAACCCATTTCCCAAGAACCAGTAGTTGAAGTACAAGCTTCTAGGAGGTCTGATAGGGTTAGTAGACCACCTGCTAGATATACGCTTCTTCATGAACAAGACCATGATGAGTCTTGTGTTGGATATGATCCAATGAACTTTAAAGAAGCAATATCTGATACTGATTCAACAAAATGGCTTGAAGCCATGCAGTCAAAAATGGACTCTATATATTCAAACTAAGTCTGGAAATTGGTGGATCAACCTGAGGGAATCATTCCTATAGGGTGCAAATGGATCTACAAAAGAAAGCTTGGGGCGGATGGGAAGGTAGTGACCTTCAAAGCAAGATGGTTGCAAAATGTTATACTCAACGACAAAGAGTTGACTATGAGGAAACTTTTTCACCAGTTGCTATGTTTAAGTCCATTAGAATACTACTAGCCATAAAAGCATGGTATGACATGAGACATGGCAAATGGATGTAAAGACTGCATTCCTCAATGGAGACATGAAAGAAGAAATTTATATGTCTCAACCTGAGAGATACACATCAGTAGGAAGTGAGCATAAGGTATGCAAACTTCAGAGATCAATATATGATCTCAAGCAGGAGTCAAGGAGCTGGAACCTCAAATTTGATAGCACTATCAAAGAGTTTGGTTTTGCTAAGAATCCTGAGGAACCGTGCGTGTACAAGAAGGTTAGTGGGAGTGCAGTGACATTCCTAGTACTTTATGTTGATGATATCCTGCTCATTGGGAATGATGTGGGATTATTGCAATCAACTAAATTATGGTTGGCCTGTAAATTCTCCATGAAAGACATGGGTGAAGCATCCTACGTATTGAGAATACAAATCTATAGATATAGATCAAAGAGGATGTTCGAACTCACCCAAGCCACCTATATCGATACCATTATAAAACGATTCTCTATGGAAGAGTCCAAGAGAGGATACTTACCAATGTGTCATGGTATTACTCTATCTAAAGCTTTGTGTTCCAAAACTGATGAAGAGATAGAGATGATGAAACGTATTCCATATGCGTCAGCCATTGATAGTATCATGTATGGTGTAATATAGACACGTCCTGATGTTGCTTACGCTTTGAGTGTTACAACCAGATATCAGGCGAACCTTGGTCCAATGTATTGGAAGGCCGTGAAAGATATTCTTAAGTACTTGAGAAGGACTAAGAAGTTGTTCATGGTCTATGGGGGTGGAGAATTGAAATTGGAAGATTACACGGATTATAGCTTCCAATGTGACGTAGATGATTCGAAATCGACCTCTTATTTTGTATTCATGCTATATGGTGCGGCTGTCTCTTGGAAAGGTTCCAAGCAAGACAACGTTGCGGATTTCACCACTGAAGCTGAATGCAATGTTGCATCTGATGCAGCCAAAGAGGTAGTTTGGATGAGGAATTTTGTCCAAGAGTTGGGCATTATTCCTAATGGAGTTGATCCAGTCCCGTTGTACTGGAACAACACTGGTGTCGTTGCGCAAGCAAAGGAACCAAGGTCTCATCAGCGATCCAAACATGTACTGAGGAAGTTCCACATCATACGGGAGATTGTGGGAAGAGGAGACATATCAGTCGAAAGACTCCCCTCTGCAGATAATGTTGCTGATCCACTTACATAGCCCTAGCCAAGACCATTGTTTTAGAAGCATCGCGAAGCAATGGGATTATGGGTAGTTGGCTCTAGGGCAAGTGGGAGATTGTTAGAGTAGATGCCCTGCAAGCCAACGGTTGGCTAGGGAATTTATTGACTCAAGTGTAATAAACAATCTTTATTTTAATATAATTTACTTTTTAATGGTTTCGTTATACTTTATCTGTATACCCATGCAATCAGCATAGATAAAGTCCTTGATTATACTTTAATACAAATGAATCGTAATTCGATGTTGAAACTCATTTGTAAACACTGCATATTCTAAATTCGTTCCTAGTCGATTCAGCCGCCTAAAACTTGGATAAAGGTCGCTTGAGCTCGAGACTAGCATCTATGATGTTGTGTACTGCGTTTCTTGGTAAGGGCATAGAGATGTCCAAACATGCAGATGGGTAGTCATATGATGATTATACCGAACAACCCTCCCTCGGACTTTCCAAGTGGTTATCATTCATCGAGAGGATAAGTCCGTGGTTATGATTGTACACCATTAGTCCTTACGACCCGGGACAACACTGAGGCTCTATATGCTAGGGCTGTGCTTTGACTCGTTTACCGGCTCCAGGAGAGTCATCAGGTGGCGAGGTTGGGTACAGTTGCGACACATATAGGAGCCAGTGCATTGTAGTCGGGGATTCACCGCTCACCTACGGGTGTGGATATCCTATGTGATCTAATGTAATAATAGTGCATGGAATCTCTGGCCAGAGTATGAGATGTACGTTGGAGAAGGAGTTCTCCAATAGTACACGCGATGCCACTATTATAGTTATCACATAGTTATCGAATTAATATGCAACCCTCGATGAACCAATGGTTGCAGATTCGATCGGGATATATGAGATGAAGGGACCGTACTGTACGTTAATCATAATCGACTGGTTCTTGCAGGCACTATCAGTGATACCTAGGGGATCATGGGGCGATGCTACTAGACGCTCTTACCATGATCCGATGGGTGCAATCAGAAATGAGTTCTGACATTCTTGATCAAGGTGTTGATGAAAAGAATGAGGCTAACTAGGATAAGCCCGAATAAAAGATTATGTCTTGAATCACAAAGAGTTGTGAACCCACGGCTAGCTGTATCCCTGAACCATTGAGGGTCACACAAGTACTGGATTGTTTGTTCCCGTTGAGAGAATAAATTCAAGGAGTCTAATTTATATTATGATATAGTAAATTCAAGGAGTTGAATTTATGATAATTAAATTTTGAGAAAATAATTTCAAGGAGTTGAATTTATGATATAGTAAATTCAAGAAGTTGAATTTATGAAATTTGGAGAGAATAAATTCAAGGAGTTGAATTTATAAAAATTTGAGAATTTAATTTATTAAACTCAAATGTTCGGTTTATTAAATATTAAATTTTGGAGGTGATAAAAATTCAAGGAGTTGAATTTATCATTTAAATAATAAATTCAAATGTTGAATTTATAATGTATTTAATTTATTAAGCTCAAGAGTTGAGTTGATTAATTAATAAATTAAATATGGTTGGTAATATGTTTAATAAGCTTGTAGGAGTACAAGTCCAACATATTAAATAATTAAAGTTTTAATGGGCCTTGATTAATGGATTAAACTAGTGTGACTAGCTCAATTAATTAATCAGGCCAATTAATGTTAATTAAAGGGCCCAATTATTATACTATGATAATTAGGTCATGGGTTAAATATAATAATAAGAGTTTGACCTAAAATAACCTAGCCTCCATCCTCATGATCTTCGAAAATCACCTATTATTCATCCAAATATTTAGTTTACTTAATTAATGAGATTAATTAAGTAAATCATGATTAAAGAAAAAAAAATTTTCTTTATTCCAAATGGTACAGATTTTCGAGAGATTTTCTCCAAGATAAAAAATGAAAAGTTCGGCTCTTCCAAAGGGGATTGAAGTGCTGCTCTCGAAATTTTCTTTCTTGTTGCAAGAAATTGATTTTTCCTTCCGTGTTCTATCTCTACGCAAAAATATCTTCTAAATTTCTAGTGCAATTTAGAAGAGGAACAAATATTCCAGTCGTGGACCGGATTATGAGATCGAAGAATGTTCGTAGGGATTTACAACAAGAGCTACATCCGCTAATACCGGATTAGTTGGAGTCCAGTGATATAATTCACAAAGGTACAAAATTCTTTACACCCTATGAATGCTTTTGTTAAAATCATACGAGCGCCCAAAGCAAAACATATTTTGATTGTCAAAATAAAATTAAAAATTTTTAAAACTTCCGCTGCGTTTGGACGCGTAGAAAACCGAGATCCAACATAACTATCGTATTGGACAACAATGTCCAATTTCTAATTGCCTTCTTGTGAAGAACAAAGTAAAAGAAGTCAAATTTGCAGTAGCAAGTCGGTGCGGTCGGATTGGAAATTTGGAGATGACACCACCGGTCAGCATGATCGTGCTGGCATCAATATTAGCAGGAGGAAGGTTTTCAGCAACATGAGGAGTCCAGTAGTAGTCATTGATAATATCAGGGGGAGAATTTGTAAATAGCATCCCGAATAAACACTCGTCTGAACCGGATAGAGTTCACATCTCCGACAGCAGCAGCGAAATTGTAGTAAAATTCTCGCAAGGGCCTCTTTGGGTAGGTCATGACACACGTCACCTTTGCAAGAAATCTTCGATTTGTGAGGAAAAAGATCAGATTTTGCCTTTCATAGGCGTCGGTATCGATATTCCTCTTGTCGACAAACTCTCTGCGTACATAGAGATGTGATATGAGTACAACATCTTCATAGTAAAAGGCGTTGGAGAAGGCAATATATAGATCATAATCTTGAATTATGGTGTCGTCCATGGTGGTGCCAACACTAGCGGCAACATCAGCAGCATCATCAGTCTCTTCTGCGGCTGGTTCAAAGTCTTCATCAGAGGACTCTGATTCAATGAGTTATTCACTCTCAAAATCAGATGCAAGGGAGGAACTGGAGGCAGAACCGAGGATGTCAGCTAGTGTTTGTTCATCATTAGAGGAGACAGACGCATTACTTGGCCCTGCTGGAAATGAACTTGAGGGCTTAACAAATGGTTTCAAGCGAGCCACCAGTTCAAAATCTTCATCGTTGGAATTATACCAAGCAGAGAAATAGGGGTCCAGAAAATTTGTAGTGAAAGAGGAGTCCCAGGGTTTCTTCGTTGGAGTAAAATCAGGGCCATACCCTGCTTGTCGTTTGGAGCACCTCCGCATAGGTTGAGGGGGAAAAGACCCCTGATAGGCCTCGTAATCCGGTGGCTTTTTGATGTGCCATTCATTAACAAGTTCACCCGGAGCGATAATTTTCAATGGGATGGTCTTCGAGGCAGCACTAACCATCTGCAGCGGATTCTCAGTGGGGTGTGCTGTTGGTAGTGTTGAGGGCGGTGTTTCCACACAGGGTGGAACACCACGGCTGGCAGCCATATCACTCCTTATATCCAATGGGTCGAATTGATTGTCAGCCATCTATAAGATTATGCAAGAATGAAAGAGAGTTAACACAAACGTATTTCAGTGAGGGTGCGATTATGCAAAGAAGAAGGGAGCAAAATCCTGAATCATTAAAGTAATTTTGATGCAAACACTTTCAACATAAATAATCAGATGGTAAAACGGTAAAAAAAACATAATTATCGCACTATTGTAACAAACGCCCCCGACCCCAATGGTAATTTATCTTAAATTCACCCAAAACACTAATCACAGTTTTAGACCTATATCAAACGGTAACATTGATTCAAACTCGTGTTACGACGATTCCAGAAGACTATCCAGTTAAAACCCATGTCGATTATAACCCACTTACATAAGTAGTCACAAAAATTCAAAGTCTGGGTAATTAAGGTTTTCATCAACTACCATAGGTCAAACAAAGATATGTCACTGCACATGATGAATTCAAGGAACAAAAATCAATATGCATGTCCTAAATATGCCTCCAATATGATGAATTATTAAAATGGCAGGCAATGTATAAATTGTATTGTCTCGGAACTTGTTGTTGGCAACACCACATGTTTTGGTTTAGAAATGGTAGCTCCCACACTGGAAAAACGTTCAAAGGACTCCTCTAGGTAACTTTTTTCATGTCTATTTTAACTTAGAAGTGGTAGCTCTCATACTAGAAGATCGGTATTCAAAAGACTCCTTTAAGTAGCTTTTTACATTTTCTTCTAATCTAATTATTTTTAATTTCTTCATCTTTTTTGTTTTTCACCAAAAATGCTCAATTTTTCAAGTCACCATTATCATATTGGACATGATCAAGAAGATCTTTAGATTCCTTAATTATTTGATGATTGAGATTGAGCATCAAACACCTACAAAACTTGATAGGAAGATTGATCTCTGTCAGGGTGCACACTAGGAGATTTCCATCACTATACTAATACACACTTAAATAGGATGATTATGATTATTAATTATGCCTAGAATCCTAAAAATAGACATGCATGATGGTGTTGTCACCGGTGTTGGAAACACAAATGACAATATGGGTGTGTGATTATTGAATGAACATGCTGAGAGACTTCCGAAGATTGGAAAATCTCTCAAAGTCCAAAGATTTCATGAATATATCAGCCAGTTGGTTTTCAGTCCCAACAAATTCTAGTCGAGTTATACCTTTTTCAACCAAATCTCGAATAAAGTAATGTCTTATGTCTATGTGTTTTGTTCGAGAGTGTTATAGAAATGTTTATAACACTGGAGTTGTCACAATACACAATCATGATGTCATTATGAAAACCATAATCCTCAATCATTTGATTTATCCAAACAAGTTGTGAGTAGCAACTAGCAGTTGCTACAAACTCAGACTTAGTGGTGGATAGGGAAACACAATTTTGCTTCTTATTGTAGCAAGACACAAGGTTATTCCCTAGGTAAAAACACCCACCCGATGTGCTCTTCCTATCATCTAGGTCTCCGACACAGTTAGCATCAGAAAAACCTACTAAAATTTGTGTTTGTCTCTTGTGTGTACTTGCAAATGTATCTGAGAATACATTTCACAGCTTTTAAGTGTAATATTTTTGAATTTGCTTAGTACCTAGTATACAAACAGACACTAAACATAATATCAAGGCGTATAGCAGTTAAGTACAAAAGACTGCTGATGATGCTGTTGTACATGTTTGTAGGACCGAGCGCTTGCCGCTTTACCAAAAGCTATATCTGGTGGTAATGGTGCAACTCAAATCTTTTAAACAGCACAGCAGCTCAAGCACTACGGTTCGATCGCTTTATCAAGCAGGGACAATTATTGCACCCAACAATCTCTCACTCAATAATTACACTCCTTGCAATCAATGGGAAGCGAACCCGTGACCTTGGCTTTGATACCAATTATGGGACCGAGCACTTGCCGCTTTACCAAAAGCTATAACTGGTGGTAATAGTGCAACTCAAATCTTTTAAACCGCACAACAGCTCAAGCACCACGGTTCGATTGCACCAATCAGGGACAATTATTGCACCCAACAATAGTGTTGTCAACACCATCGACAACATCATATTTAGACAGTTTTTCACTTGACCCCACAAGAGTTTTTATATGCTTAGAACTATCATTTGAGAAAATTTTAACCAGATTCTTAGCATACTTGGATTGACACATAAATATACCATCATGTAGTTGTTTAACTTGCAATCCAATGAAGAAATTCAACTATCCTACAATGCTCATTTCAAATTGCGATGACATGAACTCAACAAATTTTTGTGATTATGCACCAAAGATAATGTTATCTACATAAATTTGGCAAATCAAAATATCATGCTTCAACTTTTGAATAAAGAGAGTTTTATCAACCCCACCTCGTTTAAAGCCCAAGTTGATCAAATAATCAGCCAACCTACCATACCATGCTCGTGGAGCCTGTTTCAGTCCAAATAGAGCCTTCTTCAGCTTGTAGATATGATCCATGCGATGTGGATCTTAAAATCCTTTTGGTTGACCCACATATGCTTCCTCATTTAAAATTCCATTTAAAAAAGCATTCTTAACATCGATTTGGTACAATTTGATGTGCATATTGCATGCTATGGCAAGAAACAGTCGGAGTGACTCAATTCGAGCTACAGGCGCGAAGGTTTCATAAAAATCCACCCCCTCAACCTGTGTATACTCTTGAGCTACCAACCGAGCTTTGTTTTGAACAATGTTACCAGACTCATTTATTTTATTTTTGAAAATTCATTTTTTTCCAATAACATTGGTATCGATGGTCTAGGAACCAAATCTCATACATCATTGCACAAAAATTGTTCAAGTTCTTCATGTGTTGCATTGACCCAGAATTTCTTCTTTCAGTGCATCGTTAATGTTCTTCGGTTCAATGTGAGACACAAAACAAGAGTGAATTACCTGTGAAAATTTGGAGCTCATGCAGACTAACACAATCATTTTGCGGTAGTCCATTTTTTCCTTCTTTCTTGTTTGCACATCATCATGCACCTCACCAATGATCTATGATGATGGGTGGTTCTTCTGAATCTTTCTTGGAATATCATTTCCTTCATTATTAAACCCATCATCATTGTTTTCATTCTCTAGTGTTTCTGTTCGACTCAGTGGTGGTGTTGTGCTGGGTGTTACCTCACTGGTCTCAACACCAGACTCAACACCATTTTTGGTCAGTGGCTCACTAATATCCAGCCTCCCTTCAGGATCATCCTCCTTGGTTTTTCCTCTTAGGTCTGCAAAATAATCAAACTCAACATTAATTGACTCAATAGTTGTCCTAGTTCTCAAATTAAACACATGATAAGTCCAACTATTCATTGAATATCCAAGAAATATGCATTTATCATTTTTGGAATCGAATTTCGCGAGATAATATCGATTATTCAAAACTTAGCAAACACAACCAAAGTTATGAAAGTATTTAAGGTTTTGTTTCTTTCCCATGATGATTTCACAGAATGTCATCGTTGATCCATTCCTTAAAAATACTCGGTTGGAAATGAAACATGCAGTTTTTAAAGCTTCGGCACAGAAGCGCTTTGACACATTTTTGGAACTTAGCATGACCCGAGCCATTTCTTGAAGGGTTCGATTTTTACTTTCAGCTATTCCATTTTATTGAGGGGTCTTTAGAGCTGAAAATTCATGAGTGATACCTTTCTTATCGCACAATGAAGTAAAATGAGAATTTTCGAACTCCTTATCATGATCAGTTCTAATTTTAATCTCCCTCACTTCATGAAAATTGGTTAGTGTAGCATGCAATTTTTTAAAAACATCAAAAGTATCAGATTTCTCTCTAAAAAAACTTACCCAAGTAAAATGATAAAAATCATCAACACAAACAAACGAATATTTCTTACCTCCCAAGCTTTCAACATCCACTGGACCTATTAGATCCATGTGCAAGAGTTCAAGGCACTGTGTTGTCCCAAAGTTTGCAACACCAGGTGCACAACACGGGTTTGCTTATCTTTCTGACATGGTCCATAGACATATGCATTACCTGAATTCAAATTGGGCATACCTATCACAACATCAAATTTACACAGATTCTTCAAATTCTTGAAGCTCACATGTCCTAATTTCTGATGTTGTAGGTCCAAATCACTCACCTTGGCACTTCAAAAATCATCACCTTCTTTCAAATGATAGAAATTGTCAGCAGACCGAGCACCTGACATTACACAAAAATTAGCATCATTAAAAAATTCACAATTATTTTTATTTAACCTAACATGCAAATCATCATCACAGAGTTGGATTATGCTTATCAAGTTCGAGTTAAGTCCTTCAACGTGTAGAACATTGTGTAGTTCAGGAAGCCCATCAACATTCAGGGTTCCTTTTCCTACAATTCTTTCTTTGGCACCACCATCATAAGTTACACATCCACTCCTTACTTCAACATAATTTGTGAGGTGTTCTTTAGATCCGATCATATGGCGTGAGCACCCACTGTCAAAGTGCCACACAGTTGTAATGTTAGTTTTTTTAAAAAATATAAATAACATTGAATCGAATAACAGTTTTGGATACCATTTTTTCCTCGATGAAAAATTTTTGATTGCGGTGTTGTGCTTGGTGTTGTGGAACACCTTGTCCAACACCCGATTTGATTGGCAATTCAGGTAGTCATCTCTTAGTTTATAGTAGAAAGGCTTGATGGGCACAGGCTTATGGCAGTAATGGAAGATAAATTGTCGCTTTCTTTGCTTTGGTGTAGAATTTTACACTTTGGTTTGTGACACCTTCACTTGAGTATCAACTTTCAAAAGTGTAAGGTCCAAAAATAAGACGACGTAATCCAAATGCATGTGAATTTAGGGAAAATGTGTAATAGCTAATTAAATGATTTTAATTGCTTGAATTAATTATGTTTGATATGTTTAGATGATTATAAAGTAGTTTATACTTAAATGCTTAAAACTGTATTTTTTTAAAGGTTATTCGAGATGCGATCGAGGAACGAAGACCGATGGTTGAAAAAAGAAAAATATTTTAATTAAATAATTGTTTTTAATTTATTAAAATAAGGTTGATACTTTATGATATTTTTAAGATTAAGGAGATTTGAGGTGATTTTATACGCCAAGATGATTTTATACGTCGAGACGTAATTTTTAACGGTATTCGATTTTCGACGAAAATATGAACTTTTTGACAACTCGACTAATATTTTCACGAACTTTTCTAAACGAAATATTTTAAATATGCACTAATGAGCCTAATTAACCATGTTATTAAGCCTAGGCTTGTTTACTTGGTAATTAACAAATTTATAAGCCTAAGACCCTCCCCATTAATTTCATAACACACACCTACATCCCCTAAACACCAAGGACTCCCCCCTCCACCTCAAACACACACACACACGAGTAATCAGCAAGGGAAAGTCACCTTTATTCGAAGGAAATCAGCAAGGGTCCTCCGTTCGTCGTCGTTCTTCGCATCTCAACGTATTTGTCGTGCGTAAAATACGCAAAGGCACGCCTTAACTATCTTTTTCTCATCTATCACACCATATTATGTGTTTGAAATATGTTTGCATGAAAAAAATGTTTATCTTAGGAATAATTTCGTTTTTAAGCTTGATATGTCAATAACATGAAACTTTTATGCTTCGTAACTCATGTATGTGTTGCACAAAGGGGCTGCCATCCTAGGACATCAAAAAGGGTCAAGTTTAAGATGGTTTAAGGGCCTAGACATGCTTACACAACAGCTGCACACACACAGAACGAAGCCGAACGAAAATTATGGCATGTTGGTTCACAAGGGTTTGACTAAGGGGTACTGCACCGAGGGCTTGGCCAGGGCTGGGCTGGGGCTCGGTGAGGGTCATGGTAAGGGGGATGGAAGGGTCCTAGCCCTGCTAAGACCCACGGCTGGTCGCTAGGGAAGAGCCCATGATCGCATGGACTCTTCCCAAGCAAAATTGGTGCGGCCGCGAGGGGCGGATGCATGGAGGATTCAAGCGTGGACATGGTGGTCTAGACTAGGGTTTAGGGTGGTCCTGTGCTAATCAAGAGGGTTCGGGCTTGGGAGAAGGCTTGGGCGAGGAGTCCTAGTCAAGGGAGAATAGTCTTATTCTTGTAGGGAACTCGTGCGGCTCGTGGTCTTTGTACAAGAGGCTGCAGCGGGTTATGGTTGGTCCACTGGCTCACGGTGGCTCGGGCTCGGCTCGAAGATTTCATAAGATGGTTCAAGGGTGGCTTTGTAGGGTTCGAGTATTAGGTGTAAAAAGCTTAAGGCTTGAACCGTGGGTCCACGGGGGTGACTCATGGCTCACAAGGGTATTTTAGGCAATAAAAATTCTGTGTTTAAAATTTGGAAATTTAATAATAAAGTTTGAATTAATTCGGGAATTAAACGCTCTAAGAATTAAATAGAAAGCCTTGAATTTAAGCCAAATAAAAATATAAGAAATTTTATTTAAGCTTAAATACTTATTTGGGACGGTTTACTGTCAACGAAAGTAAGAAAAGGTCAAAATCGAGAAATTTTACGTCTAGGGATAAAAAAGTCATTTTACATCTGAAAATTAGTAAACGTCTTGGCAGTACCCTGAATGCTATAAAATATGTTAATATGTTGATTCTAAATGTTTATGATATTTTATGATGAAACGTTAACACGAAAAGACATGTTGCCTGCTTGGTTTAAAAGAAAAATGATTACTATATGCATGAATTTTATAAAGTGATGAAAATATAAAATATTGAAGGAAGTGAAGTAATTGTGACTAATACAATGATACAATGATACGATAATACGATGATATGTAAGACCAATGCTCAGTTGACGGGTGAGAGTCTCGCTGATGTCCTCGTCGCCCAGTACTATGGCAATATGTAGATGTATCTATCGACCTTCAGTTAATACGAAAGTCACAATTAACGATCTGAATTCAACGAAAAAGAAAACGTATACGTATATGATGAAATGGAATATGTTTATGATAAAAGGAAAAATGTTCAAGTTTATGTATGTTCATGAATGTTATGATATGTAAAAGTATTTTCACTGTTGCATGCGATTGTATATGTACTATTTGCTATTATCGTTAGGGTTTGCTGAGTCAATAGACTCACTAGGTGTGATCGATGCAGGTGAGCATGATGTTGATGTTGTTGAGGGTCTTGATGGTTGATCCTACTGGACTGAAGGTGCACATAACCCGAGGACCAGCGCTAGTTTTCTGCATTTATGATTTAAAGTTTATGTTAAAGATTTTTAAGATTTTTATGATGATTTTGAGTGGTTTTTGAGAGGTTGGTAGAGTTAGAATATTTTTGAAATATTGCTAGGTTAGGATTGACAAACGTTTGACGATTTTGATATTTTAAAATCTTTCCTTTGAATTTTCAAATATAGTTGATTGGTTTATTTTTAAAATGATGTCAAAAATATTTTAAGTATATGTGTATGTATTCGGTCGAGATCTATTTAAAAAAAAATTCTAGTACTTTTAAAAAAAACGAGTATTAGACGTTTCAAAAAGAGTCGAGGGAAATTTGATTTGTTATGGCCTTTATTCCGAGA
Organism: Primulina tabacum; assembly: GCF_025594145.1. Lineage (NCBI taxonomy): Eukaryota > Viridiplantae > Streptophyta > Magnoliopsida > Lamiales > Gesneriaceae > Primulina > Primulina tabacum. The sequence goes on along the minus strand of NC_134561.1, from coordinate 29,542,098 downwards.
CTAGCTTTGAGGTTGGCAGAGTCTTTACAGTAGGGTCAACCATTAAGGAGACTGAATTGTCTTCATTTCCCTTTATAAACACATTTGATTTTGATCCGGAGTTGGAAGATTCACCATGTTTATATGCGCTTTTAACATATCCAAGACCAGCTCTGCTATCATTTCCTATTGTTAGCATTGAGTCATGCTTTGATTAACTTGAGTTGAATTTTGCAAGAGTTTTTGAGGCTTTCTCAAGATCATCCTCGACTTTACGAAGTTCAAGATCCTTTCTACTCAATAAGACTTCAAGTCGAGACAAACTGTTTTTAACTCAGTATTTTCTTTTGAAATCGTCGAATTTGTCTCATTTCTTTTGAGTCAATCATCATATAGCTTTTTCATACATTATCTGGACAATCTCTATAGTAAACTCTTCTTGGTCATATTTCTGGATTTCTTCATAGCCTAAGTTCCCAAGAGATTTAGCATTAAGGCATAATGACTTTAAGATGGTGTTGCGGCTCGGTGTTGCAACACCAATGGCAACACCAAGTGGATTGACTAGCAGTTTACGTGTATTCATCAAAATGGCATAAAAAGAGGTTAAATAATCTCCTTTACTGGATTCAAGTTCTTCATCATCACTCAAGGAAAAAACTGCCCTGTTTTTATTTCTGTGCAATCGATTGGCACATTCATTTGCGTAATGCCTATATCCAGAACACTCTCTGCACTGTACCGAATCCAATATTTTAGTTTTTGGTCGAGCCATCATTTCATTTCTTGGTTTAAAATACCCTTGAGCAGGTGTATGCAGTTTATTTTTGTTAGAAGGGCCAAAAGAAGGTTTCGGTGGTTGCACAATTTTCTTCTTGTCTCTCATCCTCTTCAAGTAATCACCGAACTTCTTAGTAATCAAGGAGATTGACTTCTCACCGAGATCAGATTCATTTGCTTCCTGAATTAGATTGTTGAAGGAGTCATCAGTAGCTTGCAATGCAATGGCCTTCCCCTTATCTCTTCCTTGCAGATCTGAATTCATCTCAAACTTCCTGAGGGAGCTTATCAAATCTTACAGATTTAATGTAAACGCGTCCTTTGACTCATTAATGGCACAACTCTTGATGTTAAACCGTCCTGGAAGAGATCTCAATACCTTGCTGGCAAGATTTTCATCAGACAAAGGATCACCAAGACTAAAAGCTTCATTAACTATGTCCCAAAGTCTTCGATCATACTCAACAATGGTCTCATTTTCTTCCATCTCGAGGCTCTAAAATTTGGAGGTCAGCATCCTCAGTTTAGTTCTACGAACACTTTTTGATCCTTCACAGTGTTTTTGGAGAAAGTCCCTAGCGTCTTTGGCAGATATGCAATTGGTAATAAGGCTAAACATGTTGACATCAACAGAGGTAAATATTGCATTGATTGCCTTTGAGTTGAAATTTGAGGTCTGAACCTCATCATTAGACCATGCATTCTCAGGTTTAACTCGGCTTTTACCATCTGCATCAACAATTCTAGGTGGTGACCAATCATCTAGAACCTGTTGCCAGGCTCTTTCTTCGATGGATTTTATGTACATCCTCATCTTGACTTTCCAAAACGTATAATTCGATCCATCCAAGACTTGTGGTCTAAAGGCAGCACTTGAGGCCAATGTGTCCATTGAGCTATTGTTATATTTCCTGTAAAAACAACAGAAAATCAGAATCAATCACTTAGTATATCAAGCATTGGCTCTGGTACCACTTGAAAGAGGTGTTGTAGATCATGAACGAACATGAAATAAATTATGATGTGTGTATCAGAAGTTAGTGTTGTGCGCTGTTGTTGTCAACACCAGGACACAACATGTAGCGAAAAGTAATTATTTAAAATAAACATAAACTTTAATAACAAGAACAAGATGGATTAAATTATGCACAAATATTAATACTTGTGTAATGTCTCATGACAAAAATTGACTAGAAAATTATGTAAATCATTTACACAAAACAATACTAGTAAGATTAACAAAACCAAATTTCTTGATACTCCAAGGAATTAAAATGCATAAAAAACCCAACCACATACTAGATGCATAAAAAAAAATATTGTTTAAAATCAAACGAAACCACTCTTCATTCAACACTTAACACAGTGTTTTTTATTGAGTGTCGTCAACACCAATTAACAACACGGAAAGTATGTGAATCAATCACGCAAACTCTTCACACGAAAATCTTCAATTTTGAACTCTGTGTATGCTCAGAGAAACTTCAGCAGCTACGCCTTGTTCTTTTATGAATATTTCGTAAATATACTTCACCAGCCTTATTATCTTCCCATAAAACCATTCGTACAAAATGGAAACAAGAGTTTATTAGGAATAAAATTATATTCAAATCTAAGATACTATATCTTATGGATAAATACCAAAAACAAATTGTATAGGATAAATATCAAGATTAGCTTATGTCAAACAAGTTTAGAAATACAAAACACTTATATTTCGAATTATATAAAAGACAGATTAATTAGGAATACAATATTTCTTTCAAATATAATAAATATGGATGATGACGGATGATATAAAATCCTACAAAAACTCGATCAATTGTCATCTCTAAGCTCATCTTCAAAAGAACCACTAAAATGATAATCCAACACGCCTATTTTTCATGATGAGACCAGTTGACCTAATGCACTTCGCCTGTTGTAAAGGCTTTACTTGAGAGTTTACCTATTCATACATGAAAATAGTGGTTGTTGATCCCTTACAAAAAATTTGAAAATAATGGTTGTTGATCCCCTAAAAAATATCAGGCAAAAATTTGTGTGAGACGGTCTCACGAGTCGTATTTTATGAGACAGATCTTTTATTTGGGTTATCCATGAAAAAGTATTACTTTTTATGCTACGGGTATTACTTTTTATTGTGAATATCGATAGAGTTGACTCGTATCACAGATAAAGATTCGTAAGATCGTCTAATGAGATACCTACTCAAAATATTATATCCCAAATTTCTCTGACCTAAATGCACACACAAAACACACACTGAGAGTGGAAATAAAAAAGCTAGAGAAATCCGATTTCTTTTGCATCTCATTTTGAGTTCATTTAAGTTTATTTGGCTTTTTTTTACCATTCTTCTTCTCTCATTTTCTTCCCCACGCCAAATTTTACCCCACATGATTTCGACTGAAAATTTCCTCGAAGTTACATAAAAAATTCTGTTGATTCTCCTGTGGTAGAGACGAATCTGGATGACCGAGACCGATGATGAAGTTTACGCCAAATTTTGTTATAATTCTAGGTCTGCTGTGACCTGGAGTCCCTTTTTTGTGTTTATATTTTCTTAAATTTGAATTTGAGTTCAAACTCAATTTTCAGATCTACGGGTTTGAAATTCGAGCAACCGAAAGGGGGGTTGTGTGTTTTTTTATAATAATTATACAGAAAATGCCTGGTCATGGGGATTTGGGTAGGCAAATAGATCAGTTGATGGAGTGCAAGCCGCTATCGGAGGCGGATGTGAGGTCTCTGTGCGAGCAAGCGCGAGCAATTTTAGTGGAGGAATGGAATGTGCAGCCGGTGAAATGCCCCGTGACAGTGTGCGGCGATATTCACGGACAGTTTTACGATCTGATCGAGCTTTTTCGAATAGGCGGAAACGCTCCCGATACTAATTACCTCTTCATGGGAGACTATGTTGGTGAGTTTTCCCTAACTTTTGGGCAATTTTATGGAAGAGAAGCTTATCTTGGTTCTGTTGGAAGTTTTAGATAATTTTTGAAACTTGGATAAATCGTAGATGGGTTTTCTTCTTGTTTGCAAGTGTCCATCGTTGATATTTTGAGAAGATGAGTAATTTTTTTACTTTATAATTGATGTTTCTAGTCTAGGCCAGAAAAATAAATTGGATAATCGATGTATTTGCATGTGGGAAGTGAACTGAATTATGAGCGTTAAATTGTTATGCCTAGATTGTTCCAGAGATATATATATTCTGGAAGAAAAATCAATGAGGTGTGAATGACAGCTGATTCCTTATCACATTTTATGGAATTTTACCTGACTTTACTACAGTAATGACTCTATAGACATGCAATTTTGGAGTTTTTGCATCTGTATTTCATATTGACGGAATCTTCAATACCTATCCTTGCCAACATGTCCTTATTTTTGCTATTGGGTTTAGTGACAATTATTGAATTATGCTTCACTAATAAAGAATTTTGTCTTGTGTCTCCTTGTGGTAATATAGTTCTATTAATTAGCTGGCCTGTTAGAAAGGGCATCTTCGCAGTTCTCTAATGATACATTTTGTGTCATGCAGACCGTGGGTACTACTCAGTGGAGACCGTTACACTTTTAGTTGCTTTAAAAGTTCGTTATAGAGATAGAATTACTATTCTTAGAGGGAATCATGAAAGTCGGCAAATCACTCAAGTGTAAGAGCTCTACTTTCTTCCATATGCTCTTACCGATAGATATCCTTTGAAGTGGCATAGATTATCCTCATCAAAACCTAATGAAAAGCTGCACAATTTACACTATAACCCAAAATTACGGAGGAAATGGACATCATTTTAAAGATTTTATCTCACATGAAATGAAATTTTTCCTTGATATCAGATCTGCTCACTGAATGGTTTTAGATGGAAAGTTAAAATAGCTATGTTCTTGAGCATCTCCAAAATTTGAAGACTATATTATTCCTAATTTGATCATTTCCAGGTTTACTAATTCACCTTTTTGGTTTGCTAGATATGGGTTCTATGATGAATGCTTAAGAAAGTATGGCAATGCCAACGTCTGGAAATATTTCACGGATCTTTTTGATTATCTACCCTTGACTGCACTAATTGAGAGTCAGGTTTGGATTATAAGTTGCCACACTCCTCCGTTTTGGTTTTGTCAATGGAATAACTTTATGTCTGATGTCTTGCGATGCTTCCTTCTAGATATTTTGTTTGCATGGAGGTCTTTCACCATCTCTTGATACACTAGACAATATCCGAGCGTTGGACCGTATACAGGAGGTACCGGTAGTTTTTATTGTCACTCGCGTCTTTATTATCTCTCTGGTATATGTATAGTATATCCTGTTTTTAGTATTTTGTCCTTGCTTGTATGAGGCGATGGGGCAATTTGGGTTTGGTGTTGATATTTTACTCCGGAGCTATACTGCTATTTTTGTTCTAAGCTAAGAGAATACCTCCTTGACATCTTTATGGTTCTGTTTGTTGTGAGTCATTTTCCAAAGCCTGTTCTTGATCTACGTGCTTGTTGATTGGGTTGTAGGTTCCACATGAAGGACCGATGTGTGATCTCTTATGGTCTGATCCGGATGATCGCTGTGGTTGGGGCATATCGCCTCGTGGCGCTGGATACACTTTTGGTCAAGATATCGCGGCTCAATTCAACCACACCAATGGCCTCTCCCTAATTTCAAGAGCTCACCAGCTTGTCATGGAGGGCTTCAATTGGTGCCAGGTATGCTAATAATCTGAATCACACAATCACATCAACCTTCATTTCTAACAACAGTTTCATCATTCGTTTATCCCTTTCATGTATTTGTAGGACAAGCACGTAGTAACAGTCTTTAGCGCTCCAAACTATTGTTATCGTTGTGGAAATATGGCTGCCATACTCGAAATTGGGGAGAACATGGATCAGAATTTCCTCCAGTTCGACCCAGCTCCTCGGCAGATTGAACCTGATATGACGCGCAAAACTCCAGATTATTTTTTGTGAACCCGAGACCTCTTTTCAGCTGTTTGTAACAATCGTTTGCTGTTACGTCACTGTTGATGCACATTAAGAGATTAGTAATTGTTTGTTGGAGAGTGATTTTTTTCATCATTCTTCGATTGGGGAGTTCACTCAAGTACCCCAGAGAAGTAATGGTGGCAGGGGTTTTTTGGGCTGTATATTCCTTTCTTTCCCATTCAGAAAATAGAAGCAAAAAATGACATGATAATATTGTGTGTTTTGTAATTTAAAAGGATGGAGGAAGTAGTTTCCCATTTTATTCTGACAACTAATCATAATTTCATTCAACTGAATCGTGCCCTTGTGCTTGCCTTCTTTGGGTGATCCTAGAATTGATAACACTTATTATATTTTTTGTTCAATTTGTTTATTTCTTATACAATCATTAATTATGATTAGGGATGACATGTTCTTTTTGTATCAGTTATGGGTATGTTAATAGAATTGTGTTGAAGTTTTTGTAAATGTATTATGTAAAAATTGGAGACGTTAAAAAAATATTACAAGTATAGTTGTCTCATAGGTCAATCAATTAAATTTGGGTACAAGTCAGATTGTGTATATGATTAAGTTTAATGTGATTGTTAGATTTGCTAGTTTCTACCACAATTTTAACAGTAGAAAATCCTTGCAACATACGAACTTCCCCTTTCCCACCTTTTTATTTCCCGACTAACCCACTTACCTTTCTCCTAGTGTAGACAATTTTTATTATGGACTTCTCGTTCTCACTGATTGGGATCCTCAAGACCAGCCTTGTCCTCAAGTTGAATGTAGGATACTGAATTGATACATCTGCGACATCCTCCCAAGTAGCTTCTTCGGGTGGTTTTTCTTTCCAATGCGCCAATACCTGAGGTCGCGGCTCTCTTCGTTTGTTTTTGATCCGTTTGGAAAGAATTAGTTGTGGCTCATAACCAAAGCTTAGATCAGTGTCCAGACCATTGGAAGACTCTGTTCCTGAGATATATTTCCCACTGCTTTCTTAAGACAAGAAGCATGAATAACAGGGTGGATTCTTCATTCTAGTCCCCGGAGAAAGCTTTTTGTTTATAAGCAACCTGTCCAATTTTTTGAACTATCTTAAAAGGGCCATAGTACCGAGGTGCCAATTTTTTTATAGGTTCGACGACACACTGATTGTTATGACACATTTGAAACTTAATTAAAATGAAGAGTGTCTAAAAAATTTTTGGTGAAAGAGAGTGGACTTATTAATACAATAATTAAGAGAGTTAGGTAAGATTATGTAATATAATTTATGATTTTAGTAATTTGGTTCCCTCCTCCGGTTTAAGATCCTGATAATTTGGTTCCTCCTCAACTTTAAGATCCCGATGTTTCTCTATCCCTCAAAGGAAACCAAAGAAATATTGAATCAAAGATCACGTGAAAAACGTAAGTATAATTTTACAATGTAGGTGTTATTTATACCAAACTTTTTATAAGGATCTCTTTGTTTACGATGAAAATGAAAATATTGTTTGTAATTTAGAAGTGTTGGAATGATTCAAGGGTTTGGGTCGAGTTTTTGAGGCTGAGTTTCAACATTGTTAGAGGTTTCGGTCGAGTTGCATCATGTTGGGCCAGGTATTGCTTCAGTTTTAGAATATATTTTGGGTCGAGTGTCATGATTTTGGGTCTTGTGTCGTCATGATGGGTCGTGTTTCGTCATGTTGGGTAAGTGACATCATGTTTGGTTAGGTTTCATCATTTTGGGTTGTGTTTCGTCATGTTGGGTCGAGTGACATTATGTTTGATTGGGTTTGGGTCGTGTTGCATCATGTTGAGTTGCATCTCATCGTGTTCGGTCGGGTTTCATCATGTCATAATGTTTGGTCGAGTTCCGTCACGTTCGGTTGGTTTTTTTTTTTAAATAAATATTTTGAATTAAATTTTTTTCTATTACACTGGATTTAGGATATGCCAACATCTTTGAGTACGACAGCGAATGAGAAAATAATGAAGATAATATATTTAAATGGCGTCAATGATCTACTGGTAAGTGGACAGCCATTACCGTGGAATCCAAAATTTGTTCGATGGAATATTTACGATGTGAAATATATAAAGTTATGATTCTAGATGGCATAAAACTTGAGATTGGTTATCTATCGGATGTGAAGCATTGAAATATTCGTCCTATGCATATTGAGAATGATAATGATTTGAAAACATATTTATATTTTGGTTGTGCGAGAGACAGACCTATGCTTTATGTCGAAGTTGAACGCAATGTTGTTGCTACATTGGATGTTATTGAGACAGATATAACTTTTGATATTGTTGGAACTGATTGCATATTTCATGTTGATATAAATGTGCATGATTTGATTGATGGACATACAGATAATGAATACAATGAAGGTAATGAAAAAGATTGTATGATGACTATTTTGATCGAATTTTTTGTGTTTAGTCATTGTAGCAACAATGAGGTATTCGAATATGTGAATAATGTTTGTTCAAATCAGAATATAGATATAAATAATGTGCTCAGTCGGAAAAATGATATGGAGCACACGGCTGAGGTGCATGTGGATGATGATGTTTCATTCAGCAAAACGATATTGAACTCATAGATGATAATGAGATTCATGTTCAGGCTAGTAATAATACATATGAATTCACCAGTGGTTCTAATATCTATATTGGTCAGGAATTTTTAAACAACGCTGCCATGAAAAAAGAATTATCTAAAATTGCGTTGAACTCTTCTTTTGAGTTTGAAAGTGTGAAATCTTCCCCCAAGTGTATATGCGGTTCATTGCGTAAGTAAAGGTTGCAGCCGGAGAATTTAGACTTCAAAACATGACAACGAAACACATTTTGAGATTTGTACATACTACAAGACACAAACTTGTGACTTGGCAGGAAGTGTAAAAAACCGACAAGCAAGCTCATCTGTCATTTGTGACATATTGGTAGAAAACTTTAGGGGCAACAAGTGACACCTCAATCAATTCAATTATGACAATGATGTTGAATTAGAGGGTTGACGTTGCCTGTTACAAAGCTTGGAAAAATAAACAACTTGTTCATAATATCTTTGGAGGTGATCTGAAAAAAAGTTTTTTTCTTCTTCCTTCTTATTTGAAGATTGTAAAGAAAATTAATCCAGGTAGCATAACAGATTTAGTAGTAGATGAGCATAGTAGAATCGATAAATTTGAGACTGCACGAGGAAAGATAGCTTCCAATCATTGTACTTTTAGATTCTTTGTAGTGTCGCGCACCAGCCCAGCCCCCCGCAACCTGTCACACGAATGGGTGCGTGAAGAGTCCTAGGGCTTGCGGATTCTCCTTTTTTTCCTGCTTCTCCCAAGTCCATCCACCAAAGACCCCTCTAGCTCGCTTAGTTGCAGCCAACACAGGACCCTGACCCAGCCCTAGACGGCACCCGGTGCGTTTCCTCTTGGCCGAACCACTTTGTCTCTTAAGCCCCAAAGATAACCCTAGAAACCCTAGTTCGACTCTCCCTTAGCCTTTCATGTTTCCAGCCCACGTTTCTCCCTTAAACGACTCTTTATCCGTCCCTTAAACATCTTATATTGGCAACGTGCCCGTTAGAATTCATAACCCGCTCATATATGCATAAAATCATCAAAACTTTGAAAATAATATTGAAAGTGTTAAATATTTTAGACTCAATTGTTTTTCATGCTAGCAAACATCAATCATGCATAATATGATTTGAATGATGCATAAATAAAGATTAGAAGCATGTCTTTGCATTAAAAACGCTCAAATATTCGATTATATTTAATCATATTATCAAGCCTCAAAACGTTTATCGAAATATATTTTTTTCTCGTCGTCTCAAGTTTCTTTTCCCCGGCCTATTATTAAATATCCGAATAAAATCTTTAATTTTCAAGAAATCATGTAATTAAACCTTCAATCATATAATATGTATCATTTAAGCATTTAAAATCAATTAATTAAAGCAATTAAGCAATGTAAATAATTCGCATGCATGAGGTTTACGTGTGCTGATTTTTGGACATTACACGTCCGATGGCCTTGCAGTTTATGAGGTTTATGCATATTAAAAATTATTTAATACTCTGATTTATTTTATTGCATTTTGGTTGGGAAACAAATTATTTTTTTGGATGGTTTAAATATTTTATGGATGTCGACGTGAATTACTTTTTTTACGCCTCAAAATATTCAGAAGTTGAATTGTTAAGATTTTTTTTTAAAGTTTTAAATTTTAGGTTTATTTGTTTGGAATTTTCGAAAATGATGCATATGTTTTTATTGAGTTTAAATGTTAAGAGTCAATTATTTAATTATATAGAAAAATTTTATTTTCCGCATATTTTAAGTACTAAGCGAGGGTCGTTATAGTTGATATCAGAGCAAGATCCTGATAAAGGGTTGTGCCTACTACCGGTTGCGAGAAGCTCAGGAAGTCATGCCTAATTTTACGATTTTAAATGTAATAAGTATTAAAGTACGAGTTTCTTTGGCTGTGTGTTCAAGTTTAAATAACATTTAGTATGTTATATGAATATTATTTTTATGCATGTTAATTACGTGTTGGGTTGGGTTGTGGAACAGTTTGCCTCCCAGACTTGTGGTTGATCTTGAGAATCATGTGGGTCGTGAGGAGGAGAAAGTTTCCCCTCCACGTCCACCACCAGATCTTCAGGCACAGATGCTTGCTGGCATGACCCAGTTCTTTGCACAGTTCGCTAGGAACAATGTGGAGTTGGGGAGGAAGACGAGGCCGGAAGCAGTTTATGAGCTCTTTAGCAAGATGGACCCCAAGGACTTTGCGAGGACGACGGATCCTATGGTGACAGAGGGTTGGATTAAGTCCATATAGGTGATCTTTACTTTTATGGAATTGCAGCAGACAGAGTTAGATGCGCCACCTATCTGCTGAAGGATGATGCTAGACTGTGGTGTGAAGGAGTATCAGTGACTGTGAACCTTGAGACCCTTACATGGAAGGGTTTCAAAGAAGTGTTTTATTCGAAGTACTTCACTGATGATGTCCGCTTCCGTCTAACTAGGGAGTTTATGTCGCTGAGGCAAGGGGAATGCATTGTGGCGGAGTTTGTGAGGAAGTTCGAGCATGTGTGACACTTTGTGCCCATGATTACATATAATCCAAGAGAGAAGTTGAGGCACTTTCTAGATGGTTTGCGGTCGATCTTGCGCCGTGATGTTCGTGTGGCTGGTCCTACGACCTTATTTTTTGTTGTGAGTAGAGCCTTAGCAGTCGAGCATGATAAAAAGGACATTGAGAATTACAAGTAGGGCAAGAGGCCTTATCATATGCCTCATCATCAGCCTCAACAGCCGAGTACGAAGTCATTTCAGGGCAATTTAAAGGCAAGAGACAGCAACCCCAGAAGAAAGCTACTCAGAAGTCTAACCTTATTCTAGGAAGTCTAATGCTTATCCCGTGTGCTTGAAGTGCAATTGCCAAGATGAAGGATCTTGCTTATGGGGACATGAAAATGCTTTAAGTATGGAGCTCCTAGTCATATGCTCAAAGATTGCCCTCAATGGAAGCAGCCGACTCAGGGGCGAGTCTTTGCTATGCATGCCGAGGAGATAAACCTAGACACTACTATCCTTACAGGTATTATAATTAATTCAGCATATTATAGTTTACTGAAATTTGGGATGCATGGTTTGAACATTTTGTATAATAGCATGCTGATTTTCAAAGAAAAAAAAATTATGGATATGGATTCAGTGTCTGCATGTGAGTAATTCTAGTCCTTCGAGAATTGTTGAGTTTAGTGTTATGTTAATATTATCTTAGGAAGGATTTTTATAGCAGGAGTAGCCACGAATGCTCTGCTAGATTTCCAGGACTACTCATTCATTTATATAAAAAAACTTTGTGAGCTATTTGGGCATCCACCCCACTAGGTTCGACGTAAATTATTCTATGACAGTCCCATTTTGGGAAGAACCGTCAGATACTAATGTGGTCAGAGACATGGATCTCGAGCTGCAGGGCCACACAATCTATACCGATCTTATTGTAATGTCGATAGCAGAGTTTGACATTATCCTCGGAATGGATTGGTTGTCAAAGAATGGAGTGTAAATCGATTTTCAGTGAAGGTCGGTATAAAAAAGACCGCTGGGTCTGAAGAAATTTATATTCGAGCTAGATTGATGCAAAAATCTGCCTCGAATGATATCATGCGTTCAGGCAAGGAATCTTATGCATAAGGGATGTCAGGCATTCTTAGCGAGCATTATTTCAGCCCCTGATACAACCAGTCAATCCATATCAGACGTCCTAGTTGTCAGGGACTTTCAGGACGTGTTTCTTGACAACTTTGCTAGTATTCCACCTTGTGAGGTGGAGTTTTCTATTGAACTTATGCTAGGTACCGTGTCTCCAAGGTACCATATTCGTTAGCGCCTGTAGAAATGAAAGAGCTAAAACAATAGATATGGGAAATGCTAGATAAGTGATTCATATACTCTAGTTGTTCACCTTGGGGCGCGCCATTGCTATTCGTGAAAAAAAAAAGACGAAAATACAAGACTTTGTATTGATTATTGTGAATTGAACAGAGTTACAGTGAAGAAAAAGTACCCATTACTGAGAATCAAGGACTTGTTCGATCAGTTACAGGGAGCGAAAATGCTATCCGAGATAGATATTCGCTCTGGGTATCATCAGATGAAGTTAAAAGATGTGGATGTGCATAAGACAGCTTTCAGAACTCGCCATGGGCATTACGAGTTTTTAGTAATGTTGTCCGGGTTGACAAATGCCCCAGCGATTTTCATGGATCTCATGAATAAAGTATTCCAGCCTTACTTGGATAAGTTTGTCATTGTATTCATAGATGACATCCTCATCTATTCGAAGATATAGGAGGAGCATAGCCAGCATTTGCGTACAACATTGCAGGTATTGCGGAGCCGAAAGTTGTATGCAAAATTCAGCAAGTGTGAGTTTTTTTTAGATGAAGTATCATTCTCGGGTCATGTTATCTCTAGTAATGGTATTGAGGTTGATCTGTCCAAAGTAGAAGTTGTTAAGGAAATGGATTGTACCAAGAACGCATCTGAGATTCGGAGTTTCTTAGGATTGGCGGGTTACTACAGAAAATTCATTAAGGCATTCTTTTCGATTGCAGTGCCACTTACCTCGTTGATGATGAAGAATACTAATTTTGTCTGGAATGCTGAATGCCAGAAGAGTTTCGATACTTTGAAGCAAGCTCTTATAACAGCACCGGGTTTAGCCATGCCATCAGGGAAAAGTGACTTTGTATTATATACCGATGCATCTAAGTTCGGTTTAGGTGTCGTTTTGATGCAGCATGATCGAATAATCGTGTATGCCTATAGACATTTGAAGTTGCATGAAAAGAATTATTCGACTCATGATCTTGAGTTAGCCGCGATGTCTTTGCCTTGAAATTATGGACTTGTACGGTGAGAAATGCAATATATTTACCGATCACAAGAGTCTCAAATACTTTTTCACGCAAAAAGAGTTAAACATGTGACAAAGATGGTGGTTAGAGTTGGTGAAAACTACGACTGTGACATCAATTATCATCCGGGAAAAGCTACGGTTGTTGTAGATGCCTTGAGTAGAAAAGCAGCAGTTGCAGCACAACTGTCAGCGCAAAGACCTCTACAGTTAGATATTTAGAGGTTTGATCTTGAGATCTATTCTAGGGGCAGAGATCCTAGGTTATCCACACTGATAGTATAATCTTCCTTGATATACTCTATCCGTAGTGGACAGTAGTCCGATGAGTAGATGCAGAAATGGAGAGTGATATATGAGTCTAAGGTCAGTAAGCTTTATACAGTGGTCGATGGGATTGTGAGGTTCAGAGGGAGAATGTGGGTTCCTAGTGTTCGTTTGATTAGATGAGATATCTTGTCAGAGGTGCATACATCACTGTATTCCATTCATCCAGGGAGTACTAAGATGTATAGAGACTTGCAGATGCTTTATGGTTACAGGCATGAAATGAGACATTTGACGCTTTGTATCTGAATTTCTAACTTGCCAACAGGTGAAAGTAGAGCATTATAGGCCAACAGGGTTGCTCAAACCACTTTCTATTCCTGAATGGAAATGGGAGAATATTAATATGGATTTTGTCGTTGATAACCGAGGTTAGTATGAGGCCCTAACACCATTTGGGATATCGTTGATTGTATTACCAAGTCGGCGCACTTCTTGCCGATAAAGATGATATCTTCTATGATGCAGTACGCAGAATTTTATATTTGGGAGATAGTCAGATTGCATGGGATACTAGTTTCGATTGTGTCTGATAGAGACCCGAGAATCACATCATCCTTTTGGAAGAGTTTGCATTCTGCAATGGGGATGAAGTTTCTATTCAGTACAACTTTCCACCCTCAGATAGACGGCCAGTCTGAGAGGGTGATACATATTTTAGAGGATTTACTGTGTGCATGTATTAGCGATTTCCATGGGAATTGGGAATCAAAGCTACCTCTAGTGGAGTTCATCAATAACAACAGCTTTCAATCGTCTATAGTTATGGCTCCTTATGAGGCATTATATGTAAGAAATTGTAGATCGGATATTCATTGGGACGAGGTTGGCGAGAGATCAGAACTTGGTCCAGAGATTGTTCAGAAGACTGCAGACTTAGTAGTCAAAATATGAGACATGATAAAGGCTGCTCACAGTCGTCAAAAGAGTTACGCTGATAAGAGAAGAAAGGACCTCGAATTTGCCGTGAGAGACCGTTAATTTGTAAAGATATCACCTATGAAGGGTGTTACGAGATTCAAGAAGAGAGGCAAATTGAGTCCGAGATTCATAGGACCGTTTGAAATTCTTGACAGAGTGGGAACACTAGCTTATCATGTAGCTCTATCGTCGAATATAGCAGGAGTGCACTGAAACTTCTACTACTCGTTTTTACTTAAAATATACAAGAAATTTTTTTTCTTAAAATAATTTCGGCCGAAATATACGTACATACATATATATAATTTTTCCATTAAGATAAGCCAACCAACGTATTATTTGAAAATCCAAAAGAACGCAATGCAAAACGTAAAATCGTAAACCATCAAACAAAACTCAAAATTAACATTTTTCAAAAATAGCATAAGCTCTTAAAGCCTCTCAAAAACCACTCAAATGTTCATACTAATGCGGAAAACTAGCAAAGGTTCTCGGGTTATGTACACAATTAGTCCAGCTAGTTCAATCATCAAGTCCTCCAACATCATCAAAATCATGCTCAGCTGCATCGATCACACCTAGTAAGTCTAATGACTCAGCAATCCTTAACCATTATAGCAAGTAATACATATACATTCACAAGCAATAGTGAAAATACTTTTGATAAAATAACTTTTTATGAACATGCATAATCTTTAAACCTTTTTTCCTTTCATCATATCCTTTTTCCTTTCATTACATATGTATACGTTCCCTTGCAATGAATTCAAATAATTAATTATGACTTTCATTTCAGCTTTTGGTCGACTAATCAATCTTACGTATAACCATGTTACCAGACTGCGGGGACATCAGCGACACTCTGACCCGTCAACTAAGCCTTGGGCTTACATATCATCATACCATTTTGTATCGTCATACCATTTCGTATTCGTATTAGACACAATCAAGTCGCCTCCATCAACCTTTTATTATATTCATCACTTATAAAAATTCATTCATATGTATCGTTTTTCTTTAAAACCAAAAATGCAACACGTCGTTTAGCATTATCGTTTTTCATCATAAAATCCCATGAAATTTCAAAATAACATTTTAACATTCATTACAGCATTCAGGGCACTACCAGAACGTCTAACATTTTTCAGGTGTGAAATGACCATTTTGACACTGAAACCCTAACTTTCCCAAATTACCCTGGGACCTTAAAACAACGTCCCAAATCCAGCCAAACATAACATAACACCTTAATATACATACATAAACATTTCTTAGACTTAAAATTAAGCTCCTCGACTAATTTACCATTTCGTTTTAAAACTTGAACCTATATCCCGGTTTTAACTCAAAACATTAACACCTAACTAACCCTTTTCAACCCAATTCAAGCAACTTAAAACCCTCGGAGACGTCTAGATAGCTGCTGGAATTTTCTCCCCTTTATTTTCGAAACCCTAGCTTCCACCATCTTCCACCCTTCGAACCTAGACCCTAACCACCATGTCCAGACCCTAACCAACCATCCTAGGACCTAGATCGAACCCTTATATAGGTGCTAGACCAATATATACAGGCCCTACAGAAACAGCCCTCACCCGTGCATCTACAAGACTTGCGCGTCCCACTCTCACGGCTTCAGCCCTAGCCCTTGCACAAACCATACCTCAACATATCTAGGACCTTGACTTGACCCCCTTAGGACCCCTGGACATTCCCCAACAGCAGCCCGTAGCCTGCCCCTTCAAGAGCCCTAAAATCAAAACCCTAGTTCTCCTCGACCCAAAAATTGTGCAGCCCTAGCCTTGCCTCAACCAACCTTGAACCATGGCCCCTAAGGACTCTTAAACACACTAAAACTATTAAACACACTGAAAGCCTTCCTAAACGTGTGGTGTGTGGCATGAGTTTGAGAGAAAAACTCCAGGAGTCTTACGTGAAGTGGGCGTGAGTTTATGAGGTGTAGAATCTTAGGGTTTAGGAGTCTTGTTTTAAATAAAATACTTGTTACAAGTTTAGGCCCGACAACCTTAGTATAATAGGCTCATTAGACCCATTAGATAGTAGATAAAATATTTTGTTTTGGAAAGTTTTCGAAAATATTATCCGAATTTCCAAAAAGTCTTTATTTTCGTCAAAAGTCGATTAACGGTTTAAAATACGATTCGGATCGTAAAAACATTTCAAAGATACCATTTTTGAAAATAACATATAAAATATAGCATATATTAAATAATTAAAAATAATCATTTAATAAAAATATTTTCCCTTTATGGTCTTCGGTCTCCGTTCCTCGATTGCGTCTCAATAACTTTTAAAACACAGTTTTATGTATTCTAATATAATACCCAATTTTAAACAAGTAAAAAAAGCCTATCACATTTAATAAATGCAATTAAAATAATATAATTAAGAATATTCCATTATTCCTAGATTTACATGTTGTAGGATTAAGTTATCGAATTTTGGACCTTACAATTGCTCTCTTCCTTAAATGAAATTTCGTCCTCGAAATTAAAACTTATTGAATAACTCCGGATAGTGACTTCTCATGTCGGCCTCGATTTCCCGCGTAGCTTTCTCCTCTGAATGATTTAGCCACTTGACTTTAACCATTTGTATAACCTTATTCAGGAGCCTTCTTTCTTGCCTATCCAGAATTTGTATAGGCCTTTCCTCGTAAGAAATATTTGGAGTCAGCTGCAGATGTTCATAATTCGGTACATGTGAAGGATTCGACATGTTTTGCAGCATCGAGATATGGAACACATTATGCACTCCAGCTATCATTCGTGGCAACGCTACTCTATAAGCATACGTTCCAATCTTCTCTAGAATCTCAAACGGTTTTATGAACTTCGGACTGAGTTTGTCTTTCTTGCCAAATCTCATAACACCCTTCATAAGTGTTACTTTAACAAATATGTTGTCACCAACTGCAAACTCTAGCTCTCTTCGTTGCTTATCAGCGTAAATCTTTTTGCGATCTTGAGCAGTCTTCATCCTATCTCAGATTTTGATTACTAGCTCTGCTGTCTCTTGATCAAGTCTGGACCAAATTCCCATCTTTCACCAACCTCATCCCAATGTTTTGATGATCTACACTTCCTCCCGTAAAGTTCCACGTATGGAGCTATACCTATAGACGATTGGTAGCTATAGTTATAGGTGAACTCCACTAGATGTAATTTCGGTTCCCAACTTCCTTGAAATTTGATCACACAAGCTCGGAGTAGATCCTCCAAAATTTGAATCACCCTTTCGTACTGACCATTGGTTTGAGGATGAAACGCGGTGCTGAACAACAGCTTCGTTCCCATCGCTGCATGAAGACTCTTCCAGAAAGACAATGTGAACCTCGGATCTCTGGCCGAAATAATAGATATTGGAATCCCATGCAGTCGGACTATCTCTCGTATATACAGCTCTACATACTGTGTCATGGTGAACGTCGTCTTGTAGGTAGAAAGTACGCTGATTTTGTAAGACGATCAACTATCACCCAAATGGCATTGAATCCCCTGATAGTACTTGGCAATCCCACAACAAAATCCATATTAATATTTTCTCATTTCCAATCGAGAATAGGAAGTGGTTTAAGTTTCTCGGCTGGCCTATGATGCTCTACCTTAACTTGCTGGCATGTCAAACACTCGGACACAAAATGCAAGATGTCTCGTTTCAGGCCCGGCCACCAATACAGTGTCTGAAAATCCTTATATATCTTCGTACTTCTAGGATGAATGGAGTACGGGGTATTGTGAGCTTCCTTCATAATAACCTCTCTTAGTGAATCTTCACTAGGAACCCATAGTCGATCTCGATATCGAACTATGCCATCCTCCTCGGAACACAGCGTTCGGAGGTCTTTAGATTCGTCTCTCAATCTCCATTTTTGTAACTGTTTATCATAAGACTGACCCTAACGGAATCTATCCATCAGAGTCGACTGTACTGCCAAAGTAGAAAGATTAGGAGTCTCGCTCCTAGCATACACCGCAAGCTCGAATCGCTGAATCTCTGGTCTTTTAACTGTCAATTGAGTGATAATTGCTACCTTTCTAATAAAAACATCCGCAACTACATTAGCTTTTTCTAGTTGGCAGCTAGTATCACAATCGTAGTCCTTCACCAATTCTAACCATCTTCATTGCCTCATATTCAACTCTTTTGGGTGAAGAAGTACTTTAAGCTTTTATGATCAGTGAAAATTTTGCACTTCTCTCCATATAAGTAATGTCTCTATATCTTGAGAGCAAATACTACTGTTGTAATCTCGAGGTAACGAGTCAGGTAATTCTTCTCATGAACCTTCAACTGTCTAGACGCATATGCTATCACTCGATCATTTTGCATCAGTACTGCACCTAAACCAAGCTTAGAAGCGTATGTATAGAGAACATATTCTCCTTGCCCTGATGGCATTGATAGAACTGACGCTGAAGTCAAAGCTTGCTTCAGCTTCTCGAAACTCTCTTAGCATTCTGATCCCCAAATAAACTTTGCATTCTTCTTTGTCAAGGCGGTCAAGGTTACAGCAATAGAAGAGAAACTCTGAATAAACTTCCGGTAGTAGCCAACTAGACCCAAGAAACTACGGATCTCGGTTACATTCTTAGGTACTGGCCATTCTTTAACTGCCTCGACCTAGCTTGGATCGACCTCGACTCCATCTCTAGAGATAATGTGACCTAAGAACACCACTCTCTCTAGCCAAAACTTGCACTTGCGGAACTTAGCGAATAGTTTTCTATCTTACAATATTTGTAGTGTCGTTCTTAAGTGCTGACTATGCTCTTCTTTGCTCATCGAGTAAATCAGAATATCATCTATGAAGACTATGATAAACTGATCTAGATACTGCTGAAATACGCGATTCATGAGATCTATGAAAATCGTTGGCACATTGGTCAGCCCGAATGACATCACCATAAACTCATAGTGCCTATATCGAGTTTTGAAAGCCGTCTTGTGAACATCGGACTCCTTCACCTTCAGATGATGGTATCCCGAACGAAGATCTATCTTCGAGAAAATCGAAGCTCCTTGAAATTGATCAAGTAAATCCTCGATTCTAGGTAAGAGATACTTATTCTTGATGGTGACTATGTTCAGCTCTCTATAGTCAATGCAAAATCGCACACTATCTTCTTTTTTCTTCACAAATAATAACGATGCGTCCCACGAAGAACAACTCGGACGAATAAAACCCTTTTCCAGCAACTCTTGAATTTGGTCTTTTAGCTCTTTCATTACGATGGGTGCTAGACTATAGGGTGCTTTAGAAATTGGCACGAGAAAATAGAAAATTCCACCTCTCAGTCCGATGGAATTCCAAAAACGTCATCAGGAAAGGCACTAGAAAAGTCTATAACAACCTCAACATCCTTTAGTTTCTGACTGACAGGAACTTGTGCTAAAGTAATACATGCTAGAAAAGCTTGGCAGCCTCACTTTATAAGTTTCCTCGCACAGATGTTGGAGATAATGTGCGGCATTTGCTTGTTCCTTGCTGCCTCAAAGACAAAAGATTTCCCGCTAGGTGGTCGAATAGATACTGACATCTGCCAAAAATCTATCGAAGCTCTATTCATAGATAGTCATTCCCCGCCAAGAATGATGTCGAATTCAGACATCGAAAGTACGATAAGATCTACCTGAACCACATTTTTTCGTAAACCAAGCTCCAAATTCTTCACAATGCTTGTGGTAACCATTTGATCACCAGAAAGAATGGAAACTCTAAAGCCCAAATCCAAATTCTCGGGTATAATCTTTAGTCACTTGAGTAACTTCTCGGATATGAATAATTGTGTAGCTCTTGAATCAAGCAATGCATAGGTAGCTACACCTAAAATGAATACCCTTTCTGCGACAAATATATCATCAAATCCAATCGTATCGAAGACTTAAATTTTTTTTTATCATTAATTACACAAAATTCTCGAAATTATCACTTTTAGCCCTAGTAATTCTTGAAAAGTACATAATTTCACCAAATAACTTTCGAAAATAGCATTTCAACATTAAAGTTTCGGAATTCTTCATTTTAGTCTTTAAAATTTCGAAAATTGTATTTCTAACCCAATAAATTTTTGAATTCAATCAATTTAGGCCCCAAACTCTCGAAATATATTGTTTTGATCCCTAAAATTCTAGAAATTCCAGAAATACCCTTTTTTCTAGAACTCGTAAAACAGTCCTTGAACTTTCAAAACTTTGCAATTTAGTCCCTGAATTTTTGAAAATTCCAGATTTCACCTTAGAATTTTCGGTCATCTCAATTTCAGTACTTGGAATTCTTAAAAATTACGTTTTGACCCCTAAATTTCTCGACCTAGTTAAATTTAACCCTTAAATCTCGATTTTTGCAATTTAGCCCTTCGAATTTTCGAATTATGCAATATATTCTACATAAATTCGGTCCCTTCATTTTTTAGCCCTAAAATTCTTGTTTTCGTTCAATTCATTCCTTTACATCATTGAAGCTTATATTTTATGCCAAATTTTATAATTCCCAATGTCGTCCCTTAATTCCAACTAAGGTAGATCATGCAACATATTTCTTCTAAGTTCTTTATTATCCCAATCAATTGTACTATCCAATTTAACATTTCATGCAACAAAAGCAATATAAAAATGTTAAACAACTAGGTTACTAGTAATCAGAGTCGTTTTTGGCTCTGCTTCGGCTTCCTCAGCATGCATAACATAAGCTCTGCCAACAGTTGGTCCTTTCTTCTTTGGACAGTCAACGGCCTTATGTCCTTCCTCTTTGCATATGAAGCACTTATATGTTCCCACATACACTTTCCAAAGTGTGAGTGATTGCGTGCTTTGTACAGTGGCCTTTCTTCAGGTTTTGGTGCTCCATGATGTGGTGGCTTATGTTGCCTCGGTTTCTTCCACAGCCTTTGGGGATTTTACTTCCTTTGAGCTTTGAGAGGTCCCGTAAATTGTTTCTTGACTGGCTGAGAGTTCTGCTGGTGCTGCTGCCATTTGCAATGCATCTCAAAATCAAAATCTTTCAAGGCTTGCTCAAATAGGAAAGCACAAGCAGTGGCAGTTTCTTAATCCGTCGGTCATATCAACATCACATCACGACGTATAGTAGGTCGAAGACCATCCAAAAATTGCCTCAATTTCTCAGCAGCATCACTAGCAATGAGGGGCACAAAGTGACAACCCCTATCAAAATTCCTAACGAACTCAGCCACTGACATGTCTCCCTGACGGAGAGTCATAAACTCCCTCTTCAAGAGCCACGAACGTCAGCAGTAAAATACTTCTGATAGAAGATGATCTTGAATTGCACCGTGAGGGTGGCTAGACTGTCACCATGTTCATCTCCTTCCCACCAAAGAGAAGCATCATATCGAAGAATATAAGTAGCACACCTCGCTCAATCAGCATCCCCCATATTCAGATAACGGAAGTGCACCTCGAGAGATCTAATTCAAAACTCAGCAGCAAATGGGTCGGTGGTGCCAGAAAACTCTTTCGGACCCAGCCTCTGGAACTGATCATATACATCATGTTGTGGCCTCAAAGCCTGCTGCTCAAAGAAATATAACATACCCTCTAGAACACAAGTACCAACATTCCAATTAGAAGGTGAGGGTGCATTCTCTTGACGATCCTCGTAAGTGTCTGCTTGCCTATCGGTAATAACTGCGCGTCTAGGAGGCATTATATCTGAACATTTTCTAAATTCTAAACGTAACCAAAATGCATTTAAATCTAAGCTTCTAACCATGCAGCATATCAAAATACATTATCGAGCAACTTAATCATAAATATCAATTAACTTCAAAAAGCTTTTAAACATGTAACTTATGCATATAAACCATGTAAGCATGCAGGTACTATCATAAAAATCATTCAAAGTATTTAAACTTACAGACTTGAGGCTTGACTACTGAGCATACTGGAGCTGACGGTGGCACAACCCTTTGCAAGAACATTGCTCTGATACCAACTGAAACGTCTACTACTCGTTTTTCTATAAAATACACAAGATATTTTTTTTCTTAAAATACTTTCGGCCGAAATATACATACATACATATATATGTATAATTGCCATTAAAATAAGTCAATCAACCTATTATTTGAAAATCCAAAAGAACGGAGTGCAAAACATAAAATTGTAAACCTTCAAACCAAACCTAAAACTAGAATTTTTCAAAAATAGCATTAGCTCTTAATTCCTCTCAAAAACCACTCAAAAGCATAAAAGTTATAAACGTCATCAAAATCTTTAAAATCATAATAATGCGGAAAACTAGCAAAGGCTCTCGGGTTATGTGCACTATCAGTCCAGCTAGTTCAACCATCAAGTCCTCCAACATCATCAAAATCATGCTCACCTGCATCGATCACACCTAGTGAGTCTAATGACTCAGTAATCCTTAACCATGATAACAAGTAATACATATACATCCACAAGCAACAACGAAAATACTTTTAATAAAATAGCTTTTCATGAACATGCATAAATTTTAAACCTTTTTCTTTCCTCATATCCTTTTTCCTTTCATCATATACGTATACATTTCCATTTCATTGAATTCAAATCATTAATTGTGACTTTCATTTTAGCTTTTGGTCGATTGATCAATCTTACGTATGACCATGGTACCAGGAGACAGGGACATCAGCGACACTCTCATCCATCAACTGAGCATTGGCCTTACATATCAACATATCTTTTCGTATTTGTATTAGTCACAATCAAGTCACCTCCTTCAACCTTTCATTTATAAAAATTCATGCATGTATCATTTTTCTTTAAAACTAAGCATGCAACATCTTTTAGCATTATTGTTTTTCATCATAAAATCCCATAAACTTTCAAAATAAACATTTTAAAATTCATTACAGCATTCAAGACACTACCAGGACGTCTAACATTTTTCAAGTGTAAAATGACTATTTTGCACATGAAACCCTAGCTTTCCCAAATTACCCTTGGACCTTAAAACGATAACCCAAATCCATTCAAACTTAACATAACACCTTAAAATACACCCATAAACATTTCTTAGACGTAAACTTAAGCTCCTCGACTAATTTTCCAATTCGTTTTAAAACTTTAACCTACATCCCGATTTTAACTCGAAACTTAACCAAACTTTACCAAATATAAACCATAGCTTATTAAAACCTAATTAACCCTTTTCCAACAAAATTCAAGCCCCTTAAGACCCTCGGACGTCTAGAGAGCTGCTGTAATTTTCTCTCATTTCTTTTCGAAACCCTAGCTTCCACCATCTTCCACCCTTCAAACCTAGACCCTAACCACCATGTCCAGACCCTAACCAACCATCCTAGGAACTAGAATGAATCCTTATCTAGCTGCTGGACCAAGCTCTACAGGGCCTACGTAAACAGACCTCAACCCGTGCATCTACAAGACTTACGCGTCCCACTCTCACGGCTTCAGCCCTATCCCTTGCACCAACAATCCCTCCTAACTAGGACCATGACTTGAAACCCTTAGGACCCCTGGACGTGCCCCAACAGCAGCCCACAGCCTAACCCTTCAAGAGCCCTAAAATTGAAACCCTAGTTCTCCTCAACCCAAAAATCGTGTAGCCCTAGCCTTGCCTTAACCAGCCTTGAACTGTGGCCCTTGAGAACTCTTAAACACACTAAAATTCGTCCCTTTTAGTGTCCCCACCATGGCATCCACTTTGTGCATTATTAACACGAATTTAAAAGCATGAAGACTCAAGTTTTATCATGTACAAGCCATAAAAACAAAAATATATAAGAGGAGATCATTTTTTTTCATGCATTAATGTATAAACACACATAATATGGTATGAATAATGAGTGAAGGAAGATTAAGGCATGCCTTTGCATATTTCACGCACGGAAAACAATTTGAGATACGAAGAACGTTGGCGGAGAGGGACGGGAATTTGCTGCATTTTTAACCCTCAAAAGTGGCATGAAAGCCTTCCCAAACGTGTGGTGTGTGTGGTGAGTTTGAGAGAAAAACCCTAGGAGTCTTAGGTGAAGTGGACGTGAGTTATGAGGTGTAGAACCTTAGGGTTTAGGAGCCTTGTTTTAAATAAAATACTTGTTACAAATTTAGGCCCAACAACCTTAGTATAATAGGCCCATTAGATAGTAGTTAAAATATTTTCTTTTGAAAATTTTTCGAAAATATTAGCCAAATTTTCAAAATGTCCTTATTTTCTTCAAAAGTCGATTACCGGTTTTAAATACAAATCGGTTCATAAAAGCACCTCAAAAGGTATCATTTTCAAAAATAACATATAAAATATATCATATATTAAATAATTAAAAATAATCATTTAATAAAAATATTTCCCTTTATGGTCCACGGTCTTCGTTCCTCGATCGCATATCGAATAATTTTAAAACACAGTTTTATGCATTCTAATATAAAACTCAATTTTAAACATGTAAACATGCCTACCACATATAATAAATGTAATTAAAATAATTTAATTAATAATTTTTATTTATTCCTAAATTTGCATGTAGTTGGATTAAGTTATCGAATTTTGGACCTAACATGCACAATGTGTTTCATGTGTCTATGCTGAGGAGGTGTTAGGATCGGTTAAGATGGGTAAGGTGTTGATAATTGGGGGGAGGGAGGTTGGATAAACGCCTTTGTTTTCTTTTAAAATTTTCTTAAATGTGAATATATAATCATAAAAGGCTAATTTTTCAGGAATTTTAGACCGGGCTTCCGATAAACTTTAATTTTCTACTGGTCCAGCACTAACTCTTCGATATATCTCTTGCTGGAAGTACCCCTGATCCCATTGATAATGAGTGGGACCAAATAATTCGACAGGGGTAGTTGCTGAACCATACCACATAGTTCCAGCAACAACAAAAGCTGCAAAAAAAAAAACAGCAGTTCTTTGAGGAACTGATCCGAAAATTTTGTGTGTCGATATAAATCATTCAACTTAAACAAGTGCGGAATGAGACTGAAATATAGATTGAATACTTAAAATAAACTGAACTAATAACTGAAATGAACATGAGAATTTTTCTTGATGTTCGCAAACTTCAACTGTTTGTATGTCACCCCTTCTATCATAAAGATAGGATTTCACTAAAAGACTTTGATATATTACAACAAATTCTAATAACCCACTTCAGTTGGTCTTACACACTGCCAAACTGAAACTCTTAGTCAAACACTTCTTAAGCAGTTGTAGAACTGAAAGATGCTCTAATTTGTAGCATGAATGCTACTGATAAATACAATGATTGTAGAGCTAAAATATGTGATCTCTGATCTTGAGAATATGCTCGTGAGGTGTATCACAATTGATTGGTTTGATTGCTTTGTATGTTCGCTTGTTCTAAGTCACCGACCATCTTCAACTGATTCGATCAGCTATATATAGTCTTCGAACTCAACAGTCACATCGAATGCATTTAATGTCCATTTAATGACAAATATCCGTTGAATCGTCGTGTAGTAGCTTTATCTAAAAGTAGTACGATGTTTTCAGACTGTTCTGTTCTGATACAGCTATTCTGCTTTGGCACAACCTGTCAGACTGTCTGCTGATCTTTTAACTGATGTCTAGGCCAACTGTTTAGAAGTCAACTGATAAGCCAATGAGTTCAGCTGGGCATTATCAATTGTAACTGATCTCCTATCAGTTACGAAAACTTCAGTTGAGAAGGTTTTCAGTTCAGTTCAAAACGAAGTCTTCAATTGAATCTGTTCAATTTGTTGGATTCTTCAGTTCCTTTAAAATTAATTTGTCAAACTCTGAAACCTATAATATTCCAACAATTTTCCCATTTTTGGTGTTTGACAAAACTTAGATTTCTTGAACTGATGATAAAGAATGAAACTGATTGTAGATAAAATAATGTGCAGATTCGTATACATTCAGCAATAACAATTTTTATTCATTTGAAAGAGGTAAGTACATATTCGTACTAATATTTCAAATAAAAATTAAGCCTCTAGAATCAACTGATTTAGGACACTTAGAAATTATTTCTTCGACTTCTTCTCAGCTAGTCATTTATCAATTGGCTTGTCTGGGTCAGTTCTCTTTTTGCTGCTTGCTTCTGCTGCCTCTGTCTTTTGTTCTTCCCCCTTTTTGTCAACATCCGCCACTCTTTTGAAGAAGAGGAATTCTGAACTCACTTGAGCAGACACTTCAGCCAGTTGTTTTTGCATTGAGTCAATCTTTGTAGATAGACTAGTATGAACAAAATAAATCTGATTGCTGAGTTGGTCTTGTGAGGATAACAGAATAGGGATTGTAACTAATTATCTTTTAATCTTTTCAACTGAATCAAAAAGAGAAATCCCATCCTTGGTCAGTTTCTTAAGTCCTTCATTGTATGTTCTTTTAAGGAGTCCGGACTTAAAGAATACAGCAGCTGAGTAGATTTTATTTGACTGATGCTTGAGCCAAGATTGTTCAGTTCGGAAACTGTTGTCTCCAGCATTATATCAGCATATAGCGGTATTCCAGGAGAGAGTTCTTCACTAGGAACTTTTTCTTTCCCCTTTCCCTGCTGAGAATATTCCACAACTACAAGCTGTTCTGGGGCAACATCTTGGTCAATATTAGCTACAAATTCTTCAACATATTGTTTCTTGAGCTGACTGAATAGAAGGGTGGTCCTTATGCTCATTTGAAGAGTTAGATGCCTTTGCAGTCTTCTGAGCAGCAAATAACTGAATGGTGGCTTTTGTCATAAAGAGAGTCTCAGGAAGCAACTAATTGATAGATGGCAGAGTAGTTGCAGCTGTTGGTTCCTGGACTGATAGAGAGATTATTTGTTCAGTTGATAATTGATCAGATTTAGTTTGTGCTTCTACCTCTGTTGTAGATATCATAACTTGAACTTCAATAGGTTCAACAACATAATCGGCAGCAGAGTCATTTTTGAACTCCATTTGAATATCCTCGGTAACAGAGTGTAGCATATCATCTACATTTGCCAGTGTCAGAATTTCTTCAAAAAACGTAGATGAATGCACTGCTAGTTTGGAGATCAGTAGGATCATCAATATAGTAGATGAGGAGGGTTGTAAATTGGTGGAGAGTGAAGGATAGACTTCTGAAACTGGATCAATTGGTTGAACCGTAACTGATTCTTCTTCAGCTGGAGCCATCGGCTGCTCCTCTGCTATTTCAGTTGGAAAGTTCTCCTCGGCTGATTGTGAACCATTGGTCCTTACTGGAACATGAAATTGTTGTCCCATCTCCCAATTCTTAACTCTTATCTGAAAGGAGATGAGGTCAGAGTCCAGTTGTTGAAAAACTGCTCTGTCTTCATGAACAGTAGGACCAACTGGATCATAGTTGGATTTCAATTCAGCTGTCACCACCGCTAACCTTTTGACTCTCATTAGATCGAAGAGGTATGATCTTCTCTCCATTGCATGGGCGATTGTAGTGGCTTTGACAGCCTTCATGACAGCTGATTCTAAGGATATGAATTTCTTCAAAACCTTCCTCTTCCTCAGCTTCTTGGCAAGGGTGAGTGTTCGAAATTTCACCCATTCATTGAAGAGTTCTAGCTTCAGTTCAGCATGCTCATTTATATCTTGCATTATATGATCAATTTGCGTCTAAATGGCATTGTTGGGTCTCGGTTCCTCAATTATCTTTGCCTTTCCCTTCAGATCAATCAGGACATGAGGCAAGTCTAGTGCCGAACCAGTTCTGTCCACAACTTCTCTGATGAGTACACTATTTGAGCATGTTGGAGGTAGAGTTGTGGGACGAACAACTGTCTATCGTAAGAGGAGCTGGGACTGCTGTCAGTTTCAGCTTTTCTCCAAAATCAGTTATGATAGTGGAGGGATGATCAGCTGCAGTCTTCTGCTCTGGTGGGGTAGCTGGTTGAACCAACTGAATAGGAATAGCTAGAAGTGGTTGTTGAGCTTCAGAAGGCACTAATCTGAGCTCAGGAAGAGCTCCAGGAGTAGCAGTTGGTTTGGTTGATCGAGCAAAATTTGCACTGTAAAATCCTCGGTAAAATGTCAATAAAATAAAAGCTCGATATAATCGCAAGTGCACGATGTCAAGTAATAATATAGTGTACAAGAGTACGAGTATTGTTCTTCCAGAGACTGTATTTCACAATTATTATTTCAATTTATTAAACTTTTAGCAACAATGATTTGAATGATTGCTTACTACTAAATGATTAAATAAACAATTATAAAATATTTTCAGGATTAAATGATGACTTTAACAAACTAAATTAATTAATCAAAGATTCAACGAGGAATGAATTTGTTGGGAATCTCGGTTCACCTACCCCTCGTTCATTTTCTTAATTTGTTCGACGATGATCCACGCCTTCGACGGGATTCCTAAACAATTGAACACGCCCTCTCGAGCTATGCCAAACTAATTCAACTCAGTGAAGCAATTAAATATCTTTCATTATTTATTAAAGGTAAATTGCATGTCGTTCTATGAAATCCATTAGCTTTCGATCTACTGGACTATGACTATCGATGTGTATCCAATTTCATATTTCTATGCAAACTGTAAATCCATGAACTATGCTACTCGTTCCTATTACAAGTTATTCTTTCGAACTCACTCGCAATATGAGATTGTTATTAAAGTTAGTTACACTTTAATAATGCAATGAAAATAATACCACAATCAAGAATCAATCAAAACTCGAGAAATAAATTAACTAAACATAGTTTCGGGGTAGGATCCCCTTAAATCACAACAAATATTAAAGTTAGCTACTAGGATTCATGATAAAATTAAGTAAAAAATGTTTAAACAAGAAGTTTTATGCTAGAAATACTAGACGTGACGACAACGTGAAGAACGGTGCTCGGAAAACTTGAATTTCTTCACTCCAAGCCTTTTTATTCTCTCACAAACTTTGTGGCTGCTGAAAAGTGTCTCTTTTCCTTGCCCTATCTCGCCCATATGCCAATTTTTCGCCCAAAATTGGTAAACTTCACTTGGAAAAAAAGAAATCTTTGTGCATAAATTTTTCCAAAATTGAGTCCCGCTCAGGCGGTAAGATTCTACCGCCCGAGCACCGACTCCTCTATCTTCACTCTTCCAACTCGCAGCAATCACGCTGGAGCAGTAAGCTCCTACCGCTCAAGCACCAATTCTCTTTTTTTTTTTTCTATTCTTCAAAAGACACAACCCGCGCCCAAGCGGTAAGATCTTACCTCCCAGGCGCCAACTCTTCTATCCACACGCTCAGAAATCGATCTTCACTCCCGAGCGCCAAACTTTCTACCAAATTCACTCCCTTTTCTGATAGCTAGTATCCTTCTCCCCTGATTTCAATTTTCCAGCCATTTCACCTACAAATTCATCAAGTACGAGTGAACCATGATCGTATGCTTATGTTAATTATAAAACGAACAAAATGTAGATGAAATACACACACACAAAAATAATGCAATAGAACACGTAAAAATGACGCCTATCATTGGTCTTCTGCGACCTCGGTTTCTTCATCAAAACAGGAGAAGGGGACTTCTCCGAATCACTGGTAGAAAGGACCAGTTTTCTCTTAGACTTGGGGGCAACGGCTGGTTTTGTCTTGTCAGTTTTCTTAACCTTTACTGCTGATTTGGCAACCCTAGTCTTCTTCAGTTGAACTTTGGAGGCTGTGAAAATCTTAAATTTGATGAGTGAATAGGAGGGTACTGGAAGTATCCCTGAATCTTCAACGAGCCTACTCAGCTGAAGTGTGAAGCCTTTGGATTGCTTCGAAGTCTGAATCATGTTCTTCAAGACTGAAAAGAGGATTGATGACCAGTTCATCTTTATCCCCTTGGCAATAGCAGTAATATCTTGAAATTTTTCGAGAGTGAGGGCAGCAAAGGATCCTGCCTTTGCTAGAAGGCCTTGGAAACGATGTCAGTCAGTTGCTAGTATTCTGGCTTCAGTTCTTTCTTGGGATCAGACACTTTGATATTTTCCCCAGTTGCAGACAGAGTGGTCTACATTTCCTTAATTGCAGCAGTAGAGACCTCTGAGAAGCTTTTGAGGCCTTCAGTTGGGAGTTGAAACATGTTTCTAAAGAAATATTCATCCACGATCATAACGTGGTCATTCACCTTCATTTGAATCTTCCCATCGGTAACTGAGCTCGATTCACAGATGGAGATGATTTCAGCAGAGTAAAAGTCTTGGGTCGTTAACCTTAGAAAAATATGAACCCCAAATGCTTCGATCTTCTCAAATATGCTACATACTGATTCTTCAGAGTGTGTAAAGATCGATAAAAAATTGACTGCAATTGCATTGGAGAGAAAATCAAGTGTCTGTGATGCCATTTGATTGATTTTGCTGAAAAGCGTTGAGAACACAAGTGATTTGCTCTGAAAATATGAAAGTTTGAACTTTGGAAATGGTGAGACATTTTCAGAGAGGAATTTTGGACAGGCGACAGTCTGTGAGAGGTTTTGATCAAATAAATAGGATTTTTTAAATCCGTTGGACATTTAAATTTAATAACTGGTTTTAATCAGTGAGAAAAAAAACTGAGAAACGTTTGAAATTTAAAAGTTAAAATTTAAATGGGTAAATTGTACTTGGTCATGTTTTTAAACAAATAACTTAACACGAATTAAAGTTAGTCAACATATGGAATAAGATCAGTTTATTCAGATATCAACCGATCAGTTCGAAACTGATTCAGTTTAGTTTATGAACAACTGACTATTATATTATCAGTTGACCCACTTAAATTCAATATTCCTCTAACCTAAGCATACGACAAAGTTAAGTAAACTTATCCTTGGAGAATGAGCAGTCGGCGGATGACAGAGGCCTCTTCGCATTCTCATGTCAATCCAACAGTAATCATAATGATTGTGACATTTCATATGGTCTGAGTCTATAAATGAAATCAAACAAGTTATAGATGAAATCAATTGAAGCTTTTTAGCGAAGCATAAGATTATAGCTAAGTAAGAAAAATGGATAAATCTAGCAGTTCTTCGGAGCATGATCTCGCATAGGAGTTCAAAGGTCAATATTTTCCAACCGCAAACATAAGTATGAAGATAGTGTCTTATAGAAGACGTTGTCGACTTGGTCCAAGCTCTAGGAACTTCGGTTCTATAGGGAGATAGGTCTCCCTTGTACAGGACCTGTTGCCACAAGGAAACTTGTGGCACGGGAGAGAAAATATCAGCGGCGTCTTGGCATCCCCCATGCTGCACACGTATTCATAATTGAATATGTCTATCTTGTAATGCTCTACAAGGAGCAGAAAGTCCTGTGTAGAATTTCTTTCTCAGATGACTTTGCGAGGACCTGCACAGGTGGGATGGGAACCTAGATGGTTGTCCAGAGAGCCGGTGTAGATAGAGAAATAGATAATGTAAAAGCGTGTTTTTAGAACTTTTTTATTCTTAGTAGGGCTAAGTTGCGGAATCATCCCTTTCACCAACAACGATTGTAACGCCTACTCATTTTAAAAGTGCGGAACTATTTTTTAAAAAATATATATATAAAAGCTCGTATTTTCGAAATAAAATTAAAATATTTCGCATGCGTGTACTCTGCAGAAAAATATAACATTGAAAAATGATCTTAAACCTTTGACTGTAAAAATAGTGCAGTTTAAAATAATCAAACTCATCCAAAATTTTACGCAAACATAAATGAATAAAAGTCTTAAAATCATAAACATATGAAAATTTTCATCTCCACTCAAATCTCGTAAATCATAATGCGGAAAATATTCGGTCCTCGAGTCGTGTCACCGCACCAGGTCTGCCTACTCAGAGTTCGGCACCTCCAGTCCCCTCACCATCAAGCTCACCTGCATAACACACGCCTAGTGAGTCTAAAAACTCAATACACCTGTACCAGAAATAACAAGTACATATAAATGGAACACAGCAGTGAAAAATACCATACTCAACATATATTTCGTGAACTTAAAAGCATGAACATAAACATGTCGTATAAAATCATAACGTGTCAAAGCATGTCATCTCATATCATCATATACGTATATATTTTCTTTCAATTGAATTCAGTTCATTAGTTATGACTTTCGTATTAGCTCTATTCGATGGATCCATCTACGTATAACCACAATACCGGGTGGCGGAGACATCAGCGACAGCATTACCCGTCCACTGAGCCTTGGCCTCAGCTCATCATATCTCATGTCATCATATACATATAAATCGTCAGTCATAACCTGTAGAGCCCAGATTCAGTACACGTATAACCCATGCAATTTTTTTTTATTGAAGCATTTATTGAATTTTAAAATGATTTTTAGTGATGCGTGATTTATTAAATTTCATTATTTTAACTTATGTATGTTTATGTGATGCACGTTAAAATATTTTCTTGAGTTTCATGTTTCAGACGATTATTCGATGCGGGATCGAGGAAATGAGATCGATGACGATTTTGGCAAATTTAAAATGTGGTATTTTATTTTTAAGTCAAGGTTGGGGCATATTAATTAATTTAATAAGTTTCAGCATTTTTAAAACCTAAATTATTTATTTAGGAATTGTGGAGTTTTAAAACTTTTAAAGATTTATTTCTTGTGTACCTTAGTTTTGAATTAAGGGATTTTGTTATAGTTAGAGGTGGATTAGCATTTTTATTAGTTGTTAATTACTAATTAAGCAATTTATTTTCCTAATTAACATCCCTAATCCCCTCCCCACTATCCTAACACATGCACACACACAATCACACACGACACAAACACACACACACACATACGTTCAGATTTTTATTAGTTGAGAGGAGAGAAAAGCTTAGGGTTCTTGAGAGAAACAGCAGCCGCCCCTTCCCTCTCCAATTTCCAGCAAGTTTTCGTGTATTTTCTTCAAAGAAAATCGAGCCACCATCGTCCCGGATCAATCCTCGCGCCATCTCCGCTTCAGTATCGCCAGTTCAGTAAACTTTAACATCATAAGGCACGTATATTCTTTTCTTTTCTGCGTCGATCATGTCATAGTATGTGTTGCGTTGTTTTTATGCGTAAAATCCATGTATGATGTGCAAGGTTTGGGCAGAAACATGTTGGATCGATTTTGAAACGTTTTTTTTATTCTAAAATTTCGAAATTTGATGTTCTTTTGAAAACTGTGATTTTTAGGTCGTGATTCTGAAAAAACTTTCAACACAAAATTGTAGAACTTTTCGATACCTTCGATTTGATATAAAATTAGAAATATTTGGATAAAAATTGAGAGAGTTATGATCATTTTCGTGAGACCGCTCAAACTACGTTTTCTGAAAAATTATGTTATTGATGTGTTCTTGAGTTTTATTGTTGCAGGCTTCGTTGGCGATCGATGGGTGATCGTTGCTGCATTTAGGTATATCGAGAATGATGTTGGGGTGTATGTGGATATGTTGTTTCGTGTCTTTAGGCAATTGGTTGAGTTAAAACTCGTAGGAATTGATTTGGTGTCAAATTTCGTGTTCATGACTCGTATTGCGTTGTAAGTTGGACGTCGTTGTTTTGGAGCGTTTTTTTGAGTTTGAATGAGTGTTCTAGCACCCTAGGATGGGTCTCGAGGTGTCAATTTATGGTCGGGATGATAGAGTTAGGAGAAATAAGCTTTGAATACACGATTTTTCGTTGGTTTACTTCTACCGAGCCTACACGGACCCCTCGACGGACCCTGACACGGGGTCCGTGCCCTTGTTTCCTCCTTAGTGTCAGTAAACCGAGCCTAGACGGACCCTTCCACGGACCCTGACACGGGGTCCGTGCCTTTGTTTCCTTGGAAGTGTCAAATTTGCGAGCCTACACGGACCCCTAGACGGACCCTAGCACGGGGTCTGTGTCCTTACTTCTTTTAGAGCATTTCTTTTGCGAACCTACACGGACCTATACACGGACCCGGGCACGGGGTCTGTATACTTCACATTTTGGGAAAAAAAATTAGACTTCACATCAGGTTTTGTTTTGGGGTTCAGGATAATGGTTTGTACGTTGATTAAAAGAGGTCAAGTCCCGAGGGAACTAGAATGTCATAAGCTACTTATTCACTTCGGTGGTGAGCTTGAGTACCTAAGTCTAAGTTATGCAAGTTAAGTATTTCAAACTCATGTTAGTTGTGCAGCAGCGGCCCCAAGCGAGATCCAACGAATCCCTCAACGCCAAGTAAGTATGTTCGACGTGCAAAAGAAAATATTTCAAGTTTTTGAGGTATGCTAAATGTCTCGTGACCAAATTTATGAATGAGTTTGGAAGTCGGTGAACGTGGCCGAGGACCTCTCCACCCCGTTAAAGCATGAACGGGTTTAGATCAGGATTGAAAAGCATTAAAGAATGAACGGGACAAATCCACCCGTTAAAGCATGAACGGGGATCTCATGTATGTGGCAGTGGATTCGTCCCTATCATCCGAGTACTGTGGTTTAGTCTGATCAGGCGTATTATGTATGGGTCACTCGCTTTGAAACATACCTCTACGCAAAATGATGAAGTTATGAATGTTCAAACATGTTCAAGTGTGCAAGCACGTTTAAGAAAAGTTTTATGTTTATGGCACATCTATGTATGTACTATGTAAGTTCATATGTACGCTCTATTTTAAGTTGCATGTGGTTTTATTATGTATTACTCGTTACTTCCAGTTTATATGTGTTGAGTCTTTAGACTCACTAGACTTGATCGATGCAGGTGAGGATGATT
Organism: Primulina tabacum; assembly: GCF_025594145.1. NCBI lineage: Eukaryota > Viridiplantae > Streptophyta > Magnoliopsida > Lamiales > Gesneriaceae > Primulina > Primulina tabacum. Next base: position 29,507,013 of record NC_134561.1, on the reverse strand, counting down.
TCGAGGATACTAGGGGTGGGGACCAAGGAGCTGGCTTGGACTGAGCAGGGGGCTAGACCCGAGGACCGCCCAAGTTTTAAGTTTTCATGAAATGTCAAATACTCTGATTTAACGCTACTGGTTATGAGATTTCAAACAAATACTTGTGTCAAACTTTATTTTTAGATATTTTGTTGCAACCACTTTTGGGACGTACGGTTACGTTATCGAATTTGAATGTGATTACTCTTTTAAGAAAATTTTTAATTTTTCCGCAAATTTTAAGTAGTAAAAGTACGGTCTATTACACAACCAATTCTCATCCTTCAAAAACATCATCATATTCACCACTTAATAAAAAAAACATGCACATACGTAACTTTTTTCTTAAAACCAACCATGCACCGTATTATCATAATTTCATAAAAATCATAAACGTGATGCATAAACATTTAAAACATGATAAAATTTGTTCAGGGTGCTGCAAGAACCAAAATCTCACCCCGAGTGCAAAATGAATATTTTGCCCCTGGAAACCCAAAATGACTATTTTACCCCTGGACATCTAAAATTTGATCCGAAACTTACCAAACTCCTTAAAATATCCCAAAACTTTTTTATAAGCATTTCTTAGACGTAAACTTGAGCCTATTAAAAAGTTTAACAGATTCGTTTTAAATCTTGGACCGGGTCCCGGTTTTAACCCGAATCGGCTCGACCCAAACAAATTTTTCCCAACTTTTTACCACGTCTAATACACACATTTACAGCACTTAAACCACCAAGACCCGTCCCTTAAACATTTCGAACATAACAAACAAGTTGCTGTAAAACAGCCCCTCTCCATACTCGATCCCAAGTGCGGCCACCCTCCGAATAAACGATGCTAGCCTACAGCCGATGGAACCAGCAGCGAGCCAGCTTACCCTAGACCACCCTAGGACCCCTATGGACCCAAGTAATTCACGGCCCCAGTCCCATACAGCCTGCACACCGAACACGTACGCTAGGAACCAAGATCACTCCAATCGCAACTCCCTCGCGCTAAGCTCCCTCGTGCTGCTATAGGGGCCCGACCAGCGGTGTTAGGGTCCTCCCAGGTCATGGTTCGGACCTACTAAAGACAGGTCCAAGGCCTGGAACCAACCCTTCACCGTCTACTTTCCTCCCACCTCTCGATCTCGCCGACTTCCCACAAGAAAACCACGATCCCGACACTTCCTCACATCCTCGGCCACCTGCGAATCTAGCAACCTATCCCACTAGAATCCTTGACGTAGATGACCCCTTAATCCATCGATCTTGCAGCCCCCTTACACAAGATACAAGATACATGAGTGGATAAATAAAAAAATGAGAGAACTTGCAACCAAACCGTGCGATCTCCATGCATGATGTTGGATCAAAAAAGTCTTAAACAAATAAACACATAACAGCATATAAATAACATGTATGATGCAGGAATGATAGTACGTGGCGTGCCTGAAGTTTTGTGAACAAAAGATGAAAGGAACACACGACTGAGGAGAAGGGAAAAGCTCTTGCTTGAAGGAAATGGAGAAACCAAATTCCTTGCTGCTGCAACTCACGAGGAAGCTGATGAGTGGAGGGGGTGGGCGGCTGATGGAGTTTAGATTAGGTTTAAGATTACTTAAGTGGTAGGTTTAAGTTTAAATAAAAGGGTTAATGGGCCCTAGTATAAAATTAAAGGGTAGAAAATGGATTGGGAGCCCATTAAGCTTAAAAGTAGTCTCATTAAGTCCAAACACACACCCGAAAAATATTTCATTTTAGTAAATTTTTGAAAATATTACCCGAACCCTCAAAAAGACCCTCAATTCGATAAAATTTACGTATCAGTTAAAAATATGCTCTGGCGGGTAAAAATACCCAACAAAGCCCATTTCTTGAAAAATACATTTAAAACATCTTATAATAATTAATAAAAATTAATCATATAATAAAAATAATTTTTCTGATAATTCCCCGGTCTCCATTCCTCGTTCGAGCGCGAAATCCAACTAGAAACTCTAATGCATGAACTTTTAAAATTTCATGAAATAAATTCCATCATGCAATAATTATGCATAAAATGCATAAAAATAATTAAACACATAGTTAAATAAAATCCTAGATTGCATGCATTCATGTTACGTGAATTAAATTCCTAGACCTTACAACTATGGTGAAAAAAGAATATTCAAGCAGATTAATAAGCATTCTTGTAGTTTGTTTTCTTATGTAATATAAAACACTAGAGTTGATTCTCGTCAGTTGTACTACTCATTAAGTCATGACTTAATGAACAAAAGATTATTTTGTTTAGTATATGTTTCGTGTTTAAGTTTCTGTTATTCTATCCAACGCTTAATTCTTGAAATAATTATTATACTAATATAAAAACGAAATCAAGATAGATCAATTAATCCAAGAGTATTTCGGAAATAAGAAAATTTAGCGTCCGATAGAGATTTGTTGAATATATATACTGCTTGTTGTTTAGTTGAGATATACTCCAGTCTGATGTCTTTCTTGATAGCATGGTCCCCGATGAAATGATGTCTGACATCAATGTGCTTGGTTCTGGAATGAAAAACTGGATTGTATGTAATCGCAATGGAGCTAGTGTTGTCACAGAAGATTGGTGACTCTTCAGCTACTATTCCATATCTTTCAGTTGTTGCTGAATCCAGAGCAGTTGAGCACAGCAACTTCCAGCAGCTAAGTATTCAACTTCAGTTGTGGAAGTGGCGATGGATGTTTGCTTTTTTTTGAACCATTAGATCAGGCTGTCTCCTAGAAACTAGCATGATGCACTGTACTTTTGCGATCAAGCTTTCATCCTGCATAGTCTGCATCTGAATAACAAATTAAATTGAAAGATGAGTCCTTAGCATACCATAAGCCCATATTTTGTGTGTCTTTTAGATATTTCAATATACGTTTGGTAGCTTAGAAATACGATTGTTTAGTATTAGCCTGAAATCTAGCACATAACAGACAGTGAACATAATATCAGGACGACTAGCAGTTATGTATAATAAAGAACCTATTAAACCTCTATATAGTGTCATCTCAACTGATATTCCCCCTTCATCTTTGTCTAATTTAATTGATGAGCTCATGGGAGTGGATGCAGCTGAGCATGTTTCCATGCCAAATTTTTTCAGCAATTCATTCGTATATTTTGTTTGACTGATAAAAATACTAGTCTCCAGTTGCTTCACTTGCAAGTCTAAGAAGAATATCAGTTCACTCATCATGCTCATTTCGAATTTCTCATGCATCAGCTTAGCAAACATATCACATAATTTGGGGTTAGTTGACCCAAATATGATATCGTCAACATAAATTTGAACAATTAATAAATTATCTTTCTTGATAAATTTGAACAGTGTTTTCTCAACTCTTCCCACTGTAAATTCATGATCAATCAAGAATTTTGATAGGGTCTCATACCTAACTCGAGGAGCTTGTTTCAGACCATATAAGGTTTTATTAAGATGATAAACATGATTAGGGAGTAAGTGGTTAACAAAACATACAGCTCTTCTTGTAACTGACCGTTCAGAAATGTGCTTTTGACATCCATCTGGTACACTTTGAAGTTTTTGTAGGGCGTAGGCTAGGAATATCCTAATTGCTTCTAGTCTATCAACTGAAGCATATTTCTCGTTATAATATATTCCTTCCTCTTGTATGTAGCGTTGTGCAACCAGTCTTGTTTTATTGCGCACAACTAAACCGTCTTCATTCAGCTTGTTCCTGTATACCCGCTTGGTACCTATACTAGATTTTGAAGATGGTCTTGGAACTAATGTCCAGAAATTGTTATGTGTGAACTGATTAAGCTCTTTTTGCATATCAATGATCCAACTGGGATCAGTTAGAGATTTTTCAGTTTTCTTGGGTTCCAGTTGCGATATAAAGGTAGAATGAATAAAAAAATTCAACATCTGATTTTTTATTTTCACCGGATCAGATGGGTTACGTAATATCAAATCCTGAGGTTTTCTGCTCCATTTATAATTTGGATCTGCTTGACTTATTTTTAATTCTGGTTCATTTTGTAACTGACAAGTTCCTTATGCTTCAGTTGGAATGACATCAGTTTGTGATTGAATATTTTCTGGCTGATCATCAAACTGATTGTCATGAACTGTATCATGTCCAACTAGTGGTTCCACCACTTCTGGTCCTGGTGTTTAAAGGGGATTTTCGACAATACTATTTTCATCTTCATTGTCATCCTCAAAATTTACATCTGTTAGGCGATTTATCAACTCAACTAGATCAGTTGGCTTATCAATTAGCACATTTTCATCAAATACAACATGTATAGATTTTTCAACATTTAAAGTGTGTTTATTGAAAATTTTATATGCTTTGCAAACATATGAATATCTTAAGAATAATCCTTCATCCGATTTAACATTGAATGTTGTTAAGTGATTCTTACCATTGTTATGAATGAAGCACTTGCACTCGAAGGTTTTAAAGTATGAAACCGCACTTTTCTTGTCATGCCAGATCTCATTTAGTGTTTTCAAATGATTTTTGTTAATCATTGATATGTTTTGAGTATAACACGCAGTGTTAACTGCCTATGCCAAGAATCTTTGAGAAATACCAAAAATCAGGTAGCATTGTTCTCGCTGCCACCTTAAGAGTTCGATTTCTTCGTTCAGCTACATCATTCTGTTGTGGTGTTCTTGCAGGAGAGAACTCATGGTTGATTCCTAATTTTTCATGATCTTGAGACAAAATTTGATTGAAAAATTTAGTTCCACGATCGGATCTTATGATGTCAATCCCGAGTGATTTTTCATTTAAAAGTCTCTTAAAAAGTTTGATCCTTTGATTTTAGAAAGATGACCCAAGTAAATCTTGAGAAATCATCAACAATCACGAGAGTGTATTTCATTCTCCTTAAGCTAATGACTGGTATTGGACTAAATAAGTCCATATGCATCAGTTCTAAGCATCGGGTTGACGATTTACTACCTTTGTTTTTAAAAGAGGATCTAGTTTGCTTTCCAAACTGAAAAGCTGAGCAAATTTTATCTTTTGAAAAATCATATTTGGGCAGACCAGTTACCAGCTCATGCTTGCTCAGTTGTGCAATGGCTTTTAAATTTAGATGATTTATCTTTTTTCCATAGCCATTTCTAAGATTGATTAGAAGCTACTAGACAAACTTGCTTATCGGGTGGATTATTCCAACTCACTTTCTATGTGTTTCCACATCTGTTTCTCGTCATGATTAGATCACCTGTTGCATTTCTAACTGAACATTCATGCTTAGTGAATTCTACCCAATAGTCATTATCACATAGTTGACCGATGATGATTAAATTGTATTTAAAATTGTCAACAAGTAACACATCATTGATGATTATATTACCATAAATAATCTTACCCTTACCACGGTTTTACCTTGAGAGGCGTCACCTAAACTGATCTTAGGTCCAGAATATTTTATCAGTTGGGATATCAGTTCAGCATTTCCAGTCATATGTCTTGAACATCTACTGTCCAAGTACCAGACTGAGTCTTTGATCAGTTTACCTGTAACATGCAATCATAAATAATAAGTAAATTTGGTACCCAAATCTATTTGGGTACAGAACTGATTAATCCTTTGAGAACTTAGATTTGGATCAGTCGAACTGATCTACCATTTTTGTGTTCCAAACAACCTTTCCTGATTTGTGTGTGATCTGTGAATGCGGTGAAGTTGATACAATATGTTTTTGTGAATTTTTATCCTTGTTATTCATTTGATATCGTTTCTGAACAGGCTTGCTATTATAATAATTGTAATAATATCCTCTGGATGACCTTTTTTTGGCATAACTGGACCTTTTGGGTGACCAGTTATTTGATTCAGCTAAACTTTTGGGACTGTACTCAATTCCATGTCGCCTTGCCTTGTTCATATTTTCAACTGATTTTTCAGTTGGTTTTTCTACCGTATTCTTGAACTCAGGATTTTCATGTACCATGACTGATTTGACAAATTGAATATATTTCCCTTTGCTTGTATTCAGTTTTGGCAGTGTACCACTAGTTGAGAATTCATCTCGGCTACCAAAGCCCAGACCAGTTTTATCTCCAACTAGTTTTTGCAACCCCTGCTTTCAGTCAGTGTAACTAACTACTTGTTCCAAGCTTGAATTACTTCAGTCAGTTTAGAGTTTTCAGCCCTAGATGCTAAATCAACATATCACTTTCTTCTTTTTTAGCTTTCAGCTTAGCAATCTCCTCTTTGACATTTAAGGGTTCAACTAGTTTAACGATATCAGTTGTGTCAGTTGAGGGATCATCTTTCTTTACTTTAGTTTCCTAAAGGAGATAGCTAGTTTGCGGTACTCATTTACCATTTCATGCAGTGTAGAGATAAGCTCTTCTTTGGTGAAGTTAGTGGAGCTAAAATCAAATACCTGGTCATTGCAAGATTCCAGCTCAGAATCATCAGCCATGAGGCATTTCACCTCTTCCTCATCACTTGAGCTACTGTAACTTTCAGTTTCAGATGCTTCACTGTCTGAGTCAGCGCACTTTGACTTGTTTTCAAACGCTACCAAAGCTTCGTGCTTCTTTTTAAATGACTTCTTTTTATCTCGGAACCTTCTTCTGTGCTCGAAGGGCTTTTTACCCTTTTCAATTGATCTCCTACTGTCCATTTTGGGCTTTGGACAGTTAGTAATAAAGTGACCAGTTTTTCAGTTGAAACATGCAGGTGGTTCCTCCTTGGGTTCACTCCTTTGATAATTTCTTTGATAGGAGCCTTTGTTCTTTCTCATGAACTTCCCAAATTTTCATACAAACAATGGCATGGCATCATTGCTTAACTGTTTTGCTGACTTTTCATTTGAAACCGATGGTTCTAGTTTCATTGCAATTAAAGAAGCTGCAACTGGTGGAATAGTTGGCTCGCCTTCTCTAGTTTGCATCTCAAATTCGTAGGCTTTTAAATTTGCAAATAGATCGTGCAATTCCACTTCGTTCAAATTCTTAGATTCCCTCATTGCCATGGTTTTAACATTCCACTCCTTGGGAAGACCGCGCATGATTTTCAGGGCAATCTCTTTATTTGAGTGCTATATTACAAGTGCATTCAGTTCATTCACTATACTGCTGAATCTTTCATTAAAATCAATCATAGATTCCTCAACTTTCATTTTGATGTTGTCAAACTTCTGAATTGCAACATACAGCTTATTAGTTGAATCAGATTCTCCCAGATTTCTTTAGCTAATTTGCACATCTTGATCTTGCTAAATGTGTTTTTGTCTAGAGTCTTGTATAGGATGTCCTTGGCTACATTATCCAATTTAGCTTTTCTTTTGTCTTCAGAAGTCCACTCATCTCGTGGCTTCTCTATCTGTGTGGTGCTACATTAGTCAAAGCAACAGCTATGTTGGTTTCATGATTTTCATTGGTCCATCTGTGATAACATACCACATGTCATCATCCTGAGCAGCTATATGAGCATGCATTCTTATCTTTCAGTCATCAAATTCTTCTCTGGAGAACATGAAAATTTTATTGAAAGATGACATGGTGTTCTGTATCATTTTGAGCGTTTGAAAGTGAAACGTCCACTACTCATTTTGCTTAAAAAGTACTAAATTTTTTTTAGAAAAAAAACCTATACTATTTTGGCCGAACGATATACATACATATAAAATATTATTTCACCATTTTTAAAATAAAACAACCAACTAGTATTTGAAAATCAAAGGAAATAGTCAAAACATAAAATCATCCAACATTTTACCAAACCTACAAATAACATTTTCAAATAATGCCAAAACTATCATCCTCTCAAAAACCACTCAAAAAGCCTAAATAAATAGTCGTAAAATCTTTAACATAAACTTAAAATCATAAGTGCAGAAAAATAGAAGCGCTTGGTCCTCGTGTTATGTGCACCTCCAGTCCAGTCAGATCATGCATCAAGACCTCCACTACCCTCGACATCATACTCACCTACATCGATCACACCTAATGAGTCTAAAGCCTCAATACACCATAATCTTGATAACAACATAATACGAATACAGATCACATGCAACATTGAAAATACTTGTACTTAAAATAACATTTTCATGATCATAAATAACATAAACATTTTCATATTATTATCAACATATTCATATCCATCATAAACATATACATATTCATATTCATATTCATGTTCGTTGAATTCATATCGTTGATTGTGACTTTCGTATTCGTATTAGGCGATGGATCCATCTATATGTAACCACAGTACTGGGCGGCGGGGACATCAGCGACACTCTCATCCGTCAACAGAGCATTGGCCTTACGTATTAACATATCATCGTATTCGTATTAGTCACAATCCTTCACATCCTTCAACATTTCATATTTCCATCATTTTATAAAGGCATGCATAATAATATCATTTTTCTTTTAAACCAAGCATGCAACATTTCTTTTAAATGTCCATAATAAATCATAAAAATCCATAAATATTTAAAATAAGCATATTAACATATAAAACAGCAATCAGAGCACTGCCATAATGTTTACTAATTTCTAGGTGTAAAATGACTGTTTTACCCCTAGACGTAAAAATCCTCGAATTTAACTTTTTCTTAATTCTATTGACTCTAACATGTCCCAAATAATTATTTAAGCTTAAAATAATTTTCCCGTAATTTTATTTAGCATAAATACTAGACTTTTTAATTGATCCTTAATTAATCATTTTTAATGTGTTTTAATCCCGAATAATTTGAAACTTTAATATAAAATTCCTAAATTCAAAACTTAGACTTTTTATATTTTTTTAGCCCTCGTTAACCAAGACTCGACCCCCTTGAGCCATGTTTCGATTTATTTTCAACAAGAAAACCCTAAGTTCACGCCTAGACCACCCTCGAGCCAACTCTCGGTTTTGTCGAACCATGCCCGAGCCACCTTGAGCCAACCCCTTCCCAGACCACTTAGGAACCTACTGGACCCAAGCTAACCCATAGGACTTGACCCCAAGTTGAAAACCGAAGCTCCCCAAACCTGCACCTGCATGGCCGAGAACTCCGTTATAGACTAGGACTCTTGTTTCTTGCTTAGACCCTTGCCCAACGAGCTAGCCCTCGAACCAGCCCCTCAAACACCCTCCTAGGACCCTAACCCCTTGACCTAGCCCAGCCCGAGCCCCCTGGCCGAGCCCCTGAGCCCATGCGTGCTGCTGCACATAAGCGCGCAGCATGGCTCCTTCTAGGGTTGGAGTCCTAGCTTGCTAGGACTCCTTCCCCAGCCCTCGACTCGAGTCCTAGCATGGCTAGGACTCTCTCACTGACTTGTACCTGGTCCTAGCCTAGCCTTGGTCCCAGCCAGACCCAAGCCAAGCAACCAATCCCAAAACCCGAGCCCCTCTAACACCATGACAGCAAGGATGGTTCCAGCTTGTGTTCTTCATGTTTGCAGCGTATTTGGTGTGTATCTAGGACCCTAAAATTTGTGTAAAACACCCTTAATCCATACCCTAACCATGGCAGCCCCTTAACACATATTAAACATGATTTTTGAATTAAAACACAAGAGTTTAACACATGTTCATGCATAGTTACGAAAATAACAATTGTGTGCCATGTTTTCATTCAAAATATGCTTAAACAATTACTATGGTGTGATAGATGTTTGAAGAAAGAATATGACAGGAATTTGCGTATTTTATGCACGACTTAACTTTGACAATCGAAGAAGAACGACGAGGAGGCGACGGCTTTGAAAAACACTAGCAAACTTGATGATTTCCCTTCGAATTGATGTGTGTGTCGTGTGATTGTTTTGAGAGAAGAGTTTGGAGAGAATAGGGGTGTGGGGCGTGGGGTTTTTATTAGTCGGGTTGCCAACACGTTTGTATTTTTGTTGAAAAACCAACAGCGATAAAATTTACGTCCCGGCGTATAAAATCACCTCAAAACCCCTTATTTTCAAAAATAATAAAAAGCATCAATCATATTTTAAATAACTAAAAACAATTATTTAATAAAACATTTTTCATTTTTCAGTCGTCGGTCTCCGTTCCTCGATCGCAACTCGAATAACCCTTAAAAATACATTTATAATGCATGTAATTAGAAAAACTACTAAAACATCATATAAACATGTCACATAATCAATTTAGCAATTAACATCAATTAATTAATCATTTTTCTAATTTCCTAGATTTGCATGCAATTGGATTACGTCGTCTTAATTTTGGACCTTACAGAAAGTAATCAAAACAAGAATAACCGCTTTGATACCATTTATTAGGATCGGTTGAGATGGGTAAGGTGTTAGAAGGGGGGTTTAAATAAACACCTTGGAAATTATCCAAGTAGTTATCTGCAAACGATCGACTAAATTCTTGAATGAAAATAATCCAAATACAAAATATTTTCATGGCATAAAAAAATATCATTCATCACTACTGTAAAAGAGTTATCCAAAACGAGCATTTGAAAATACTTGTTTGCCAACAATATTTTGAATAAATGAAAATCAGAGTAAAAAGTTTAACGTGCATAAAATCCTTTCATAACAATAGCGGTCGGGTTTGCACTACACACAGTCCGAGCAAGTCTAGTGAGCCTAAATATTCAACACGCATAAACCATGAATAGAAAATAGTACTTAATAAAATTACATGCATTTGAAAGTAATGTGTACGAAATAACATATGAACATATATAAATATAGACATGCCATAATTGCAAAAACATTTTCATAAAAGTGCTTCCATCATAACATACATAATCATACTTAATTTTGAGCAAAAATATGTCCAAAGCAAGTGGCCCGTAACATAAATCGTCTGATCAGACTAGACCAAATACTGGGCTGACAGGGATCACCACAGCCTTTCGACCGGATGTCCACTCCCACATACATAAATCCCCGGTCATACTTTAACGGGTGGAGAGGTCCCCGGTCACTCTTTACCGCTTTCCAATCCCATAATCTTACATCCCCGGTTATGCTTTACCGGGTGGCCACAAGACAAAACACATACCTCCAAAATAAAATATTTTTGCATGTCAATCATACTTAAAAACATCGAGAGCTTCGTTGGAACGCTTTGGACATGCTGCCCCAACCACAGCAGCAAAAATCCAGAAGATCCAAATGAATCCTGCAACCAAAACTTGAGAAAACGTGAAGAACATGCAAAAATGTTCACAGCTTGAGCGGGTTTACGATTAAAAATCACATCTCTCCATTTCTTATCATGAAATTACGAGTTTTCTATCGAATCGAAGATAACACAGAGTACTACAAATCATATGTTGAACACATTTCAGAAAACCAATATATAAGTCGCAGAATTCGAAATAACAGAAGGTGACGGGTTTTGTGACACATAAATTTCACAGCTTGTGCGGTTTACGATAAAAATCATACTCCCTCGTTTCTTAACAGAAAATTACGAATTTACAATCACACCAAAGATAACACAGATTATTACAAATCATATGTTGAAAACATTCCCAGAAAACCAACCTATAAGTCGCAGAATTCGAAATAACAGAGGGTGACGGGTTTTGTGACACAAAAATTTCAGAGCTTGTGCGGTTTTACAATAAAAATCATATCTCCCTCGTTTCTTATCAGAAAATTACGAATTTTCTATCGATTGAAGATAACACAGAGTGATACAAATCATATTTTGAAAACATTTCTAGAAAAACCAACTTATAAGTCGAAGAATCCGAAATAACGGAAGGTGACGGGTTTGTGACACATAAATTTCACAGCTTGTGCGGTTTTAGGATAAAAATCTTATCTCCCTCATTTCTTATCGGAAAATTATGAATTTGTTGTAGAAGCGATTATAACACAGAGTGCTACAAATCATATGTTAAAAATATTTCAAGAAAACTGAGATATAAGTTTCAGAATTCGAAATAACAGAGAGTGACGGGTTTTGTGACACAGATATTTCACAGCTTGTGCGGTTTTACGATAAAAATCATATCTCCCTCGTTTCTTATCATAGAATTACAAATTTGCTATCAAATTGAATGTATTACAGAGTACTACAAATCATATGTTGAAGATGTGTCCAGAAAACGGACCTATAAATGGCAGGAATCGAAATGACGGCAAATGGCGGGTTTTGTGACTCCAAATTTTCATAAATAGTTTAAACCATAACCCATCAAACTCTGCACATAACGAATGAATTTTCATGCATAATACACATCAAAATACATAATATGATGAGATCGATGCGTAAAAGAAAAGTTTATACATGTCTTTGCGTCTAAACGCTCGAATAAACGAATACCAGCGCGAGGGTACATGGAGGATGAACGGAGGACGATTCCTTGAAGTTTTTCTTGAAAAAAACTCAAAAAATCTCCAGAATATTGTTAGGATGATCGCTCAAGAGGCTGCTGCTCAAGGGAGGCACAACCCTAGCTTTTTCCTCCAAAAGTAACGTCTATATCTGTGTGCGTTGGTGTGTGTGTTTAGGTGTAGGTGTGTGTGATTAGTATAAGGTATTAGGTTTAGAAAAAGTCTAGTAAAATAAATTAATAATCTAATCTCATACTAATTTAATTATTTAGACCCACTCAAAAATTAAAATATTCAAGTACCAAATTTTTAGATTAAAATCTCCAAACTTCGAAATTGCTAAATGGAATACATAAAATCCTTATTTAACTTAAATACAAATTAAATAATTTAATTAAGGCATAAAATTCATTATAAAATATATTTTATACCCAATTTAAGGATTAAATCCTCAATTTCCAAATTTATATTTAAAGCGCTTAAAATTTTATAAATCGTGTAATAATTTAAATTTACCTTTAAAATGCTAAAATTCATAAGTCATTTAAAATAACTAATTTTCTTGGCTTAAAATAAAAATATAACATTTAAGTTTATCGTCTTAATCGTCTCCGGTCTCCTATCTCCGACCAAGCATCGAATATTCGCCTGAAAAACTAAAACTCAAGAAATGAATTTAAATCTCATAAAAATAAAAATATAAATATTTAAAATAAGTTAAATGTGTTGAATTCATCATTTAATTCTTTAAATCAAATAAATTAATTATATATTAAATTATGCGTGCGATTTACGTGTACTATTTTTGGGGACTACAATTTCTTCTCCCTTAAAAAATTTTCGTCCTCGAAATTCGTCCATTCTTGATTTATGAAAAGCTTAGGCTCACTTATTCATTTCATACTTAATCCAATTGATTATAAAATTTTTGGTCGATCTATCACGCTTTTATTGTATACTCTAATAAGACATCTTCCATTTTTATATATTTATGCAAAATTTCTCGATCTCAAAAATAAAAAAATTTAACTAACTCAAGATCTTCTATCAATTATAAATCCTAAAATACCCTAAGTTATTTTAACCTCCAAAAATTTAAATAATTAGTCAACTTTACCTTAACTCGTCATAATCGTATGTTTTAATTCACATGAAATATATTTCTATTGTTGAATCCAATATCGATCCATAGTCATCATATCGTATCCATGATTGTAGGAAATAAAAAACACTTTAATAACCGGTGCTTAACTAACACTTCATTTCTATATATGCTAAACATATAGTTCTTGACACTATCATAAACTTTCTTAATTCCAAAGCACTAAAAATACTTAAATGATTCAATTCTATCGAGTCACAATTTCTATCATGATTTCATTTTAAATCCCGCTGTAAAATCGAACACTTGTATGTAACCTCGGAACTCAATGTCAAATAACAATACATTTACTAAAACCTTAACACACTAAGGAGGAAAAAAAAAATTAATCCACCTTCCAATATAATTACAAATTCCATGATCATTTTGGCTAAATCTTATATTAAATTTTTTCATTGATGAATCACGATATGAAAGTAGGTTATTGTGATTAATTCTTTTTTTTTACCCAAACTTTGAGATTTTTCTCATCATTCTTAGTAGCGTATCAAGAACCAACACTTATTATGCTACTCTTCCTCGATAGCTATCAATACTTTGTGACTTACCTTACATAAGATAGTTGTTTACTTGTTATACTAGAAATAAGAGTAATTTCTTAACCTCAATAGATCATTTCTTAAATTTATTACAGTCAGATAATCCAAGGTTCTACATATCCAATTTAAACACTAAGCATTCTTAAAATCTAAACTTAATATTCACAAGGTTAATTATTGACCCATAAAAATATTGATATAAGAAATTTAATAATTGTCATGTTTTGGGAGTGTAAGAATATTTGTCCTTTAAAGTCTTTTAAAAATTATGATATTTGGAAGTAAACCGGTATGATATTAAAAAAAATTGATGTTATACTTTATAAGAAATGATTCATACCGGTTTACTTGAGATATGTATCATTATTTTTGTGACTAATACGAATACGATGATATGTTAATAATACCTTCCAATATAATTATACCCAAATATCATAATTTTTAAAAGACTTTAAAGGACAAATATTCTTATACTCCCAAAACATGAAAATTATTAAATTTCTTACATCAATCTTCAAAGTAATCTATTAATCAATCATATACTATTAGTATCTAAAAAAAAAAAACTCTACTCTAACAAACCTATAAGATTTACTCTTAAGGTCATAGCCAAAACTTATTTAATAGACTGGATAAAAAACTCCAAACAATATTATGGTGTCAAACTAAAATCCAATCGCAAACACATGCTTGTATAATTTACTTGTTCATCTCAAATTTAATGACCTATGTGAATCAAAACTTAAGTTCACAAAATATGATAACTTAAACATCAAATCCCATGAACTTAACTTGATAACTAGATAATAACTTGATAATATGGATTATTACCTCATACCAAAGATCATTCAAATTCGTTTTCAAAACTAACTCAAAGAAATATTTTCCCAAATAACATAAATGCCCATACTTTACTACCCAAAAGCAAAATCTTAATGAATAACTCTAGCTATTATGATATCTTCAATCTTAAACTGATAGAATTTGTGAAATGTACACTTAATTCCCAAACTTAATAACCTTGTCGCTATAAGGTGTAAAACAATTTCCTTTTCAACCATATAAAGAAAGAAAAAAATAATGATACATATCTCAATTAAACGATTCCAGACCATACAAAGCAGGGACTAATGCTTACTCGGTCAATACGAGGGCATAATTGTATTCCCATCCCAATACAACCCGTAACCAACATGCATGACAATAATATTCATATAGCATGCTAAAAGAGTTTCAAATATTTAATCATGCAACTAAAGAAACTCATAATTTAATGCTTATTACGTTTAAAATCGTAAAAACTTACAGAATTTAGGCGTGACTTTATGTTCTTCTCGCAACAGACAGTAGGCACAACCATTTACAAGAACAAGGCTCTGATACCAACTGTAAAATCCCGTAATAAAATAACTAATACTACTTTAAATTTGGCGGAAATTAAAATTTTTTCTTATTTAAAAAATAAAACCTCGCCTTCTGGGTTTAAATAAAATAATCTACTAAATTCTTGTAAATAATCCCAGTACAAAATATTTCCATGGCATAAAAAAAATATCATTCATCACTATTGTAAAAGCGTTATCCAAAACGAGCATTTGAAAATACTGGTTTGCCAACAAAATTTTGAAAAACTGAAAATCAGATTAAAAATTTTAACGTGCATAAAATCATTTTATAACAATAGCGGTTCTCGGGTTTGTTGGTACATCGTGTTCTCGCACCCAAGATGCAGCGGAAGTTTAAAATGTTTTGTTATTGGGCGTCGTGTATTTAAAACATTCATAGGGTGTTTAAAAAATTATACATTTGTGTTCTTAACACTGGACTCCAAATTATTCCTGTGTTTATGCGGCTATAGCCCTTCTTGTAAATCCCTACGAACTGAATCGCCTAATTAGGTCCACGATCAGAAGCTTTGTTCCTCGCTTGGATTGCACTAGAAATCAAGGATTTGTGCGTTGAGACTGCAGCCTCCAAATTTCCAAAATTCAGAGTCGATGCGGCGATGGAAGAACCAAAGGGCCGAAAATTTTTTCTTCAATTGTGAAATAGTGGCCGAGAGGTTTTTCAAGGGAGGAGAGAAATTTTTGTGAGATTTTTTGTGCGAAAACTTGGTTTTGTATTATGAGAGTGATATATATATAGAGTGAGACTCCTAATCTAATTAGGAGTTTCTCTTACACAAGGACTCTGATAATTTCATTATATTTAAACTCACATATAATTAATATATAATATATTTGTTAACCTTTAATAATACATGATATGATAATATCATATACACATATTTTATATCCTCATATAAAATATATACATGTATATGTATATTGAATTAAATAATCATTATTTAATTTATAAACTAACTCCTTGGTTAATTTAATTCTAGACTCCTCTAGAATATTTATGGGAATTTGTGCATGTTAATAGTCACCACTACTAGCACAACCATTTAATTAGTAAATTCCAAATTTACAAAAAAATGATTTCGAACTCATTATAACCCTGATCGACGATCCGAGAGCGCGGTTGTATCAAGGATACAAATCTTGTTCATATAATGAAAATTTAAAATTCCGAAAATCAAAATTTTCATTTGTCATATGGGCAGCTGCCAGTTTTAGTGAACTCATTCACAAAACAGGCTATTCCACTCCCTTTACTTATTTAGCAATCATGCTAACTTCCATTTCTTCCATCCTATGGAATCAGCTCATAAACTCCTTTATAAGCTTCCTGTTTGATCTCCATCAAACTATATTCGCCAAATTCCAACTCCTTGAAATTTGACGACTATCTCAATGAGAACACAGAATCTGATACATGTGTGACCTTTAATGGTTCAGGGATATAGCTAGCCGTGGGTTCACATCTCCATGTGATTTAGAATAATATTTATTCTTATTCGGGTTTACCCTAGTTAACCCCATTCTTTTCATCAACTCCTTGATCAAGAATGTCAGAACTCATTTCTGATTGCACCCATCGGACCATGTAAGAGCGTCTAGTAGCATCGCCCCATGATCCCCTAGGTATCATTGATAGTGCCTTCAAGAACCTTTAGTCATGGTTAGCGTACAGTAATGTCCCTTCAACACATATATTCCGATCAAATCTGCAACCATTGGTATATCGAGAGTTGCATATGAATTCGATAACAATGCGATTTATCTTTGAGTATTAATAGTGTCATGGCATGTGCAACTAGGAAAATACCTTTCCCTAAAGCACATTTCTTGCTCTGTCCATAGACTCCTTACACTATTAACTCATCAGATTACATAGGATATCTCCACCCGTAGGCGAACAGTGAATCCCAGATTACAATACATTTGCTCCTATGTATTTCAAAATTACATCCAACTTTGCCACCTGATGACCCTCAATGGAGTCGGTAAACGGATCAACGTGCATGCTAGTACTTATAACCTCTACATTGTCCCGGGTCAAAGAACTAAGGGTGTACATCCATAACTGCGGACTATTCCACTCGATAAGTGAGAACCACTTGGATAGTCTGAGGGAGGGTTGTTCAGTGCATCATCATATGATCACCCATATGTGTGAATGGACATCTCCATTTCATTGCCAATGAAACATGACATTTACATTACAGATGCTAGTCTCAAGCTCGAGCAACCTTTATCCTCTTTTTAGGTGGCTGATTCGATTAGGAACCTGTTTAGAATATACGGTACACTTCCTATTGAGTTCCATGATCTTACGTTGAGATGCAGAACTCATGGTACCTATTGTGAAAGATCGTGTGCTGGGCACCTTGAGGTGCCTTGAACACGATAAATCAATGAGCTGCAATAGCTCATGTTCTAAGAATGTTTACACCGATGAATTAAATCGATTTTGGTTACAAACCAAGCAGAAAACACTAGAAATAATCCTTCATTAAGAAACACTGATAAATTTTATATCATGTGTAACTGAATAACTCAAAATTACATGGGATCAGTTCTGGCTTATATCAGTTCAATTATGAACAAAACTGAACTGATATCAGCTGAACTGATTAAATCAGTTAAGAAAAAACAAGCAGTTAAACAGAAATAACACAAGATATGTTTATGGATGTTCGGAGACTTCAACTGCTTCTAGGTCACCCCTTCTACCACCTCGGGTAGGATACACTAGAAGATTATGATTAATTACAACAAGTGTAATAACCCAACCAGCTTAGGACTTACCCACTACCTAACTGAACTCTTAGACTAGACTGAAGGCAGCACCTTCCAGTCAACACTTGTTTAACGTCTGTGTGTCAAAGACTACATACACAAGTTTATTGTATTTATTCAAGACTGTATTTTGGTGGTGGTGTGTGTGTGTGAGAGAGAGAACTGAACAATGAACACTACAAGAAAGTGTTCTCACACACTGATGGAATTATGTTTCTTAACTAAGCTTGATAACACGATGAATTGTTCCCTCTGAGCAAATTGCTTCTAGTAAGCTGATGTGCAATATGCGTGTCCTTTCTATTGTTTTCACTCACTTGTTCTTCTTCTCATTGTAGATGATTTTGGTCTTCACTGATCTTCTATTTATAGGCGAGAAACTGATCGTACAGTGAGACTCAACAATTGTATCTGTTGCAGCTTGAATGTGTTCCTTGAGATTTGTGTCTCGACTTTTCCGAAATATATGCTGGAACATTTTTTTTATAAGCTCTGCTGCAACGTCCATTATTGTACTATAGATAGTACAAATGCTTTTGTTCATTGTGCATAGTTGGAATCCATAAGCTTGTCTTGATCTGCAACTGATTGATTCCTAACTGATGCTCCTAACTGGTCGTCTGAACTGATCTTCAATTGGGCTGGTGAAATCAGTTGACTCGTCAATTGAACTGATTTCACTGTTTCAGTTGAACTAGTCAGCTGGGCTCTTCATCAGTTGAGCACTTCATTAGCTGGCCGAGCTTGAACCACCTATCAGCTGAACAATCAGTTGAACTGATTCATTTTGATTGATAAGTCGGTGTTTTCAGTTTGCGTCTCCATAGCTTCAGTTTCTTGATTCGATAACTGATCAGTTCGAAGTCTGATCAGTTCCAGCTTCCTGCGCACTTAGGTAAATCATTAGAAACAAAATAACAAGTTTTGTTAACATCTAAACCAATATGAAATGTTCCAACATATTGTATATTCAAGGATTTTATCTATGCAGCTTGCATTGGTATACAGATAATGTATAATTTCATAATCGAATAAAATCGTAAAATATTATTAAAATAAAGATTTTTTTACATTAGAGTCAATAAAACTCGAGCCACAAGTTGGCTTGTCGGGCACCTACTCTAATAGGGTTTGCACTGCACACAGTCCGAGCAAAGTCACTGGTCAGCACCTCCTGTCTCCTCAAAAGCATCAACATCTGCATCGATCAAGTCTAATGACCCTAAATACTCAATACACAGAAACCATGAATAGCAAATAGTACTTAATAAAATCACATTCATTTGAAAGTAACGTGTACGAAATAACAGCTGAATATACATAAATATAGACGTGCCATAACTGCGAAAACATTTTCATAAAAGTGTTGCCATCATAACATACATAATCATACTTAATTTTGAGTAGAAATATGTCCAAAGCAAGTGGCCCGTAACATAAATCGCCTGATCAGACTAATCCACAGTACTAGGCTGGCAGAGATCACCGCAGCCTTTTGATCGGATGTCCACTCTCACATACATAAATCTCCGGTCTTACTTTACCGGGTGGAGAGGTCCCCGATCATGCTTTAACGCTTTCCAATCCCATAATCATACATCATTAGTCATGCTTTACTGGGTGGCCACAAGACAAATCACATACCTCCAAAATAAAATATTTTTTCACATCGATCATACTTAAAAACGTCGAGGGCTCTGGACATGCTTCCCCAACCATAGCAACAAAGATCCAGGAGATCCCAACGAATCCTGCAACCAAAACTTGAGAAAACGTGAAGAACATGCACAAATGTTCACAACTTGAGCGGTTTATAATAAAAATCATATATCTCTCATTTCTTATCATAAAATTACGAATTTACTATCGGATTGAAGATAACACAGATTACTACAAATCATATGTTGAAAATATTTCCAGAAAATCAACCTATGAGTCGCATAATTCGAAATGAGAGAGGGTGACGGGTTTTGTGACACGGAAATTTCATAGCTTGTGCGGTTTTACGATAAAAATCATATCTCTCTAGTTTCTTATCAGAAAATTATGAATTTGCTATCGATCGAAGATAACACAGAGTGATACAATTCATTTTTTAAAAATATTTCCAGAAAACCAACATATCAGTTGCATCATTCAAAATAATAGACGGTGACAGGTTTTGTGACACAGAAGTGCGGTTTTACAATAAAAATCATATCTCCATCGTTTATTATCAGAAAATTATGAATTTGCTATCGAATCTAAGATAAAACAGAGTGCTACAAATCATATATTGAAAAAATTTCTAGAAAACCAAAATATAAGTCTCAGAATTCGAAATAACATAGGGTAACAGGTTTTGTGACACAGATATTTCACAGCTTGTTTTGTTTTACGATAAAAATCATATATGCCTCGTTGCTTATAAGAAAATTACAAATTTACTATCAAATCAAAGGTATTACATAGTACTACAAATCATATGCTGAAGAACATTCTAGAAAATGGACCTATAAACCGCAGTAATCAAAATGACAGCAAATGGCGGGTTTTGTGACTTAAAATTTTCAGAAATCGTTTAAATCATAACCCATCAAAATTTTCACATAACGAACAAATTTTCATGCACAATATACATCAAAATACATAATATGACGAGATCGATCTGTAAAAGAAAATTTTATACATGTCTTTGCATCTAAACGCTCGGATAAACGAATATTGACGCGAGGGTACATGAAGGATGAACGGAGGACGATTCCTTGAAGTTTTTCTTGACAAAAACTCACCAAAATCTCCAGAATATTGCTAGGATGAGTGCTCAAGAAAGACACAACCCTAGCTTTTTCCTCCAAAAGTAACGTGTATGAGTGTGTGTGTTTAGGTGTAGGTATGTGTTATTAGTATAAGGTATTAGGGTTAAAAAAAGTCTAATAAAATAAATTAATAGGCTAATCTCATACTAATTTAATTATTTAGACCCACTCAAAAATTTAATAAAATATTCAAGTACCAAATTTTTAGATTAAAATCTCCAAATTTCGAAATAGCTAAATGAAATACTTAAAATCCTAATTTAACTTGAATAATAATTAAATAATTTAATTAAGGCATAAAATTAATTATAAAGATATTTTATACCCAATTTAAGGATTAAATCATCAATTTACAAATTTATATTTAAAGCGCTTAAAATCTTATAAATCGTCTAATAATTTAAATTGAACTTTAAAATGTTAAAATTCATACATCATTTAAAATAACTAATTTTTCTTAAATTAAAATAAAAATATAACATTTAATTTTATCGCTGATACGAATCCTCGTACGAATGAGAAGCAAACACGATTAATTAGAATCGCGCCCTCAATTCAATAACGAACAAGGATCGATTAGGTTGTCCCGATCTTTTGAAACAAGCAACGATTTGTGAGATCCACCTCTAAGCGATTAACACTTAGCAACAAATATCAACGATAATAACAATCGAATTTCATACGAACCTTCAAAGAACTTGTTTTGACAATCCGTGCGAAAACAATTGACAAACGCCACAAAGATGCAATCTTTGATAAGTTTGATTTTGTGAAGAACAAAGCAAAATGCCTTGCAAATTTGAGAGAAATCCTCAAGATATTTGATATATGTCTGAATTGGTTCGTTCATGGTCCTTTACAATCATTTTATAATCAATAAAACATGAAAAAGTAGTGTAAAAAGTCATAAAGGAAGTTGTAAACAAATTCTACACAGAAGGTCGCGCGGCTGCGTGGGATCTCGCACGGTGGCGCGCGAGATTCTGCATTTCACTAGCCCGGGGCGCGCGCTCGTGCTGGAAGTGGCGCTGCCGCGCGCGCAGTTCTGCTTTGCGCTAGCGCACTGCTGCACTGCTTCTGGACATCTGCGCTAGCGCGTGCTGCTGCGCTACTTCTCTTGGGCTATTTTTCACTCATATGCTTAGTTGTTCGGGATTCCTTCATTATATTATTTGTTGAACTCCACCACTTGCTTTGGTATGCTTGATTCATCATTATTGAGCTTGAAGGTCCGAAACAACGACAATCTCTAAATCTCCTTCCAATCATTTGCTCGCCACGCTCGGTCAGATTCGTATCATACTCCCTTTCTTCAAAAAGATTTGTCCTCAAATCTTGTCTACCTACGCAAAAACGAAGCAAGTTAGTAATAACAAAATTTATATGACCAACATGCTTACCTTCATGTTCAAGTTTGTAGGTGTTATTGCCCACGTGCTCCTTCAATGCTTTGAGCCCTAACTCCATGGTTGCCTTCACTGTCAATGTAACAACCTCAACATACACCAATTGACGAGTGACACCAAATGATAAGATATCATTAACTATCACAAAGATCAGATTTCTCCCCTTCTTAGACCTAGTTAACACACAACTGAAATCCATACACGTGTAAGACCATAGTCCACTAGGAATAAGATATAATTGATGCAACACATAAGAATCAAACTTAGATGCCCTTTCCTCGTATCCAATGCACCCTTCACTACACCTCTTAACATACCTCTTCATATGCAACCAACACATATAATCATGCATTTTATCAAAGATAAAGACACCACTATATGCATCACCAACACGTAACTCATGCAATGAATTTAGAATAAACAATTTATCCTCCTTAAAATTGTATTCATTATGATCATAAAAATTCTTACGTGCAATGCATGTTTCACAATTCCACTCAATATACCTCCTCATATGCAATCATAGTAAAAATTTATGCATCATATCTATGGCTCTAGTTACTTCATGGCTACCAATCAAACAAATGTCATGTGCCTCAATATCAAGCAACAACTCATGCAATGGATGTAGGATGAAAAGTTTATTTTCTTTAAATAGGTATTCATCATGAACAAAGAAATAATCATGTTCATCCTTGCACCTCTCAAAACCATCAAACAAGCATAAATAATGCAAGTAGAACACCCTAAATATACTATCCATGTAATCTTCACAACCATCACCAATCAAATATAAATCATGGAAATAGGACATGTCCCATGTACTATCGATGCAATATCTCATCTCATCACAAAAACCTAAGTCTAATGTATATAAACCATTGTAACAAGCAAACCTCATCAACTTATTAAATAGTGAGACATCAAAATTCATAGTAGGTACATGCAATTCATCCATGGTCTCAAATTCATAACAATCTAGGAATAAGGATAAATTTACATCCGACCCCTTAACCACCACATTTGCAACACATTCTCCAACCTTTGGAAAATGATACATCAAAGAATTAAGATAAGGACGAAAGTCATACCTCATGGTTTTTGTGTTGGCAACTAACCTTACCTCATCGCGATGGTACTTGTATTCTCGAGGCTCGGACCCTTGGGTTCTCCCTTTAGTAAGACTCACTTGTCTCCTTGGCATGAAAACCCCAAGAACCTGCAAATAAGAAATAGCAATGCTCGGGATTGAACCGGCTATATCATCACCATAACAATAAACCACTTTGTACAAATATACATGAAAGGGTTTATGCAAAAATAAACATCTCTCCATCTCACTCTTTTGGGCCATAAAGTTCTTTTTCTTTTTATTTTCTTTGGCCTCTTTTTCTTGTTCTTTTTCTTTTATCTCATTCTTTTCTTCTCTTTTTATTTCTATGGTCATCTCACTCTTTTGTTCACTCTTTCTTTTGACCATTTTAAATTCATTTTCACTCAATTCATGAAGTATCAATTGAACCTCAAGGACTCCTTTTGGATTCATTGAACAAGAGAAACATTTTGTCCCTCAAGAAATGGATGTACAATAATTGCTCCTTGCCTACTCCCCATATCTATATTAGACAATTTAAGCACTTCTCCTCCATCTAATGATTCAGTTTCTACTATACATTGTTTAACATCATTCGACTCATCAACTAGTGGAATACCATCATCAACAAGTTTCATAACATCAAATTCAAATTCATATTCATATTCAGGTTCCACTACAACCTCTTCTCCAAGTTCAGACTCAACAACCACCTCATCCTCCACTCGGGATTCAAGCTCACCCACAACATCAACCTCCATTTGAGAATTAAGCTCAACTGGTGATTTTACTACGATCACCTCCTCACGTGGACATTGGCTGATTTCACGCCCAATTGCTAAACACCAACAACATATAATATCACAAGTACTAGAATTTGAGTTTTTAAATGTACATTGATATTCATATTTGCTAGCTTCACATCTCGACTGCTCCATTGGACTAACAATGATTTTCTCTCCCCGGTTGCTATACCCACTACTCTCCCCACATCCCCTATCATCATCACGATGCAAATACAACGATCTATTCCCTCCAAATCTTCTACGTCGCCTATCCTCATCATATTGCCTATCATGTATTTCATCTTCTTCGCACCTCCTATATTTTTTTTGTAGATGCTTAAACTCCTTCTCCCATATTCTATCCAACCCACCTAACATTGTTTTAAATTGACGTTCGTCAATCATTATACCTGCAAGAAAAAATTAGAAGAAAATAATAAAGAATAAATTTTCTCACCACGAATCCTCACTGGTCACTCCAATGAAAATTCACTCGACTATCCTTTTTTTTTTCTCTTTTTTTTTCACTACAAAATACTCACCGGTCACTCCAAAGAAATAACGCTCGCACTCAAGTGTTTTCACTCGAATTTGATAGTTCTCTTTAAGATGTGCTCAAGCTTTGTACCTGTATATCAAACTAACAAGATTCAACTCGTGGACACTCGCAACTGTCTCACTTGGACTGCGCAAAACAAAGAACGCTAGAATAACGCAGATCTTACAACAATACAAAGGATAACACGGTTCTGAAAACCAAAATGAAAGTCTAACACAGATCTGAAAACAGAACAAAATTTTAGAAAGATCTGAAAATAAAAACGAAAGGATAACACAGATCTGATAACAGAACTGATTTTTTTTTTAATTTTTAGACAGATCTGAAAATAGCAACGAAAGAATAAGACAGATCAGGGAACAGAACGAAATTTTAAACAGATCTGAAAATAGCAACGATAACTTACTTGAATCAAAGAGAACCAAATGCTCTGATACCAAATGATACGAATCCTCGTACGAATGATAAGCAAACATGATTAATTAGAATCGCGCCCTCAATTCAATAACGAACAAGGATCGATTAGGTTGTCCCGATCTTTTGAAACAAGCAACGATTTTTGATATTCACCTCTAAGCGATTAACACTTAGCAAAAAATATCAACGATAATAACAATCGAATTTCATACGAACCTTCAAAGAACTTGTTTTGACAATCCGTGCGAAAACAATAGACTAACGCCACAAAGATGCAATCTTTGATAAGTTGGATTTTGCGAAAAACAAAGCAAAATGCCTTGCAAATTTGAGAGAAATCCTCAAGATATTTGATATATGTCTGAATTGGTTCGTTCATGGTCCTCTACAATCATTTTATAATCAATAAAACATGAAAAAGTAGTGTAAAAAGTCATAAAGGAAGTTGTAAACAAATTCTACACGGAAGGTCGCGCGGCTGCGCGGGATCTTGCGCGGTGGCGCGCGAGATTCTGCATTTCACCAGCCCGGGGCACGCGCCAACGCCAGAAGTTGTGCTGCCGCGCACGCGGGCGTGCGCGCTGCTTCTGGCGCTGCCGCGCGTGCAGTTCTGCTCTGCGCTAGCGCGCTGCTGCACTGCTTCTGGACATCTGCGCTAGCGCGTGCTGCTGCTTCTGCACATCTGCGCTAGCGCGTGCTACTGCTTCTGCACATCTGCGCTAGCGCGCTGCTGCACTGCTTCTGGACATCTGCGCTAGCGCGCGCTGCTGCGCTACTTCTCTTGGGCCATTTTTCACTCATATGCTTAGTTGTTCGGGATTCCTTCATTATATTATTTGTTGAGCTCCACCACTTGCTTGGGTATGTTTGATTCATCATTATTGAGCTTGAAGGTCCGAAACAACGACAATCTCTAAATCTTCTTCCAATCATTTGCTTGCCACGCTCGGTCAGATTCATATCATAATGATATGAATCCTCGTACGAATGAGAAGCAAAAAATATTTCATACGAACCTTCAAAGAACTTGTTTTGACAATCCGTGCGAAAACAATTGACTAACGCCACAAAGATGTAATCTTTGATAAGTTGGATTTTGTGAAAAACAAAGCAAAATGCCTTGCAAATTTGAGAGACATCCTCAAGATATTTGATATATGTCTGAATTGGTTCGTTCATGGTCCTTTACAATCATTTTATAATCAATAAAACATGAAAAAGTAGTGTAAAAAGTCATAAAGGAAGTTGTAAACAAATTCTACACGGAAGGTCGCGCGGCTGCGCGGGATCTCGCGCGGTGGCGCGCGAGATTCTGCATTTCACCAGCCCGGGGCTCGCGCCCGCGTCGGAAGTGGCGCTGCCGCGCGCGCAGTTCTGCTCTGCGCTAGCGCGCTGCTGCACTGCTTCTGGACATCTGCGCTAGCGCGTGCTGCTGCTTCTGCACATATGCGCTAGCGCGTGCTGCTGCGCTACTTCTCTTGGGCCATTTTTCACTCATATGCTTAGTTGTTCGGGATTCCTTCATTATATTATTTGTTGAACTCCACCACTTGCTTGGGTATGCTTGATTCATCATTATTGAGCTTGAAGGTCCGAAACAACGACACTCTCTAAATCTCCTTCCAATCATTTGCTCGCCACGCTCGGTCAGATTCGTATCAATCGCCTTAATCGTCTCCGGTCTCCTATCCCCGGCAAATCATCGAATATTCGCCTGAAAAACTCAAACTCAAGAAATGCATTTAAATCTCATAAAAATAAACATATAAATATTTAAAATAAATTAAATGTGTTGAATTCATCATTTAATTATTTTAAATCAACTAAATTAATTAACATATTAAATTATGCATGCGGTTTACATGTACTCATTTTTGGGCAATACATATGCGATCTTTGATCTTGAGAATATGCTCGTGAGGTGTATCGCAATTTATTGGTTTTATTGCTTCGTATGTTTGCTTGTTCTAAGTCACCAACCATTTTCAACTGATTCGATCAGCTATATATAGTCTTCGAACTCAACGGTCACATCGAATGCATTTAATGTCCATTTAATGACAAATATTCGTTGAATCGTCATGTAGTAGCTTTATCTAACAGTAGTACGATGTTTTCAGATTGTTCTGTTCTGATACAGCTGTTCTGCTTCGGTACGATCTGTCAGAATGCCTGCTATCTTTTAACTGATGTCGATGTCAACTGATTAGAAGTCGACTGATAAGCCGATCAGTTCAACTAGGCATTATCAATCATTATCAGTTGTAACTGATATCCTATCAGTTACGAAAACTTCAATTGGAAAAGTTTTTTAATTCAGCACAAAACGAAGTCATCAATTGTATATGTTCAATCAGTTAGATTCTTCAGTTCCTTTAAGATTAATTTGTCAAACTCTAAAACCTATAATATTCCAACAGAAGGTATATAGTGAATCCTTTACATGTACTGAAATTTGAACCGTTGCAGCTTTCACTGAACCTGTCACACGAGGAGAGACCTATTTAGATTCTAGACAGACACGACCACTACAATAAAAAAGGCCTACGACAACATTGAAAAACCGTTGTCGTAGGTCTTTTAAAACTATTGTTAAAGCCCCTATGGTTAAAAGGTGCGCTCAAAGACAACGGTTTTTTTCCATTGTTGTAGCTACAACTTGCGACGGTTTTTGAAAAACCGCCTACTACAAAATTAGCGACGGATTAAAAAACCGTCGCCTGCAACTTTAGCGACGGAATTAAGAAACCATCGCTAAAATTAGCGACAATTTGTTCATGATACGGTTGGATCAAGATTTCTGTCGCTAATATTTTCAGTAAAATAAAAAAAATTTACTTTTAATAATTTAATAAATCTAAGAAAAATTATAATTTGAATAGGCTAACAATATTCATGATATTAACTAACACTTAAAATATTACCAAAAATTAAAGCGAAAAAATTGACCCTAAATCGAAACTAAAATCGTGTAAGAAGAAAATTTTAAGTGTTGTAAAGTGGTAAAATCGTGTAAGAGAGAAAAATTTGAAGTGTTGTGAAGTGTGTAGAAGAAAATTGGTCGGAAATGTGGTATTTAAAGAAATTTTGCGACGGTTATTGGTAAAACCGTTAGCGACTGTTATAAGTATAACCGTCGCTAATTATGGCGAGTTTTTTCAAATTTTAAAATTTGCGACGGTTTGGGTTTAACCGTCGCTATATTTAGCGACGGTGTAGCCAAAATCGTCGCTAAGTAAAACCATCACTAAGTTAATACATACGACGGTTCTATTTTAAACCGTCGCAATTTTGAAATAGCGACAGTTTCTGTAGAACCGTCGCTAAATTTAGCGACGGTTTTGAACAGCATACACAAATCGTTGTTTTTTGTCCAAAAAACACGTTAAACCGTTGTCGATTGTCAAAAAAACACGCTAATAGACAACAATAGAACAGTTGTCATAAACGTTCAAAGACAATTGTTTCATAGAACTGTTGTTAAAATTAAGTGGACATGAGGTTACGAAACAAAGTCATCAAGATGGTTAATATTAAGTGGTTGAATCATTCCGATAAGGAAGCTACTTGGGAAACTTAAGACGAGATGAGGAGTCGCTACCCAGACTTGTTAGGTAAGTGGTAATTTCGAGAACAAAATTTTATTAAGAAGGGGACGAATTGTAGTGCCCAAAAACAAGTTTACGTAGACCACATGCATAATTATTGGGTTAATTAATTCAAATGATTTAAATGGATTAAGTGATGCATTCAACATGTTTAATTTAGTTTAAATATTTATATGTTTATTTTCTTGAGATTTAATTGTATTTCTTGAGTCTAAGATTTCAGGCGAATATTCGATGTTTGGCTGGAGATAAGAGACCAGAGACAATTAAGGTGCAAAAATTAAATATTGTATTTTTTATTTTAAGCCAAGAATTATTTATTTAAATAATTTACGAATTTTAGCATTTTAAAGTCAAATTAAATTATTAGATGAATTAAAATATTTTTAAGCATGATATTAGCAAATTTTCATAAATAGGAGATTTTATTCTTGAGCATGATGTTTAATATTTTATCAAATTATTTTAAGACTTAATAAATTTGTTATTTAATTTTAATTAAATTTCAAAATTTTTTTTAAAAAAGAATAAAAACACACACAAACACACATACGTAAAGACACAATCAAACACACAAAAACGTGAAAAGCTAGGGTTTGGTCTCCAAATAGTCTCTTCCGCTTCTCCATATCTAACTACAATATTTTGGTGAATTTTCATAAGTTTTTGACAAGGAAAATATCTAGCAAGCGTGCTCGGTTTATCCTCTATGTTCCCTCGCGTCGGTATTCGTTTATTCGAGCGTTTAAACGCAAAGACATGTTCTAAAGCTTTCTTGACGCATCAATCTTGTTATATACTGTAGTTTGATGATATTTATACATGAATAAAGTTTTTATAAATGAAATATCTGAATCAAAACATGAATTTGCATGCTGAAATTTTTATGCGCAGGATCCTTCAAGTTTTCATGAGTTTGTAATGCGTAGGCTTCGTGTGAATCGTCCGGGCTGTTGCTGATGTGTATGGAGATGTATTAGGATGTTTATAGATATTATTTATCAATCCTTGAAGGGTCAGAAATGGTCTAGTCGCACGAAAGAAAAGAGCTCCGCCATGTGCGCGTGGGGGATATTTTCGGTGTTCGGCTTGTTGGGGCAAGTTCGGGCTGGGCTAGGGCTTGTGGATAGGGTATGGACCGTGTATTAGGGTGATAAGGTGGATCTGGTCTTGATTGTTTATGGGCTGGTCGGGTAGGAAAGTTGTTTGAGACAAAAAGGTCGCGCGCGCAAAGGCATGTCACAACCGGTTGCTCCACGAAGTCCACGTGCGACCTGAGTTTGTAAGGACCAAATCAGTGGCTTTTTAGGGTCTAAGGTAATGGTCTAGGGCTTGGTTAAAACCTGATTCAAGCCGTGGTAAGTTTGGAGACGTATAGAACCCAAACGTGTCGAAAAAGGGCTGAATAGAGCCTAGAGTTTCTTGTCTTGTTTTGGGATAGTTTGGGGATGTTTCAGAGGTGATTCTAAGGCTATGGACAATGTGTTAGGTTGTTGGTTAAGGTTAAGGTTGAGTCGAGTCACAAGTCGTGGGGGTAAGTCGCAATTCGTTTTATTTTATTCGGAAGTCGTATGGGTAAGATGCAAATTTATGAGATGCTTTAAATTGTAAGTTTTAACTGGTGGCAGTAGGTATGGGATAGATCCAACGAGGTACACGATGTTCTTAAATAAATATAACATGCAAAAATATTTATTTTGAGGTATGTAAGTTGTCTTGTGGCCAAATTACGCATTTACGATCTGGAAACCGGAGAACGTATCCGGGGACTTTTCCAACTTATCTTATTATTGGTATTAGATATCCATTCCAAAGGCTGTGATGATCCTTACCGGCCAAGCATTGTGGTGTTAGTTTGTTGGAACATTTCATGTTCGTATTCTTGATTTTGATGTTAATAAAACTTGTTATTTTGTTACTAATGATTTACCTAAGTGCGCAGAAACTGAAATTGGTCAAGATTCGAACTGATCAGTTATCGAGCCAAAACTAAAGCTATCGAGACACAAACTGAAAGCGCCAACTAATTTCGTAAACTGAACCAGTTCAACTGATTGTCTAGTTAATAGGCAGTTCAGCAGAAGACTTTCAGAAGCCCGGCCAGCTGATGAAGAGCTCAACTGATGAAGAGTCCAGCTGACCAGTTCAACTGAAGCAGCAGAATTAGTTCAGCTGACGAGCCAACTGATTTCACCAAACTAGTTCAAGATCAGTTCAACTGACCAGTTCAGAACATCAGTTACGAATCAATCAGTTTACAGAACACGACAAGCTTATTCAATGGAATCCAGCTGTGCGCACTGAGGAAAAGCTTTTGTCCAGTCAAAGGACAATAATAGACGTTGTAGCAGTGCTTAAAGCCAAAACGTTCCAGAATGAATGTAAGAAAGTACACACATTTCGAGGAACGAATTCAAACTGCAACGTTCACATGTGATGAGTCTTGATGTACGGTCACATTACTGCTATAAATACAGACCAAGACCATCAACAAAGACAGAGGTGGAAAAAACAAGAGAGAAAAGAAAGGACACGCTTATTGCATATCATCTTTTCCCTCAGTGTGTGAGAACACCTTTTGGTTTGTTTTCAGATATTATTTCTCACACACACATAACAACTCAAATACCGTCTTGCACAAAGACGTAAAACTTGTGTATGATGTCTTTGACACACAGATGTTAAACAAGTTTTGGTTGGAAGGTGATGCCTTCAGTCTAGACTAGAAGTTCAATTATGCAGTGGGTAAGTCCTAAGCTAGGTGGGTTTGTACAAGGTATTGTATAAATCAAATTTTTCTAGTGAATCCTACCCGAGGTGGTAGAAAGGCTGACGTAGGAGCAGTTGAAGTCTCCGAACATCCATAAATATATCTTGTGTATTAATTGCTTAACTGTGTTTTAAACTGACTTGATCAGTTCAGCTGATATCAGTTCAATTCTGTCCATAGCTGAACTGATAGAAGCCAGAACCGATTCCCCGTATTTCAGTCGATCAGTTTACACAAGTTATTAATTTTAAAAAAAATTCAGTTTTTCTTAACGAAAGATTACTTCGAGTGCTTTCCGCTTGGTTTGAAACCAAACTAGATCTTATAATCGGTGTATACATTCTTAGAACAAAATCTATTGCAGCTCATTGAGAATATTGTGTTTCAAGAACCCTCACATGTGCCCGAACCGATCCATCATAGTTTGATCAAACAAATTATGTTATGGTGCCACATTTCAATTAGCAGCTCTACGCAAAATGTTTAAATTTGTTATGTGAAGCGAAACATATTTTATGAAAATGTTTATGCAGGAAAGTCGCGTCATATTTATTTATGCCTAGATAACTTACATATAAAGTATGTTTAAATTGCATGAATTTTTATTATTTAGTATTCGTTATTCACAGTTTATGCATAATGAGTCATTAGACTCATTAGACTTGATTGATGCAGATGACGTTGTTGAGGAGACTGGAGGTGATTACCAGTTAGCAGGCTCGGACCGTAGGCACTGCATACTCGATTACCTTGCAATTTATGAGCTTTATGCATGTTAAAAATTATTTAATACTCTAATTTATTTTATTTTGATTGGGAAAAAATTATTTCTTTGGATGTTTTTAAAATATTTTATGGATGTCGACGCGGATAATTTTTTTTACGCCTCAAAATATTCAGAATTTGAATTGGTTATATTTTTTAAATTTAGAATTTTAGGTTTATTTGTTTGAAATTTTCGAAAATGGTGTATATATTTTTATTGAGTTTAAAATATAAGAGTTGTGGATTTAATTAGATAGAAAAATTTTATTTTTCACATATTTAAAAACAATATATTCACCAAATTCAAACCACATTTCTTGATTATTCGTTCACAACAAATATTATACCCCAAATTTGTCCAACTTAATGACTCAATTGTTTTCCCTCGAACTTAAATACAAACACAAAACACAAACTGAGAAGTAAAATAGCTAGAGAAATCCGACTTTGTCTTCTTTTGCATCTCAATTTGAGTTTCATTTGGCATTTTACCATTTCTTCTTTTTCTTGTTCTTCCCTCCGCCAAATTTTACCACACGTGATATCGGCGGAAAATCTCGAAAACCATCAACAATTCTGTAGATTATGGAGCATTGATTCTCCCGTGGTAGAGACGAATCTCGATCACCGAGACCCGATGATGAAGTTTACGCCAAATTTTGTCATAAATCTAGATCTGCGGTGATTTGGTGTCCCTTTTTTGTGTTTATATTTTCGTAAATTTGAATTTGGGTTCAAACCCAATTCTCAGATCTAAGGGTTTGAAATTTGAGCAACGGAAAGGGGGGGTTGTGTATTTTTTTATAATAATTATACAGAAAATGCCTGGTCATGGGGATTTGGATAGGCAAATAGATCAGTTGATGGAGTGCAAGCCGCTATCGGAGGCGGATGTGAGGTCTCTGTGCGAGCAAGCGCGAGCAATTTTAGTGGAGGAATGGAATGTGCAGCCGGTGAAATGCCCCGTGACAGTGTGCGGCGATATTCACGGACAGTTTTACGATCTGATTGAGCTTTTTCGAATAGGTGGAAACGCTCCCGATACTAATTACCTCTTTATGGGAGACTATGTTGGTGAGCTTTACATGGATTTTGGGTAATTTTATGGAAGAGAAGCATATCTTGGTTTGTGTTATTTGTGTGATGCATATGAACTGGATCTGTAGGAAGTTTTAGCTAATTTTTTAAACTTGGATAAATCGTAGATGGGTTTTCTTCTTGTTTGTAAGTGTCCATCGTTGGTATTTTCGGAAGATAAGTAATTTTTTACTTTATAGAGGTTTCTAGTCTAGGGCAGAAAAATAAATTGGATAATCGATGTATTTGCTTGTGGGAAGTGAATTGAAATATGAGCATTAAATTTTGATGCCCAGATTGTTACAGAGATATATATATCCTGGAAGAAAAATCAATGAGGTGTGAATTAGAGCTGATTCCTTATCACATTTTATGGAATTTTACATGGCTTTACTACAGGAATGACTATAGACATGCAATTTTGGAGTTTTCGCACCTGTGTTTTCTTTCACATTAAGGGAAGCTTTTAACACCTATCCTTCCAACATTTCCTTTGTTAGGTGTTTGAGTTTGGTCACGATTATTGAATCATGCTTCACTAATAATGAATTTTTTCTTGTGTATCCTTGGGGTATCTCTTGCATCTGAATGATCCTTGGTGATGAGCAATATTTATGGTTTCTTTAGATAATAGAGTTCTATTATTTAGCTGGCCTGTCAGAAAGGGCATCTTAGCAGTTCTCTAATAATATGTTTTGTGTAACGCAGACCGTGGGTACTACTCAGTGGAGACCGTTACAATTTTAGTTGCTTTAAAAGTTCGTTATAGAGATAGAATTACTATTCTTCGAGGGAATCATGAAAGTCGACAAATCACTCAAGTGTAAGACCTCTACTTTCTTCCATATGCTCTTACTGGTAGATATCCTTTGAAATGGCATAAATTATCCTCATCTGCAAACCAGTTTGCTGCATTGTCTTTTGTTTCTACTGGATAAAATATGTTGTTACTGACACACTAGTGTTGTATGAAGCACATTGTTCATCCTTTCTGTATTTTTAAAAGACTGCCAAGTACTATCTATATGGTTAGCAAAATAAGTTAATGGTTAAATTGGTATAAATGCATAAACCTAATGAAAAGCTGCGCAATTTACACTATAACCCAAAATTGACGGAGGAAATGGGCATCATTTTACTATTTTAGAGATCATATCTTACATGGAATGAACTTGTTCCTTGATATCAGATCTGCTCACTGAATGTTTTTGATGGAAAATTAAAGTTTAGATATGTTCTTGAGCATTTCCAAATTTTGTAGACTATATTCTTCTTAATTTGATAATTTCCAGGTTTACTAATTCACCTTTTTTTCTTTGCTAGATATGGGTTCTATGATGAATGCTTGAGAAAGTATGGCAATGCCAACGTCTGGAAGTATTTCACGGATCTTTTTGACTATCTACCCTTGACTGCACTAATTGAGAGTCAGGTGTGGATTATAAGTTGCCACACTTCTCCGTTTTGATTTTGTCGATGGAATAACTTTATGTCTGATGTCTTGCAATGCTTCCTTCTAGATATTTTGTTTGCATGGAGGTCTTTCACCATCTCTCGATACACTAGACAATATCCGAGCTTTGGACCGTATACAGGAGGTACGGGGAGTTTTTATTTTCGTTCGCTTTTTTATCGTTTTGGTAATGTATAGTATATCCTGTTTTTATTATATTTTGTCCCTGGTTGTACGAGGTGGATGGATTTTGGTTTGGAGTTGATATTTTGTGGGTCACTGTCCCTTCTCCTGAGCTATACTGCTATTTTTGTCCAAAGCTAAGAGATTGCCTCCATGACATATTTATGCTCATGTGTGTTGTGAGTAATTTTCCAAAACATGTTCTTGATCTACATGCTTGTTGATTGGTTTATAGGTTCCTCACGAAGGACCGATGTGTGATCTCTTATGGTCTGATCCGGATGACCGATGTGGTTGGGGCATATCGCCGCGTGGCGCTGGATACACTTTTGGTCAAGATATCGCGGCTCAATTCAACCACACCAATGGCCTCTCCCTAATTTCAAGAGCTCACCAGCTTGTCATGGAGGGCTTCAATTGGTGCCAGGTATGCTAATAATCTGAATCACACAATCACATCAACCTTCATTTCTAACAACAGTTTCATCACGCGTTTATCCCTTTCATGTATTTGTAGGAGAAGAACGTAGTAACAGTCTTTAGCGCTCCAAACTATTGTTATCGTTGTGGAAATATGGCTGCCATACTCGAAATTGGGGAGAACATGGATCAGAATTTCCTCCAGTTTGACCCAGCTCCTCGGCAGATTGAACCTGATATGACTCGCAAAACTCCAGATTATTTTTTGTGAAACTGAGACCTCTTTTCAGCCGTTTGTAACACTCATTTGCAGTTATGTCAATGTTGATGTGTGTTAAGAGACTAGTATTTGTTTGTCGGGGAGTGATTTTCTTCATCATTCTTCTGTTGGGAGTTCACATAAGTACTCCATAGATCGAAGTATTGGCGGCAGGGGATTTCTTGGGTTGTATATTTCTTTCCGCGCCCACCCCCCCCACAGGAAAATAGATGCAAAAAATGACTTGATAATATTTTGTGTGTGTGTGTGTAATTTTTAAAGGATGGAGGAAGTAGTTTCCAATTTTATCCTGACAACTGATCATAATTTCATTGAACTGAACTGTGCTGTGCCCTTGGGCTTGCCTTCTCCTTCTTCATCATTGAACTGATTGCACTAATTAGTTTGCCTGACTTATTTCATTCTCATTGGTTTGACAATTATTTATTTTCATTAGGAATGACTACGGATAGAGATGTAAACGATTCAAATCAAATCAAACAGTAGTAGGCTTGAGTTTGGTTTGTTTAATATTGTTTGAGGCTCGAGTTCGATTCGAGCTTCTATTATCAGGCTCGAGCTCGGTTTGTATTGAAATTACTAAGCTCGAGAAAAGCTCGAGCTCGGCTCGTCAAAAGCTCGTTTATCATGTTAATCAAGCCTGGCTCGAGCTTGATTCATTAATAGCTCATTTATCATGTTTAACGAGCCTTACTTGAACTCGGCTCGTTTTCGAGCTCGTAAAGCACAGAATTGAGCTCGAGTTTGAGTTTGATTCGAGCTTGTTAAAAATTAAATATATCTATGAATTAATTTTAAATCATACATAAAAATATAAATTCATTCATAAATAACCAAAACGATAAAAATAACAACTAAAAAAACATAAACTTATTATATTATTGAACATCTCAAAATAATACATCTAACATCCAGATAACAAATATTTGTCATACACTGATGTCACCATATAAATAACATTGCAATAACTTAACTCTTTTAATACTTCATTCGATGTGTTCCAAATAAATTTTTTTTAATCAATATAAATTCATTATATTCAATTTAATATAATATTTTAGGATAATAATTTGTAAAGTTACTCAATGTGTATATGAGTTGGTGATGTAATTTTTTTGGAGAAAAAAAATAAGTTGGTGTATTTCTGTTAATTTATTATGTTTTAAAGAACATGTTAGTATAATGATATGAAGATTAAAAAATATATAATTGTGACTATGTGGTGTAAATTCATCTTTTTTTTCAATTATGATTTGTGTCCAATTCATTCAATTGACATTAGTACTAATATTTTTATTTGTCAACTCAACAAATGAGTCAAGTTCGAGCTTACGAGTCGAGCTTGAGCTTACGAGCAACCTAAACAAGCCGAGCTCGAGAGCCTATTATCGAACATGTTTGCGAGCCTATTATCGAACATGTTTGTGAACTCACGAGCCGGATATCCTTAGACTTGAGCTTGGTTTGATTAAATTTTCGAGCTCGAAATCGAGCTTGAGCTTGGTTTGATATGATTGACAAATAAACTCAAACGAGCTTTTTATCGAGCCGGACTTCGAATAGCTCGCAAACGGTTTGATTCATTTACATTCTTAACTACGGATCAGATATAAAAGGTTCTGATCTTTTTGGTTTGGATATTTTAATTGAATTTTTTGTTTAATTTTTGTTATAAATGCATTGTTTAAAAAATAGAGATATATGTTGATCTATTAAATTTTGGGTATGATTCGGATTGAGTATGTGAGACCCCGAAAATAAAATAGTATTGATGACATTTTTGTAAATGAGTTGAAAAATATTCAATTTATTTTGATGGCATTTTCGTAAATAAATTGAAAATTAATGAATTAATTTTAAGAGCAAATGGTAATTAGTGATATATCTTTGTCATATGAAGTCCAAATGATTTGAATTTTGGATATAACATAAAAAACTCAAAGATATAGAAGTTTCATGTTTTGAGTTTTGAAAAATTTAATCATTTGACTGTTCCAAAGAGATATACCGATGTTAAAATGTTAAATATTATATATTATATTATATTATATTATTAATAAAATATAATAATATAATATAATATAAAATTAAAAAAAAAAAGAAAGATAAATTCGAAACGTACGAATGAAATCAGAAAGCCACATTAGAAAGTAGAGAAGAAAAAAACGCGATAAAGAGAGAAAAAATAGGGATTTTTTGTTTTCTTTTCGATCTTGCGATTTATCGGTTTATCCAATCGACGAACCGACTTCAGTTTTGGGATCGTTGACACGATGTCTTCGATTTAAGGTATAAATTTTATATTTTTGGTGATGTTTGAAATTCGTCGATTTTTGGAATAAATCTGATAAATTGTTAATTCATACAGAAATTGAAGATTGTTGAATATTGTATGATTTTAACGAAGAAGAGATGATTATAGTGATGTTATTTTGAATTATTCCCAATTTATTATAATTAAAAAATTTTAATCGTTGCACTGAGATTGAAGAATTATTTTTCAGTTATTACTTCTGATTATATATGCGGTAGAAAAACCGACAAGAAACTAAGTTTTGGAGTCGGAATTGAATTATGTTATGATTTTGATTTGATATGAATTTTTGAAGTTTCGAAAGTTATTTGAAACTTATATCGTTGATTTTGAATGATGTTATTGATTGAAATGAGTATGTTATTGATGTAGACAGATTATTATACTGATATCTTCAAGCTACATCGACTGGAACGAAGAATTGAGGTATGTTGCGACCGAGTAACATACGACAGGTATCTGTATCATATGATATATGTTGGATTGATTTGATTGATTGGAATAAGAATATATGTCTATATGCCTTATTTGTTGAGTTTATGTGGCATACATGACATACACGTGAAGCTATGATCCTTGGATACCTTGATATGATTGAATTTGATTCTGGGGTTTGTGAACATGATGCTATGTTTGTCATTATGTGGCCCTTAAAACATAGTCATTAGTGGCCCCGATGATTGATTGAGATTTGGGATTTGATGGCGCTTTGTCGACGCTATCATACGAGTATCCCTGATTGAGGCCGGTGTGCCAGCTCGAGCATTGATTTAATAACGATTCGTTTGATTCTGACATGTGCTCAGTGGATGGGCATTTGACATGATACCTCCACGACATACATGCATTACATATCATATATCATTGTTTAGATATATGTGGTATATATTGTGGTTGCTTCAGACTGAGTTTTGCTCACCCAGAGGGGGCTGTTGTTGTCTTTGTATGTTGACAATGACAGGTACTCCAGGATATCAGGAGACCAGAGAGGGTGCTTCTGAAGGGAGTCACAGTTTGGTTTGAGATTTAGTGTCTATCCCAGTATATATGTATATGTATCTATATACCGGGGCATGTCCCGAGGATATGATTGTTTGTTTGTATGTGGTTGGCTTTGATTACGTGTGTGCATGTTTTATGATATGAGATGAAATACTATTTTTAGTATTCAAATAACACGTTTTGGGCTCATTGTAAAGAAAATTTAAACTCGTTTTTCGCTGTAATCAATTAACCCTAATCAAATTACATTGTAATAACAATTAGGAGTTAAGGGCCCTACACAGAGTGGTATCAGAGCATAGCTGGGAATGCTCGATTGAGTCTTGTGTGCACGTGAATAGGCACAAATGAATTGTGCGTATGTGTTTGATTTATTTTTATTACTTGCTCTTACTTGATTTAGTTTGATTAAGTTATTGATGAGATTGATGATATGAGATGATGATGATGTGAAATTGATATTGATTCGTGATATTCATCCTTTGATTTGTAGATGGATCATACGAATGAAACTGCGAGTAGCAGTACTGAGAGGATAGTTGGACAATTTGAAGGATTGTCCATGGATTTAGTGATGGCTCGATTCCAGGATTTGGAACCACCGAGGTTCTTTAGAACTGAGAGTGCTGAAAGAGCAGAGGCCTGGTTGAAGGATATTGAGCACTTGTTTAATATTGTTGAATACTCTAAGGCTCGGCGAATGAAACTTGCTCTTTATCAGTTGAAAGACCGAGCAAAATCTTGGTGGAAAGCCGCTGAGATTGGATTGAAAGAGGTAGGGATTGAAGTCACATGGGATGTCTTCAAGGCCCAGTTTTTGGAGCAGTATTCCCCTCCTTCTTATTATACTGTTCAGGAGAATGAATTCAATAGTCTGCAGCAGGGAACGATGACTGTTGCAGAATATGCTTCGAAGTTTTCTACGTTGTTGAAATATGCACCTCACGTAGCTGCGAATGCAAAAACGAAATATAACAGGTTTGTGAATGGACTGCATCCTGCTATATAGACTTTTGTTGTTTCTGGTATTCCTACGAGCTACGCAGAGGCAGTTGAACGAGCTAAGGCCGCCGAAGCTGGATTAAGGCGAGGAGGTCCACAGTATACTCCTCCACCTCCAATGACAGCTCAGCAGCCTACCTTGCGACCAAGAGGTAAGAAGTTTAAGAAGACTGGTTCCACTGTTTCTTCATCTTCTTCGAGTTCCAGTGGATCCCAGAGAGGGAGTCCCGTGATTGCTCCTTATTGTAGTCACTCTGGGGGTAAACATACTATCGAGCAGTGTCGAGGTATGTTTGGCACTTGTTATCAGTGTGGACAGGAAGGCCATTTCTCTCGTGTATGTCCGAATAGGGGTACGACTTCTACCCAACCCCAGCCAAGATTTAGAGGTGGCCCTAGTATGATGAGACTTGCTGTTCTTGTTCCCTCTTTCCAGCAGTCGAATGTTCCACGATATCGAGGACCTGGTGGTCAGATTGCCCAAGTTACTCCTCCAGTTCGAGTGTATGCCATGACCGAGGATCAGGCGAAGAAAGCTTCTAGTGGTGTGATTGCAGGTATTTGCATGCTTTGCGATTATCCTGCACGTGTTTTATTTGATACAGGAGCATCCCACTCATTCATATCTCATGCATTTGTTGCATCACGTGATATTATGTGTAATCCGTTGTATGATACTTTAGCGATAGCCACGCCAGCAGGAAAGATTATTCTATCTGAGAAAGTTGTGCATAATTGTGTCTTGATATACGAGGATAATGTGATGTTTCTGAATTTGATTGTCCTCTCAAGGCATGACTTTGATTGTATTGTGGGCATGAATGTCCTGACAACAAATCGAGCTACTGTTGATTGTTTTCATGGAGTGGTTCGATTTCGACCTATTGATGGACCCAAGTGAAATTTTTATGGCAAGAGTTCCCAAGCCAAAATTCCATTGATATCTTCGTTGGAAATGTTTCGACTTTTGACTAGCGAAGATGAGGGTTATCTTATCTACGCTGTTGATGTTTCTAAGAAAGAGCCTTATTTATCTGATATTCCTGTTGCGAAAGAATTCCCGGATGTATTTCCCGATAAGATTAAACTGAGTTTCCTCCTCATCGAGAAGTTGAATTTAGTATTGATCTTATGCCGGAGACTGCACCTATATCTAAAGCTCCTTATCCCATGGCACCATTAGAATTGAAAGAACTGAAAGAACAATTACATGATCTTCTCGATAAGGGATATATTCGACCGAGTGTATCACCTTGGGGAGCTCCAGTTTTATTTGTTCGAAAGAAAGATGGTACGATGCAAATGTGTATCGATTATAGGCAACTGAATCGGGCTACTGTGAAAAAAAAGTATCCACTTCCTCGTATTGATGACTTATTTGATCAGCTTCAGGGTACTTCTGTTTACTCTAAGATTGATCTTCGTTCTGGGTATCATCAAGTACGAGTTCGAGAAGAAGATGTGTCTAAAACTGTTTTTCGTACCAGGTATGTCCACTATGAATTTTTGGTTATGCTTTTCGGTCTCACGAATGCTCCTGCTGTCTTTATGGATCTAATGAATCGTGTCTTTCGAGATTTTCTAGACCGATTCGTTATTGTTTTTATCGATGATATTCTTGTATATTTGAAATCGAAAAAGGAGCATGCTGAACATTTGAGACTGGTACTTCAAACTTTTCGTACTACTCATTTATATGCTAAATTGTCCAAATGTGAATTCTGGATGGACAAAGTGGTATTTTTAGGCCACGTCATTTCGAGACATGGCATATCTGTGAATCCTGCAAAGGTTGAAGCCGTATTGAATTGGCCAAGACCTGCGAATGTTCCCGAGATCCGTAGCTTCATGGGTTTAGCTGGATATTATCGTCGTTTTATTGAAGGATTTTCGAAAATAGCTAAACCTATTACTCAACTGACCCAGAAGAATCAGAGATTTATTTGGTCAGATGAATGTGAAGCTAGTTTTCTTGAATTGAAGACGAGATTGACCACAACACCTGTGCTTACTATTCCCTCAGGTACCGGAGGATTTGTAGTGTGTACAGATGCGTCTGGTAAAGGTTTGGGCTCTGTGCTGATGCAACATGGCAAAGTGGTTGCTTATGCGTCTCGTCAATTGAAATCTCATGAAACACGTTATCCTGTTCATGATCTTGAATTGGCCGCCATTGTGTTTGCTTTGAAGATTTGGCGCCTTTACTTATACGGAGAAAAGTTTGTTATCTATTCAGATCATAAAAGTCTGAAATATCTCTTTTCTCAATCTGATTTGAATATGAGGCAACGCAGGTGGATGGATCTTCTTAAGGATTTTGATTGTGAGATTCAGTATCACCCTAGATCGATGAATGTTACTGCGGTCTGGTTGGACTTTTCACTCAAATTAGAATTTTGTCACTGTCTCAGCATTGCAAATTGAGCCGAATTTGATATTGAAAATACGAAAGGCCCAACGAAGCGATGCTCATATCCAAAAGTCGAAAGAACTTGTATCTGCAGGACATCAGTCTTGATTTCAAATTTCTTCTGATGGTTCTTTATGACTTAATGGTCGGCTGGTAGTTCCTGATAATTCTGATTTGAAAGCTGCCCTTCTTCGAGAAGCACATTGTAGCAAATACAGTATTCACCCTGGAGGCCGAAAGATGTATTTGACATTGAGACCTCAATTCTGGTGGAGACGTATGAAGAAGGACATTGCTGAATTTGTTTCAAAATTTCTTGTCTGCCAGCAAGTGAAAGCCGAGAGAATGAAACCGGGAGGATTACTTCATAGTCTTGAAATCCCGAAATGGAATTGAGAACATATTGCTATGGACTTTGTGACTCATTTACCTCGTTCGCCCAAGGGCTGTGATGCTATTTGGGTTATTATTGATCGGCTTTCGAAATCTGCACATTTCATTCCGTATGAGCGGACTTATCCTTATAAGAGAATGGCCCGTTTATACATCGAGAATATTGTGAGACTGCA
Organism: Primulina tabacum; assembly: GCF_025594145.1. Lineage (NCBI taxonomy): Eukaryota > Viridiplantae > Streptophyta > Magnoliopsida > Lamiales > Gesneriaceae > Primulina > Primulina tabacum. Next base: position 29,463,914 of record NC_134561.1, on the reverse strand, counting down.
CGGTGTTTTAGTCTCAATTGTATCTGATCGTGATCCCAGGTTTGCTTCTAAATTCTGGGGTAGTTTCTAAGAAGCTATGGGTACGCGTTTGGCTATGAGTATTGCTTATCATCCTCAAACTGATGGCCAGACAGAGCGTACAATTCAAACGTTAGAGGATTTGTTACGTGCGATTGTGATGGATTTCAGAATGGGATGACAAGATGCCTTACCATTGGTGGAATTTTCTTATAATAATAGTTTTCAAACGACCATTGGTATGACACCGTTTGAAACCTTATATGGGAGACGATGTAGGTCACCGTTATTCTGGGATGAAATTGGTGAAAGACAATTGACTGGACCTGAAATGATACAAGAAATGAATGGTAAGGTTCAGTTGATTCGACAGCGGATGAAAGCTGCCCAGGATCGTCTAACGAGTTATGCGAATAAACGAAGACGACCCTTAGAATTCCAGAAAGGTGATAAAGTATTTTTGAAAATATCTCCCTTTAGAGGCACTGTTCGATTTGGCATGCGAGCGAAGTTATCACCTCGATATATTGGTCCATATGAGATTCTTGATCGGGTTGGGGATCTTGCTTATCGATTGGCATTGCCACCAGCTTTATCTGTCATTCATGATGTATTTCATATTTCTATGTTGAGAAAGTGTGAACCAGATCCATCACATGTACTTGCACCTGATGAGGTTGAATTTGATCCTTCTCTTTCCTATGTTGAACAACCTGTTTGCATTATGGATCGGAAGGAGAAAGTATTGCGTAATAAATCGATTCCACTAGTTCGAGTGCAATGGACACGACATGGTGTGGAGGAGTCAACGTAGGAATCGGAAAGCAAGATGCGAGAATCATATCCGCAATTGTTTGATTCTATTCCACCTGTTCCATTGTATTCAATGTATAGTAACCCATTTACTGATTTTAGTTTTGATATGTACTATAACTTGTGACATATTAAATGTTTGCTAATGTTATGTATATAGAGATTTTGAGATTTCGAGGACGAAATCTTTTAAGTTGGAGAGAAATGTGAGACCCCGAAAATAAAATAGTATTGATTGTATTTTTGTAAATAAGTTGAAAAATATTCAATTTATTTTGATGTCATTTTCGTAAATAAGTTGAAAAATAATGAATTAATTTTAAGGACAAAATGATAATTAGTGATATATCTTTGTCATATGAAGTTCAAATGATTTGAAATTTGGATATAACGTAGAAAACTTAAAGATATAGAAGTTTCATGTTTTGAGTTTTGGAAAATTTGATCATTTGATTGTTTCAAAGATATATATCGATGTTAAAATGTTAAATATTATATATTATATCATATTATATCATATTAAGGATAAATTTGAAACGTACGAATGAAATTAGAAAGCTACAGTAGAAAGTAGAGAAGAAAGAAACATGAGAAAAAGAGAAGAAATAAGGATTTTTTGTTTTCTTTTCGATCTTGCTATTTATCGGTTTATCCAATCGACGAACCGACTTCATTTTTGGGATCGTTGACACGAGATCTTCGATTTAAGGTATAAATTTTATATTTTTGGTGATATTTGAAATTCGTCGATTTTTGGAATAAATCCGATAAATTGTTAAATCATACAGAAACTGAAGATTGTTGATTAGTGTATGATTTTAACGAAGAAGAGATGATTATAGTGATGTTATTTTGAATTATTCTCAATTTATTATAATTAGAGAATTTTAATCGTTGGATTGAGATTGAAGAATTATTTGTCAGTTGTTATTACTTCTGATTATATATGTGGTAGAAAAACCGACAAGAAACTAAGTTTTGGAGTCGGAATTGAATTATGTTATGATTTTGATTTGATATGAATTTTTGAAGTTTCGAAAGTTATTTGAAACTTATATCGTTGATTTTGAATGATGTTATTGATTGAAATGAGTATGTTATTGATGTAGACAGATTATTATACTGATATCTTCAAGCTACATCGACTGGAACGAAGAATTGAGGTATGTTGCGACCGAGTAACATACGACAGGTATCTGTATCATATGATATATGCTGGATTGATTTGATTGATTGGAATGAGAATATATGTCTATATGCCTTATTTGTTGAGTTTATGTGGCATACATGACATACACGTGAAGCTATGATCCTTGGATACCTTGATATGATCGAATTTGATTCTGGGGTTTGTGAACATGATGCTATGTTTGGCATTATATGGCCCTTAAAACATAGTCATTAGTGGCCCCGATGATTGATTGAGATTTGGGATTTGATGGCGCTTTGTTAACGCTATCATACGAGTATCTCTGATTGAGGCCGGTGTGCCAGCTCGAGCATTGATTTGATAGCGATTGGTTTGATTCTGACATGTGCTCAGTGGATGGGTATTTGACCTGATACCTCCACGACATACATGCATTGCATATCATATATCATTGTTTAGATATCTGTGGTATATATTGTGGTTGCTTCAGACTGAGTTTTGCTCACCCAGAGGGGGCTGTTGTTGTCTTTGTATGTTGACAATGACAGGTACTCCAGGATATCAGGAGGCCGGATATGGTTCTTCTGGAGGGAGTCACAGTTTTGTTTGAGGTATAGTGCCTACCTCAGTATATATGTATATGTATCTATATACCGGGGCATGTCCCGAGGATATGATTGTTTGTTTGTATGTGGTTGGCTTTGATTACGTGTGGGCATGTTTTATGATATGAGATGAAATACTATTTTTAGTATTCAAATAACACGTTTCGGGCTCATTGTAAGAAAATTTAAACTCGTTTTTCGCTGTAATTAATTAACCCTAATCAAATTACATTGTTATATCGATTAGGAGTTAAGGGCTCCACAGAGTATATGTTTAAGTATGAGTATGGGGTTTTCAAAATTGAGTAGGTCTTTTGTGAGGTATTCTCACGAATTTTTATCTGTGAGATGAGTCAACTCTACCGATATTCACAATAAAAAGTAATAATCTTATCATAAAAAGTAATAATTTTTCATGGATGACCTAAATAAGATATCTGTCTCATAAAATACGACCCGTGAGACCGTCTCACACAAGTTTTTGCCTTCAAAATTTGATGGTTAGTGGACTCGGGATTGATTGAAAAATATTTGATCGATATTTTGGCTTATGATTGTTTGTTGTAGCAGATATTTGAAGATATTTTGTAAAAAATAAATTCATGGGAAAAAAATATTCGATCAATATTCGACATACTATTCACAATTTTAAAATTTTATGTAGTTGGTATTTTGTCGTTGTGCCACCAAACTTAAATTCCTACTCTCTAAATAAAATTAGTGTAATGGTGAGCAGGATCGAATCCACAGGGAACGGGGGGTGATTTCTTTCGAGTAAAATTGCAAATAAAAGGGGGGATTTGTTTTGATAATTACTAAATAAAATAATCTAAACTAAAATTACCAAGCAAGAAAGAATACTGAATCTAGAATTGAAAATTAATTTACGAGAATAAAGTGAAGAATTTAATATGAGAAAATACTGATTCAAGGAGATTCTACTATTTAATTATCTCACTGTTCATCGGTTAACCAATAATTTATTCATGTTATTCCAAGCAATTAACCTTAGAATAATTGGGATAGCCGCTAAAATTCTTGTGTTTTCCTAAATTAATTTACCAAACCCAGCATCCAATCAAAACTTACCAATAATCAACTGGGCACTATAGCGTTCCATATTAATTAAAGATAGCATTTTAGTTTCGTGAAAACAGTTAATCCTAAAATCTAACAACCGAGATAGCTGCAATTGATAGATCGAGTTTCACCGATTTATTTAGATTACACATGTTATGATAGCACATCACATCTAACCTATTGCTACACACGTACCAATCGTTCATGACAATTACGGATAACTGAATTCATGGTTAGCATTAGAAAATCATACATCAAATTAAATTGTCAGATTAATTAACGCATAACATTCATATAATTAAATCATAAATCAACGAATACATGGGCAAACAAAAATAACAAATTAAAGTGCAAAAACCTCACAGTGATAAAATTTAAATTGTAGACTATCCCTTGTATCAGACTAGAAAATTAGCCTAGTATAATTTGATTTACAATATCTATGAAAAATAAATAAGAAAACATAAAGAAAATCAAACTATTTTTTTGTTGGGAAAATTCTGGAGGTCTTGCGCCCTTGCTCTTTGTGCGTGAGGATGGAAAAAACAATGGTTGGAGAGATATCTTCCAATTGATTCTTGAAATCTTCCTGGCGGCTGTCTTCTTTTGTTATGGTGGTTTTTTTTTTTTGGTCTAAATTTTTGCTAAAAGCCCACTAACTCTAATTAACCCTAAATCTTAAATATAAAATAATAGATAATATCTTATCTAGAATTTTCTTCCAAGAATTTTCACTAAACCATACACCATAATTAATACTATCAAATCTTGCAAAATCTTCACAAAATCAGATTTTTTCCTTCTTGCAATTTTTTGGCAGCTGAAACATAATCACAAGGCCACGCCTTGTGACAGGACCTCTTCTGGTTTGGCCATTCTCTTTCAAAAATCTATTTTGGAAACTTCAAATGTGATAAACATCACATTTTTAGCTCAAATTTGCTTCAAGACAGTAAAAGTTCCTCCTACAATAAAATTACACAAAAAATGTACCAATTAAACATATCGGAGGTTGGAATAATGGGAAATATGAAAATAAAAATACTAACTATTACGAGCCTATCAAAATCTCCCACACCTAAACGATGCTTGTCCTCAAACATAAAATAGATCAACTCAATATCTCCATTTTTCGTCCTCCTTCCGCTTCCTTTACTTATCCAAAACATTTTTCATGCAACAAGACATTTTAATTTCTTAGCATCTCACAAAATAATATCATGAACAATCACTGCAATCAGAATGTGTAGAAATTAAAATGCATGGGATTTAACAACTTCTCACAAGATTCGCTCATTTCGCTCATTAGTGTCTAGGATATATATATCAACAAACTCTCATATCACATGCATCGAAAATTTTTACCATAGGCTTGCAAATATATCACATCTTACACTAAATGAAATGAATTAAAATACATAAACAAAAAGGGCTATAAATGGGTTGTAACGTGGTTAGGGGTAAGGTAGGATAAAAGGAAACAATGTGCTATGAAATTGGAGAAACCATAACAAACTTTTCTTACAAAAATAAAATACATCCAAAAACTCTTATATCTCATTATAACAATCAAGAACATTTTTTTTTCTTTATTGCTCTTCTTTTTTTTTTCGTCTACTTCTCTTCTTTCTCTTTTTTTTTTTTTGTTTTTTGTTTTTTTTTGTAGACGAGGACTATAAGGATTCGAGATTGACTAAATCCCAACAATTCACACTATTTTGGATTGAGTGATGCTATTTGTGAAAAATTTACATGATTCTCCAATTCAAGGTTCAAAAAGGGGGATAACCAGCAAAAAGGATTTATCACGGCTTGTAATGTGGTTATTTTTATTCAAAGAAAAAGGCTGAGGCTCAAGATTAGTTCACTAGGGTCTATGAATCAGGGTAGGCTCAAAGAACGGCTCAGATGATGCGAATGAAAATGGTTTGAACCTAATGCCCATATCGTTTTGTCTATGCACCTAATCCACCACAAAGTGTTGACAAAGACATGTATAACAATGCAAGTTCTAGAAAAATTAACAATGAAATGACAACACACAATCAAAGAAAATGGAGCATGATATCATGATTGCTCACAGGCTCAAAGCTCACCAAAGAAAAAAATATAGCAATTGTGTTAAATCCCACACACTTGTCCTCTCTAACTATCATCAAGAGCAACTTATTCATAATGCAAAAGTCAGAATGCAAAAGCATTTGCACGCAAAGAAAACATCATTTTTTTTATTCGCATCGGAGGCAATCAGGATTCAAAAGAAAGAGATAACAAATGAACTAGGTGCTTGGAACTAACAACGTCACTATTTTTTAAAAAAAAAAATTAAAATGCAGAAAAATTAAATCAAAATACTAAAAATCGAATAAAAAAATCAAAAATCCCAAAGTCAAGTCAAACTTCTCACCAGCACATCAAAAACTCCCACACCTAAACTTGACATTGTCCTCAATGACAAAAAATAGATGTTCAACTAAAACGATAAAATAGTAGGAAAAGTTAGAGAACTCCCCTGAAAAATGTTGAGCATCGTAAAGAAGCATCACCTACTGCTGCGGTGGGGGAAATGGTGGATCGATGATGAAGCTGTTGAGAGAAGATGTGAAAAGGGTGAGAACAAATAGTGTTAGATAAAAGAAAAGTAAATTTTTTTTTTCAAAAGATGTTTTCGGACAGGGCGTGACCACTCCTTGTCAAAAGACATCTACTGTGTTTAGGGCCAAAAAAAAAAAAATTTTGGTGCAGAAGTGATATTCTTATAAGGCGTGATCACGCCTTGTTAGAAAACATCTTCTGCACAAAAAGGTAACAAAAATTGTACTAATTGAAAAAATTAAAAATATAAACAAAAAATTTGGGTTGCCTCCCAAAAGAGCTTGATTTTTAGTCGTCAACTTGACCCTCAAAAGCAATCATTCAAAGAGCGGCTGACGCCCAAAGTAAGTGTCATATGACACCATAAATGGGTCTTGGTTCCATGTGCCCTCAAGTTTGGCTTGATATATACAATGTAAGCTCGTCTCCTCAACAAAACGTGACTTTAAGTAATCGGCATGAGATAAAAGTATCATCGTTGGCTCTTGAAGAACAAAATATTTTGAAATCGGCAATGGAGAAAGGCAAGGATCTCCTAGATGTATATATGATGATATTATCGACGAGCTCAAATCGATAGTCTCAGGAGCTTGTTCATCTCTCAACTTCATTGGTGCCTCATCTTCGTGTGATATTTCTTCCAAAACTTCTTCAGACTGAGGCTCAACATTTTCCTCATTCAATGTCACGCCCTTGTTTACCATGTCATTCAATCGACTTATGATTATTTCAAGACTATATCCCTCATCTTCTTGATGCTCGAATGGTTGATATGTAAAATCAGATTAGCTAATTTGTGGAGTGTATTGGTGGCTCCAACTCTGCAGTGAAGGATCCCAATACTGATGGTAGTCAAAGTCAGCCATATCATTTAGCAAATATATCACACTATCTTCATCTCGACTAAATAGTGGGCTACCAGTTGTTAGTGCTCCATTAAATACCAATCTTCGTGTAACTGCATTCAAACCTTTAAGGAAAAGTCGAAGAAGAACATAGTTAGAAAAATCATGATTCCTGAATGTTGTTGCTAAATTATTGAATCTCTCCCATGCTGCGTAGAATGGCTCTCCGTTTTGTTGGGAAAAAGTTGTGAATACTTGTCGATGAAACATCTCGAAGTATTTCACAACAAAAAGTTCTCAAATTCTTCTTTTTTTGATGAATTATCTGTACAAGAAGAATGAGACATAAAAAAAAATAATAGCAAAACTCGAAAAAAACTAACCTTGCACCGTTTCCCGGCAACGGCGCCAAAATTTGGTGTGCTGTCGTTGTGCCACCAAACTTAAATTCCTACTCTCTAAATAAAATTAGTGTAATGGTGAACATGGTCGAATCCACATGGAACGAGGGTTGATTTCTTTCGAGTAGAAGTGCAAATAAAAGGGGGGATTTGTTTTGATAATTACTAAATAAAATAATATAAACTAAAATTACCAAGCAAGAAAGAATACTGAATCTAAAATTGAAAATTAATTTACGAGAATAAAATGAAGAATTTATTATGAGAAAATACTGATTCAAGGGGATTCTACTATTTAATTATCTCACTGTTCATCGGTTAACCAATCATTTATTCATGTTATTCCAAGAAATTAACTTTAGAATAATTGGGATAGCCGCTAAAATTCTTGTGTTTTCCTAAATTAATTGACCAAACCCAGCATCCAGTCAAAACTTACCAATAATCAACTGGGCACAATAGCGTTCCATATTAATTAAAGATAGCATTTTAGTTTCGTGAAAACAGTTAATCTTAAAATCTAACAACCGAGATATCTGCAATTGATAGATCGAGTTTCACCGATTTATTTAGATTACACATGTTATGATAGCACATCACATCTAACCTATTGCTACACACGTACCAATCGTTCATGACAATTACGGATCAGTGAATTCATGGTTAGCATTAGAAAATCATACATCAAATTAAATTGTCAGATTAATTGACGTATAACATTCATATAATTAAATCATAAATCAACGAATACTTGGGCAAACAAAAATAATAAATTAAAGTGCAAAACCTCACAGTGATAAAATTAAAATAGTAGACTATCCCTTGAATCAGACTAGAAAATTAGCCTAGCATAATTTGATCTACAATATCTGTGGGGACCCGGACGCTAATTCATTCCTTAATCGTCTTTAGAAATAATTCAAACAATTATAATAAACAGGGTCTAAATTTTTTTTTTTAAATACAAAGCGGAAACGTAATGTAATTCAATTCAAATTACATATTAAACATAAATATACCAATCTTGTATTATCAACAAGAATTCAACTAGGTTCAACTATATCTCAGTGCTGAATCCTAAGTTGCTTCGAAGCCCGGATCTCCACGCTATCTAATCCAGCCTCTTTCTCTTCTTGACCCTGATCCTATCCCACCTGTTGCCATGCACACATACAAACAAGACAACAGCCGGATAACTCCGGTGAGAATTATATTCTCAGTATAAATTATGTATACATGCAATCATAAAAACAATATAAAAACATATAACACATCTGTCTAACATGTATTCAAATCAGAATATAAATTCATATCAAGAATAAATCCTATTCTAAACATGTATCATCATCAAGAACATAAATCGATATGTACCATATTCAGGAACATAATCAACGTAACTCAAAATAAACTGTCAATTAGACTCATGACTCCACATTTAAGACTAGACTCAATCCTAGTCTAGGGATCTCGGTTTCCAGAAGTCGGCATTCCCATATCGACCAACAGTAATAGAAAAGACTCCAGTTCTATCCACGTCGATAGGGTATCGATCACCAGTAATAGAAGAAATATCAATTCTATCCACATCGATATGGTATCGATCACCAATAATAGAAGAAGCTCGTATTCTATCCACATCGGTATAGTATCGATCACCAGTAATAGAAAGAACTCCAATTCTATCCACATCGATATGATATCGACCATCAGTAATAGAAGAAGTTATGATTCTATCCACATCGATACGGTACCGATCACCAGTAATAGAAGAAGCTCCGATTCTATCCACATCGATATAATATCGATCATCAGTAATAGAAGAAGTTATAATTCTATCCACATCGATAGCCAAACATCCGGTGACAGACTTTGGCACAATCGCCAACACACTATCTCTTGACATCGTGCAATGTGCCCGTGGCGATCCCACCACTATCAGGCACTTCTGTCACAAGATTACTCGTCTAATACCTGCTGTCTATAAATCAAGAGAACAAGTACATCAATCAAATCAATACAATAAGGTACAGTATGTGATTTAGGGAAACTTGAGCCAAACCTCACTCGAGTTGTGCAATCCCAACTCAACATTAATTTATACCTTTATCTTCTCGCTCTGACGAAGATGAAGTTCCGAAGTCAATTCTGTCCATTTCCAATCTGGCAATGACAATATCAAACAGGCACAATATCAATATCTAACTCAATTCAATACCTGTTCTAGTCAATACACAAATCACAACATAATCTGCTCAATGCCAATCGACATATGGTACCACAATACAATCTCAACCAATACCGAATCTGGTCCATATCAATTTACGGATGTTTCGACGGCATAACAATATAGTCACGATAACCCCGTCAGTCGAAACATTACAAATATAATACCAGATTTCGTAATCAGTATCAGTACAACTCATACTCTCAATAACAATACACATCTGATATAAAATCTCAGTCAAATTGAATCCAAAAATCATTACAATTCCATAAACAGTCCGTTCTTTAATCTGACTTCAGATATACGATGCCTACTGTATCAGAAACACCATATATGATTCGTATTCAATTCTGACAACATCATAATTTCAAACGATATCTAAACGTAACAAAACTTACGTCCAGTTGTAGCTGTCGTCGCTAGGAACACGTTACTGTCCTTGGATTCAAAATTAGACGAACGGATTTCTCGTAAATCGAATTCTAAAATCAAGAAGTAAAACTTCCCCTCAATTCTCGATTTTTCCTTATTAACGTTTGTATGTATATATATACATAACTCGTGCATGATAGAAACGTGGCATGTTCTTGTTCTGCATGACTCGCGCATATGCGCGCTCAAAGTCCGCGCATATGCGCCAGAAGCCTTATCCAGCTACTGGACTACTCGCTCATATGCGCGCACATAAGTTGCGCATATGCGCGAGACCTACTGTCTCGTGCCTCCCCTTACTCGCGCATATGCGCGGCAGAATGCCTCCCCTTACTCGCGCATATGCGCGCCTTCTGCCGCGCATGTGCGCCAACCATTCTGCCCTGCTCGCGCATATGCGCCGTTCACGTCGCGCATATGCGCCGGGGTCTTCTGTCCACTCCGCGCATGGCTCGCGCATGTGCGCGAGCACACCTTCTTACACATATATTTCGCGTCTTTTCTCACCTTTTTCGGTCTAATACTTTTCGTCTATAATTACCTTGATTAATCAAGAAATCATCCCAGATTAATCTCAGATTACGGTAATCAAATCCTTGGGCCTTACAATATCCATGAAAAATAAATAAGAAAACATAAAGAAAATCAAACTATTTTTTTGTTGGGAAAATTTTGGAGGTCTTGCGCCCTTGCTCTTCGTGCGTGAGGATGGAAAAAACAATGGTTGGAGAGATATCTTCCAATTGATTCTTGAAATCTTCCTGGCAGCTGTCTTCTTTTGTTGGGGTGGTTTTTTTTTTGGGTCTAAATTTTTGCTAAAAGCACACTAACTCTAATTAATCCTAAATCTTAAATATAAAATAATAGATAATATCTTATCTAGAATTTTCTTCCAAGAAATTTCACTAAACCATACACCATAATTAATACTATCAAATCTTGCAAAATCTTCACAAAATCAGATTTTTTCCTTCTTGCAATTTTTTGGCAGCTGAAACATAATCACAAGGCCACGCCTTGTGACAGGATCTCTTCTGGTTTGGTCATTCTCTTTCAAAAATCTATTTTGAAAACTTCAAATGTGATAAACATCATCTTTTTAGCTCAAATTTGCTCCAAGACAGTAAAAATTCCTCCTACAATAAAATTACACAAAATGTACCAATTAAACATATCGGAGGTTGGAATAATGGGAAATATGAAAATAAAAATACTAACTATTACGAGCCTATAAGTAGTCTTCATTTTATTTGATTATGATGATTATTTTAGATTATTTTTTTAAAGAAAACATAAATTAAACAAATATGATTGACAAATTTAAAAAAAAAATTATATTGAATTGTTTAACCTAAGATAAATTAATTTAAAATCTTCGGCCATATTACCATGTCAAATTTTTTTATTTCTAACTCTCCATTGCAGTTAAATTGTTCATTCAGATTTTTTCTAATTTTTTTAGCATTAAAATTTTAATCAAGAACTCTTTCCGTTTTTTCCTGTCACCCTCAGCATCAAAGTTATGAGTAGATATATCATAAAATGATATCACGAATCTTTATCTATGAGATGAGTTAATACTACCGATATTAACAATAAAAAATAATACTTTTAGCATAAAAAATAATACATTTTCATAGATACCCAAATAAAAAATCTGTCTCACAAAATACGACATGAGACCAGACAATTTTTTTCCCAAATCTTTTCTCCCTCCATCGATTCTTCTGGCAAGCTCTTCACTTCGGCAGTGACTTTCCTCCACCGACGAGATCATTAAGACATTTTGGAGATATCTCTCGTTTCCAATTGTGGGCTTCATCTTTGCATCAAGTAATTTCTCCTTCCAACTACAAGTTTTTCTTGAAAATCGGTGAGACAAATTTCCGACGGCCGTTCCTAGATCGGCTAAGCAAACTTCTAAATCTGTCTAATGAATAATTAAATTCATTATCTTACCATTAACTAATTTAATCTCATTAATTTTAAAAAAAAGCAGATCGGGAGCTTCGTTTTGGATTTGTGAACGACAAATTAAAGAGAAGAACATGAGAAAATCTCCGATCAACGACCTGTGTAGGAGAAAGTCTTGGATCGACTACATGGTACTGAAGACGAAGGCATTCTCCTCGATTAAGTCTCATTTCTCTTTCCGAGGTAATTTAAATTTTTTGGTTATTTTAAGTTCAATTGTGTGCATATTTGAACTTTACAATGCATGACTGAGAAATTTTTTCTTTAGATGGATATGTTTGAGATATTTTTTGATTTTTGAATAGTATGATGAATATTGATAGAATATTTTTTTTCAATGAATTTATTTTTTACAAAATAACATCAAATATCTGCTACAACAAACAGTCATAAGCCAAAATATTGATCAAATATTTTTGAATCAATCCCGAGTCAATTTAGATAGATTCGAGAGCTGGTTCGTCGAGGTTAAACGATGCATTAAGCTCTTAAGTTTTTATTTTTTTTATTAACAATGTTGCACTAATTAACCATCCAGAATCATCGTTTTCCTTCCACCCTCACCATCAACGTCTATGTTCTCTTCTCCGTCGATTCTTTTTGTTGAGTGCAATGATTGTCCTTACTGAATAGAACAATTAAAATATGATATTTGAGTTTTTGTACGGTTTAAAATGATTTAATTGAACTGTTACTGTCAGATAAAGCTCTTGGTAAAGCGATAAGCGATAAACACTTGGTCCTACAATTGGTATCAGAGATAAAGTCACGGGTTCGATTTTCATTGATTCGAAGAAGTGCAGTTATTAAGAGAGTGATTGTTGGGTGCATTAATTATTTCTGTTGGGTAGAGTAATCGAAACGTGGTACTTGAGCTATTGTATCATTTAAAAAAATTTGAGTTGAACTGTTTTCAACAACTATAGTTTTTAGAAAAGCGACAAACACTCGGTCCTACGCTCTCTTTTGGCATGCAACTCCGACGAATCTCTTTTACCATCGACAGTAGAAGAATTATATCATAGGTCCGACAAGTTTAAAAGACTTTGGAGATATCTCTCATTTCTAACGGAGGATTTCGTCTTCTAAAGTGCTGAGACTAACTTCTTGTGGCCCTTCCGTGACAACCCTTTTAAATGAAACTGTAACGTCCCGAAAATTGAATGTCCACGTGTACCACATGCATGCAATTTATTAAATTTCTTTTGTATTTTTATTAATTTTTTTAATGTATTAAATCCATAATTCATGCATGATAGAATTTAATTCATGTAATTTTAAAAGTGCATGCATTAGGGTTTCTAGGTGAATTTCACGCTCGAACGAGGAACGAAGACCAAAGAATTTTCAGGAAAATTATTTTAATTAAATGATTTATTTTTGTAAATTAATATGAAGTGTTTTTAAGTGTATTTTTCAAAAATGGGAATTTATTGGGTATTTTTACCCGCATGATTTTATTTTTAATGGTACAAAATTTTTATCAAATTAGGGGACTTTTTAAGGGTTCGGCTAATATTTTAAAAATCTTTCCAACACGAAATATTATTCGGTAGTGTGTTTAGACTTAATGGGAATACCTTTAAACTTACTGGACTTAAAACTCTTTTTAAGCTTTTAAATGTTAATTGTTGGCCCATTAAAGTTATTTTTTATTATTTAATTAACACTTAAACACCCACTTAACCTAAACCTAAACTCCAATCAGCCGACACCTCCACTCCCTTCCACTCACAAACCTCCCCGTGAGCTGCAGCAACCAGGGAGTCAGTTTCTCCATTTCCTTTGAGCTCAAGCTTTCCCCGTGCCTCGGTCGTGTTCCCTTCTAGCATTTGTTCAAAAAAGAATCTTCAGGCACGCCGTGTACTTTACTTTGTGTGTTTAGTTTCGTTCCATACAGGGTTTTCAGTTCATGGTTCGATTGACATGTTTTATGCATAAATTGCACCTCTCATGTTTTATTTCGTTGTCGTGCAAGGGCTGCGGGTCTGGTGGTCAAGGGGCGTTCATGCTGTGGTTAAGGTGGTATAATGATGGGAACCCAGGGAGTGCTCGGCTCTTAACGATAAATCGTGAGTGTCATGCGAGGGGCTAGGCTGTCGAGTGGATTTTGGGGAGGGTGAGGGCGAGATCGGTTGAGAAGGGACTGAACCACGCTGAGGTTCAATCCAAGAGGGTCCAACCGAGCTAGGGAAGGTCCACCATCTGCTGGTTTGCCCTCGGAACCACTTAGAGTCTGTAACTTTGGGTTGGCCGCGTGTGTGTTGGGGGAGTGTCTTGCGTGCTTGGGTGCCACCCGATGGGCATGGGGCTGTAGCCGTGGTCCTGGTGAGTTCAGTAGAGTATAGTCTCGGTCCTGGGTGAGCTGGTTTGGGGCTGAGTCTCTTGGGTGAGAGCTAGGGGCGAGAAGTCTCAAGTTAAAGGAGTGAGGGTTTGTTCTTAAGTTGTGAAAAAAATCCAGCAACTTTCCAAGGGTTGTTCGAAGAACATAGTGGTCTGGTCTTGAGGTTTTAGAGCCTTTTAAGTGTTTAGTAGGTGTGGTAAAAAGTTGGGAAAATTTTGGTTAAATTTCGAGTCGATTCGGGTTAAAACCGGGATCCCGGTCCAAATTTTAAAATGAATCGGTTGGGTTGTGTATTTGGCTCGAGTTTACGTCTAGGAATGCTTTTAAAAAATTTTTTGGGACATATTAAAGAGTTCGGTAAGCTTCGGGTCAATTTTAGAGGTCCAGGGGTGAAACGATAATTTTCAGATTTCCAGGGGCAAAATTGTCATTTTGCAACCGAGGTGAGATTTTGGTCGTGGCAGCGTCCTGAGCACAAATTTATGATATTTTTATGTTATGCATCACGTTTATGATTTTTATGAAAATTACGATAAATACGGTGCATGCTTGGTTTTAAGAAAAAAGTTACGTATATGCATGTTTTTATTAAGTGGTGAATATGATGATGTTTTTGAAGGATGTGAATTAGTTGTGACTGATGATATATATGTATACGATGACATGAGATATGATGAGATGAGGCTCGGGCTCAGTGGACGGGCAATGCCGTTGCTGATGTCCCCCGCCGCCCTGTACTGTGCTTATACGTAGATGGATTCATCGATAGAGCTGATACGATAGAGCTGATACGAAAGTCACAACTAATGAACTGAATTCAATTAAAAGAAAATATATACATATACGATGACACGAGATGACATGTTTGACACGAGATGATTTTACACGACACGTTTATGTTACGCTTTTAAGTTCATGAAAGATATGCTGAGTATGGTATTTTTCACTGCTGCGTGCCATGTATATGTACTTGTTATTTCTGGTACAGGTATTTTGAGTCTTTAGACTCACTAGGCGTGCGTGATGCAGGTGAGCTTAATGATGAGACTGGAGGTGCCGAACTCTGAGTAGGCAGACCTGGTGCGGTGACACGACCCGAGGACCGCATGTTTTCCGCATTGTGATTTATGAGATATGAGAGGATATGAACACTTTTATACGTTGATGATTTTAAGAATTTTTCTTCGTTTATGTTTGCGTAAAATTTTGGGATGATTTTGATTATTTTAAACTGCACAATTTTTTATTGTCAGATATTTAAGTTCATTTTTAAATGTTATATTTTTCAGTAGAGTGCATGCATGCAAATCATTTAAGTATTATCTCGAAAATGTGAGCTTTTTAAAAAAAATATTTCCGCACTTTTAAATGAGTAGACGTTTTAGTTGGTATCAGAGCAAGGGTCCTATATAGGGTTGTGCCACCGCCAGCTTCTGCAGCTCAGTCTTCAAGCCTCAAATCTGTAAGTTTAAAGGTTTTAAATGTCATCAACTGCATGTTTACATGATATACGTTTTACGAGAATTATTTATCTTTCCTTATGTTTTGAGATTATATGTTCTAAAATTTTTCTGCATATTACGACATGAAATAAGAAATTATATGGTTTTCATGCATGCTGACTTTGTGGTGGAATTGGACATGATTAAGAATTTGGCTAATGAACGTTAAGAAGTGATTGAAAATGATTTGACTAAATTGATTTGTGGTTAGTAGAACTGATGTTTTATTTTTTGAGTCATAAGTTAATCGTGAAAATTATGAATGCTTTTGGGACATGTAGATTTTCTAAGAAATTATTAATAGTTCGTGGTTACCAGTTGAGTTAATTTTTGAGGATTTCATTTAAGGAATAATGATTTGAAGACTACGACTATCTTTGGAAGTATAAAAACGTATAATTTATTTAGGATGCATGTTCTACCTAGTTGGATTTAAGGATTCAATTGCACGAATTGAGAATTTTAAGGACCTATTTGTAATAACCAATAATTTGAGGACCTAAGTGCAAAAATAAAATTCTAAGGACTATTTTCGAATTTACCAAACTTTGGGATTAAATTTTGAATTTCGAGAATTTTAAGGTTTAATGAGGCTAAGTCGAAAATTTTATGAGGACAAAAATGCAAATTTCGAAGAGTTGTAAGGCCAAAAATGAAATTTTCGAGAACTTTAAGGGCCAAATTGCAAATTCCAAAAATTTTGAGGATTTAATTCGAACTTCGAGGAACACTTAGGTTAAATCAATAATTTTTCGAAGTTATGAGAATTGATTTTGGGTTTAATAAGCTTAAGGTTATAGAACTTCATGTTACGAGAAACTTATAAAATGGAACTAGGAGCGCCAAGAACTTATGGGTAATTGTGGAATTTTCGAGATTAAGGATAAATTGGATAATTTTCGAGGAAATAAAGAATTTATTTTGCAATTTTTAAGAAATTTGGGGACATGCTTAGCAATAAGAGAGAATTGAATTGTTTAAATGATAGAAATTTTTATGATTTAGGTTTGAAGAGATATTTAAAACTTTGAAATATCTGGGTTATAATGTTATAGAGATTGATAATCGAGGGCATTGTAGGATGAATTAATATTGGGCTTGAAATCTAAGTGTTAATGGAACAATGTTGTGAAGAATTAAGAATTTAGAGTGATGACACTTTAGGGTGAAGTTAATCGGTTAGCTAAGTTATAAGAGTAGGCCTTGAGTTAGCAAATTTTTGGGAATTTTAAGTTTTGATGTGACATAAGTTTTAGTCATAATCTTAACAGTTAGGACTACACCTTTGTTGGAATTTGATTTTTTTTTTAGAAAGTTGGGTATGATTGATGGTTAGGATTACTCGAAAGACGCATGTAAGAATTGAGGTAGACACCTTGTCTTGAGGAATTTCTGGAAGAGTCATTAAGAAACTTGAGAATAAGTGGTTATGTGTGTTGGAATTATATTATCTAAGACTATTTGAGTTACGTAAGCTTGAATTTTCAGTTTATAAAATAGGTGTTCATACGAAAGTTTTGGTTGAAATAAAGACAAAAAGGGAATTAATTGTGTTCAACATAGTTTGCCAATGAACGAATGTTAAGATTTTTATTGAGTAAGAAATCTAAAATCTTGATATGGGAATTCTAGAAATCTATGAGTTATAAGTAAAGCTTATTTATTAGAGTTAGTCCAACATTACCATGTGATAACTTATTAAATTTTATATGCTAGAACTAATTAAGCATTAATAATACGTAAGAATGCGACATTTGTTTCAAGGAGGAATGTCCAAGGGTCTTAGGCCTCAACTTTATTGTAATTTAGAATATAATAGTTTAAGCATGTAATTGAGGATACCAGGGCCTTATTATATAGGTAGAATATCGATATTGGATATTTTTGGTTTTATGGATTAACACTACTCGAATTTAAGATTTGCAACAATGTTATAGTGAGATGTACTCGTAAATAGTTAAGTTATGTAAGTTTGGTACGGTAAGATAAAGATTCGATTCAAGGATCTTAGGCTAATATTATTATGGGATTGAGATAAGGTTTAATTTTTAAGTGTATTACCGATGCTAAAAGTCGATCAGTAAAGATTGGTGATAAGGTTTCTTAAGTTGAACTACTTAAATGCTAATGTAATCGGTCGATGAACCTTACGGATATAGTATAAGAAAGTAAGACGCAATAAAATTCGGACTGCCATTTCTAATATTGGGAATTTTGAGAAAAGTTGAAATTCGAGGTTATAGAAAAAAATGGAACTAGGTCACCATGAGTCTTATAAGTTGAATTTCGCAAATGAGGATTTAGAAGGTAGAGTTAATCGGGACCGAAGATACATAAAGACACCTTAAGATTTATTATTTTGTCAGTGTAGCACCGCGAAAGCGTGAGTTATTAGGATACTAGAAGTAAGAGTCTAAACTTTTTGATTATTAAGGATAAGCGAATTTCGGGGACGGAATTTAATTTAAGGGGGGAAGATTGTAACGTCCCAAAAATTTGAAGGTCCACATGTACCACATGCATGCAATTTATTAAATTTCTTTTTTATATTTTTATTAAATTGTTTTAATGTATTAAATGCATAATTCATGCATGATAGAATTTAATTCATGAAATTTTAAAAGTGCATGCATTAGGGTTTCTAGGTGAATTTCACGCAAGAACGAGGAACGAATACCGGAGAATTTTCAGGAAAATTATTTTAATTACATGATTTATTTTTATAAATTAATATGAAGTGTTTTTAAGTGTATTTTTCAAAAATGGAATTTTATTGGTATTTTTATCCGTAAAATTTTATTTTTAACGGTACGAAATTTTTATCGAATCATGGGACTTTTAAGGGTTCGGCTAATATTTTAAAAATCTTTCCAACACAAAATATTTTTCGGGAGTGTGTTTGGAGATAATGAGTATACCTTTAAGATTATTGGGCTTAAAACTCTTTTTAAGCTTTTAAATGTTAATTGTTGGCCTATTAAAGTTATTTTTTATTATTTAATTAACACTTAATGTGAATGGCCTAAAACTCCTTTCTTGAAAATTTGCGGAAAATTAAAAATTTTCTTTTTAAAAGAACTTAAATGGCCTCATTCATAAAATCACTGGGGAATCAAGTTCAATGTTTCAAAATATTGCAGCGGAAGAAAATTAAGTTTGCCAAAAATCACAATTTAAAAATATCCAACAACTGATAAAAATTGTTTGCGGAATAAAATAACAACTGCTGCACTGAGGTCCTCGGGTGCCACTACTGCCGACCCAAGCTGGCTCACTGGTCCCCGCCCTCGGCCCTGGCCTCATCAGTACCTACAACAATCAAGTCTAGTGAGCCTAAAGACTCAGCATGCATATATCGCATCTAACGAGTAAAAAAATCTGAATTAAAAATATGCATGGGATAAAATATCCTGTCCTGAGGCATACTGAAAATAATCTCTACTGAGCAATTATAATACGTGCATAACTGAACTGGAAATCACTATAAAAATATTTGCTCCTTGGAGCCTGTACTGAAATATCTGGTAAAATTTTCTGTGAGATTATGTTTTACGCCTGTGGCCACTGCACTAAGCTGAACTGATCGGTAACTGGCTACCGGGGAGGCTGAAACTGAACTGAGCTGGCCGGTCACTGGCGACCGGGTGGTACCATACTGAACTGATCGGTCACTGGCGACCGTATAAAATAACACTCCCACATAGTGAATGAACCACAAGCCATATCGCATAAATCTCAAAAATAATCATTTTCTGTTTAATGCACGTAAAATAATTAACTGGCGTAATGAAAATTCCTGTAATTTTACCAACTTGATTGGATTGGATCGTTCCCAGGCTCGCTGCAACCTAACTGTGCCATGAAAAATATGCAATAGTTTAAACATGACCAACTATGCAATTTACGTTCAAAAGATGCGACTATGACGCCTAATGACTTCGCATTTAATCATGACTCAGAGCCAACCTGAACCGACACTGAACTGACGTATAGTCATGATTAAAATACGCTGAAAAAATCATAAAATAATGTTCCTAAAATGATAGGGTCGAAATCTAGGTGAAATGGAGGCCAAAACACGAAACGCTCTTTCGAGAGTCAATTTGGCACATTGCACCGTAAATTCTCGTACGACCTCAAAAATGATCCAAATGACGAACGGTCGAAAACATGACCTTCCTAACTCAATGAGGCACTGTCCAGTCCAAGGCCATGGGCTAAAAGCCAACCAAGAACTCAAACGACGCTTCTGAACAGCAGCATACTTGCTGTCAAAAAAATACAGCAGCTGCGCACTACAAGACTTGCATTGGTTTCGAGACTATCGGCCATTAGGGGCGTGAACCACCGACCAGGGACTCTTACCAACATCCCAAAGAATGATTTGAACCATGGCTAAGGGCCCTAGGCCAGCCACAATCCGCATCACACCAAATCTTAACCGAAGGGTCCAACCGAGAGCAACGTGCATGCGTGTGTAGTGTTTATGCTATGATCGATGTCTTGCGTCGTTCCAGTGGCCATTTGATTGACCATGGCACGATCTAGACATCTAGGAGCATGATATGAACCGTGGCTAAGGGCCATAGGCCAACCAAGATCCATACCAAGCAACAAAAGAACGAAATCAAAAGCTGAACAAATGAAGAAGCCGAATGGGGAAAGGGGCTGTTTTCACGTTTTGATTAAAAACCGAGGGGCCATGGACCAAGCCACCAAAAGGGCAACTTAGTCACGTCTTAGACATGCTAGGGAAGTGATCCAACCATGGCTATAGGCCCTTGGGGCAGCCAAGATCAGATCCTTCCTCCTCGACATCCAAACTGAATTTTTCGAATCACATTTCTGCACCTATGGGGAACTTGCTGTCATTTCGGTTTTCCAGCAAGCATGGGGCTGGTTTGGATGGACTAACATGGTCCTAATGCATCCTACTACATGTATACAAGCCGCCTTGGGAGCCTGGAGTCGATCCAATACCTGAAACTCACAAACCAAAAGAAATCGTGAAGCTTGCCATGAAGAGCCGAAATTCTGCATGTGTGTTCCAAAATATTTTGACATGTATCTCGGTTTTTGCTTGCTAAAACATGATCATGTACTGAAAAATAAATGATAATATGACTTGATTGAGGTTTGAAAGAAATCTAGACATGCCTGGTTTCGTTTCGAAAGAAAACGAAAAGAAGAGACGAGACGGCGCGGAGGAGACGGAGTGGCTTGCTTCTCTACCTTTCTTGGCTCTCGATTTTTCTCCCTTTCTCCCTAGCTGTTATTCACGTTTTTTTCTACTGAAAAGGGGTCTTATTTTCGGTGGAGGTGGAGGGGGAGTGATGGTTATGAAGGTGAGGAGAAGGGTGCACAAAAATAGGATCATATCAAGACCAAGTCTTCATGCATTTGAATTTTGAATTTTGAATTGCTATCAAATGATCTCTTGGGTGATTCTAGACTATAGTGGCCGATTTTATCATGCCAAACAAGGGTTAGGATAGTGGTCTAGTATTAATTAATTAAGGTGGAAAAATAGCTAAAAGAATTAGCATGCTAATCAACCAAGAATGGGTCAAAGGTGAGTTGGCAAGCCCTAGTTTGTTCTTCTAGGGGTGTGGCCGAAAATGCATGATAAAATAAAGGGAAATGTTGATTATCTAGTCAACTAATAATCCTTGAAAGCCTTACTAATCCTTTAATTAATTTAGTGAACTAACCCCTTAATTAAGTAACTTAAATGAGCTCATTTCTTAATCACCTCCAATAATTTAAATTAAAATCCTCAACTAACTTAAATAATTCCTTAAACTTCTTTTTTTTTTTTAACTTAAATGAACTTACTTGCTAGCTAAATTAACTTCTGGAAATATTTCTCAAATCTTAAATTCTATCTCAAAACTCCAACTCCAGTCCGGCCTCACTGAAATAACTGAAATGCTAAAAATCAAACTACTGAACTGAAATAATGAATAATTAACTTCAAATAAATGCATTTAAAATAATCATGCAATGAAGTCAATTAAATTTAAAAATCTAGAATTATGCATGGCTTATACGTCTACTGACTTACGGGTTCTACACTTAAACACCCACTTAACCTAAACCTAAACTCCAATCAGCCGACAGCTCCACTCCCTTCCACTCACAAACCTCCCCGTGAGCTGCAGCAACCAGGAAGTTGGTTTCTCCATTTCCTTTGAGCTCAAGATTTCCCCGTGCCTCGGTCGTGTTCCCTTCTAGCATTTGTTCACAAAAGAATCTTTAGCACGCCGTGTACCTCCGTTTATGCATCATTCACGTCATATACAGTTTCTTTTTGTTTACTTTGTGTGTTTAGTTTCGGTCCATACAGGGTTTTCAGTTCATGCTTCGGTTGACATGTTTTATGCGTAAATTGCACCTCTCATGTTTTTATTTCGTTGTCGTGCAAGGGCTACGGGTCTGCTGGTCAAGGGGCGTTCATGCTGTGGTTAAGGTGGTATAATGATGGGAACCTAGGGAGTGCTCGGCTCTTAATGATAAATTGTGGGTGTCATGCGAGGGGCTAGGCTGTCGAGTGGATTTTGGGGAGGGTGAGGGTGAGATCGGTTGAGCAGGGACTGAACCACGCCGAGGTTCAATCCAAGAGGGTCCAACCGAAGCTAGGGAAGGTCCACCATCTGCTGGTTTGCCCTCGGAACCACTTGGAGTTGGGAGTTTGGGGTTGGCCGCGTGTGTGTTGGGGGAGTGTCTTGCGAGCTTGGGTGCCACCCGATGGGCATGGGGCTGTAGCCGTGGTCCTGGTGAGTTCAGTAGAGTATAGTCTCGGTCCTGGGTGAGCTGGTTTGGGGCTGAGTCTCTTGGGTGAGAGCTAGGGGCGAGAAGTCTCAAGTTGAAGGAGTGAGGGTTTGTTCTTAAGTTGTGAAAAAAATCCAGCAACTTTCCAAGGGTTGTTCGAAGAACTTAGTTGTCTAGTCTTGAGGTTTTAGAGCCTTTTAAGTGTTTAGTAGGTGTGGTAAAAAGTTGGGAAAATTTTGGTTAAATTTCGAGTCGATTCGGGTTAAAACCGGGATCTCGGTCTAAATTTTAAAACGAATCGGTTAGGTTGTGTATTTGGCTCGAGTTTACGTCTAGAAATGCTTTTAAGAATGTTTTGGGACATATTAAAGAGTTCGGTAAGCTTCGGGTCAATTTTAGAGGTCCTGGAGTGAAACGATAATTTTCAGGTTTCTATGGGCAAAATTGGCATTTTGCACCCGGGTGAGATTTTGGCCATGTCAGCGCCCTGAGCACAAATTTATGATATTTTAATGTTATGCATCACGTTTATGATTTAATGAAAATTATGATAAATACGGTGCATACTTGGTTTTAAGGAAAAAAGTTACGTATATGCATGTTTTTATTAAGTGGTGAATATGATGATGTTTTTGAAGGATGTGAATTGGTTGTGACTGATGATATATATGTATACGATGACATGAGATATGATGAGCTGAGGCTCGATCTCAGTGGACGGGTAATGCTGTCGCTGATGTCCCCCGCCGCCCGGTACTGTGGTTATACGTAGATGGATCAATCGATATAGCTGATACGATATAGCTGATACGAAAGTCACAACTAATGAACTGAATTCAATTAAAAAAAATGTATACGTATACGATGGCACGAGATGACATGTTTGACACGAGATGATTTTACACGACACGTTTATGTTATGCTTTTAAGTTCATGAAAGATATGTTGAGTATGTTATTTTTCACTGCTGCGTGCCATGTATATGTACTTGTTATTTCTTGTACAGGTGTGTTGAGTCTTTAGACTCACTAGGCGTGTATGATGCAGGTGAGCTTAATGATGAGGAGACTAGAGGTGCCGAACTCTGAGTAGGCAGACCTGGTGCGGTGACACGACCCGAGGACCGCATGTTTTCCGTATTATGATTTATGAGATATGAGAGGATATGAACACTTTTATACATTGACGATTTTAATAATTTTTCTTCGTTTATGTTTGCATAAAATTTTGGGATGAGTTTTGTTATTTTAAATTGCACAGTTTTTTGTTGTCAGATATTTAAGTTCATTTTTAAATGTTATATTTTTCAGTAGAGTGCATGCATACAAATCATTTAAGTATTATTTCGAAAATGTGAGTTTTAAAAAAAAATATTTCCGCACTTTTGAATGAGTAGACGTTTCAGAAACTATCAGAATTATTGAAAAATAAACAGTATGAAGGCACACATTCTGCAACCATTCTAAGTGACGAATATGGGTTATTGAAAATGGATTTGGAGAAATTACAATTCTGATATGAGGCTGGTTTAGGTGGAATTGGTGGAATTTCTACTATATTTTTGTTGAATAGATGATTTATATTAGTGGAATTAATATTATATTTTTGGTTGAATTGTTAATATATTTGGTTGAATTGATATGATATTATGGTTGATGACGAGTTTCTATGTATATAAACTATATTGGTACTGCAAATAAGCCTAATTGTACCACATTTTGTCACAACAGTACTTCGTACAATGCAACTGATATCGAACTTACGTGACCGGACCATGATGTTACCCATACATGTAGACAATACCAAATTTTAACTATATTGATAATTAAAATATGTCTTATTGTATCACATTTTTATGCAATAGTACTATGTGACAATGCAACTGATACTAAATATATTTGAACAAATCAAGACCATGATGTTACGTATGTATGTTTGGAATATGTAGGGGATATTAAACTGTAAACATCACCAACACCAAACTACTATATCACTACATCAACGTATACAATTTATCGTCAGTTTGAAACATATGTACATTTAAATCATGTTCGAGACAACATCATCATCATCTTTCAAACGTATTGCAAAAAACACCTTCTTCGGCTTAATCTCTTTAGATTTTGTCGACAGCCCCAAAAATAACTCTACTAAACTATGCCATTTGTCGATATCATGTATAACTCTCCATTGTACCGACAGCTACCAATGATCCATTCACTTGACGAACTAGTTCTCGAATCCATGTATGTTGTACTTCTTCAATACCTTCAAATCCATACATTTTAAAGCAAAATCATACGTTTTTAAAAGCAAAATCACACAATCAAGCTCAAACATATGACATTTAACTAGAAAATTAGTTGTTATCCTGACATCATCTATCCTGACCAAGACGTGAGGTGGGAAGGAAAGAAAAATAAAGACTTCGAGTACTATACAAACTTAACTAATTGAAAGACAAATCAACCCTCGCACAAACATAAATAATGAGCTAAAATTCGAAAAACAATCAGAATTTTTGAAAATTTCTAGATCAAGATGACACACAAAATGCACACCACTCTCAAATCCTCAAAAGTCAACCTTAAAAAAAAATCGAAAATTATCTAAACCTGGCAAATTTTTCTTTCTCATTTTTGTATTATAGCTAATCTGACAACACAAAAATCTATTATGCAAAACTACGCTCAAACAAGCTTAAAAAATGAAAAAACGAATCTCAAATATACACATAATTGATCTTAAATAACCAAAAAATTACTCTCGGAGAAGAGAATAATGCATTTGCCGTAGGCCTACAACCATCGATGACAACTTTCATCTTTCACAGGTCGGCGATCCAAATCTTTCTCTTGCTCTTCTTCATTTGCTCCACATCGGAATTTATTTGAAGAGAAATTGGGACTGTCGTTTTTAATGTCATTTATTAGGTAATGATAATTAAGTTTTATTATACAGATAAAACACAATATAACGGAGGACTAAAACTTGTGTGAGACGGTCTCACATGTCGTATTTTATGAGACGGATATCTTATTTGGGTCAATAATGAAAATATATTACTTTTTATGTTTAGAGTATTACTTTTTATTTTGAATATCGATATGATTGACTCGTACCACAGATAAAGATTCGTGAGACCATCTCACAAAAACACTACTCTGTATATATTCAAATGTAATTGGAACTATAAATAAAAAAATTTAGACACAGTCTGATTTACAAAGTGAGTATGAATACGAATTTTAGGCTAATTTAGCTTTTTACCAACTCGACCTAAAGGCTATAAAAACCATTCGCCAAAGAAATACAATTATGCGTAGATATAATCTCTCTAATGGAAGCTGGAATTCTCTTCCGTTTGGTTACTCCGGCGAACCTACTACGACGCCGTTTCACAGCTCGCCGCCGCTCAACCATGGCTTCCCTCAGTCCACAGGTACCATTTCCGCTATTCATTGTTTCCAAATTTTAGCTAATAGAATGAATTTTTGAAATTTTATCGCAATTCTTTTGTAAAACAGCAGGGTGGGTATAGAGGGCCGAAGCCAAAGAGGGAATGGGTGGCCGACTGGGTGTCAAAAAACGACGACCTTGTGCGGAGCTTGCCGATATACGTTGGTGGCGTATCTATATTGGCCGTTCTTTTTAATCGAACTGTATCTGACATTGCTCCTGTTGCTGATGCCAGCAGGTAGTACATTAACTCATCATATTCAGTATACTTAGCTTTCGGCTATTATTTCTTATTTTCTTTCTAAGAAGTGTAGTGGGAAGGTAGTTAGTGTTTCTGACTTCTTAGTTTTGTTGGGAATTGGCGCAGTTCTGGGATTTGATTAGTGATATTTTAAGATGAATAAGATTGAGCATCATGAGATGTTGGTAAATTGGTATGGTTGAGGTCGAGGATGAGATTCACCAACTTGTTAATGGCAATAGGATTAGAGTAGGATTTGCGGCCAAAATTTGGTGTACTTGGGGAATATTTTTGTACATCAATTAAGTTAGACTTTGAAGGCATGAACTCGTCATCATTTGGGGAGAGCAAGTCCAGCCACCCCAGAAATATTATATGAAATATTTCCGAAAATTTATGTTAATATCTGCATGGCATGCATGTTTCAGGAAAATGTGCATGGGATTTTACTAAATGCTGACATATTTTCAACTTAAATTGCAGAAACAAGTATATGCAAAATGAATATTAAAAAAAAGATAATTATATGGAAGAACCAAGGTTGTAAAGAAATAGATGGTGGCGAATTTTCCTCTCAAGTACCTGCAGTAATGTAAAATTTGACATACATTACAGCGTTTGACACCTACATCTCTGAATCATCTATTACAGATTAAGTATGAATGTTGTAGATATGGCTTGTAGCCGCTTTTTCTGTACCTTGCAGTTCACAATCTAGAGCAGATCTTGTGGCACTAGGTTTGGCCGTGACCAGTATTTTGAATGGTCTCGTATGGCTCTCAATTCGTCCAAAATATATAGCTGTGGTACGGAAACATTTTATGCATGATGTTGTTTATACGCTTTTATCAGGATTTGTCTTTTAGTTTTAATTTTGAATGAATGAATCACATTTCTGTCATGATATTTCGATTTTAGGTAAATCCTGATGGGGTAGAGTGCCGAAGAATGTCGAATCACCTTCCTGATTCTGTTGTTTCTGAGTTACTCTGGTATTGATCTTTAAGCAACTAGTAAACTTCCACAAGGATATGTTCCGTACTAACTTTCAGCTTTTTTAAGTAAATGTTTAATGAAAGTTTTGCTTGACTAATTTTTCACAGATACTTGGTGATCTATCTGTTTGGATACGTAAGAGCACTTTAATTGATATTTATTTGATAAACAATTAAAATACTTATCCTTTGTTTGGCAACCTAGGATTTGGTGGGACTTGAGGAAATCTGGAACAAATTACCATTATATTAGTTTGGCAAAATGGAATTTGAATTTGAATTGGATGGGATTTCATTTAACTCGTTGGAATCCTTTCTTTTAAAGATGATTGGATATGAAAATATTGTGATTTATAAAAAAGAAAAACAAAAAAGTATTTCAAACATTATTCGCCATTCCGTGCCCTCTTTGAAACCTCATTCCTCATTTTGCTCTTAAAAGAATTTTTTCCTCAAAAACTACGTCTTCTATTATTCTGAGGTTAGTACTTTATTATTATTATTAATTTTTAAAATTGTACTTAGTAGTTTTCTACTTTACTCTATCAATTCATTAAAAACATGCCAGCAAAGTGATGTTTTGTTGCTGAACTAGATTGGAGATAGACTACATAAGTTTTGCGCTGCTGATCTGATTCTTGGCTATTAACTATATTAACATAGTTGGTTTTCTTGGAGGACCAAATTTTGAAGTTGATAATCAGTGTGCTACTTTTGAACTTTACAATTTACACGTCAAAAGCCTTATTCTCTGTCATCACAATTTGTTTTCTTGATTTTTTCTAAAGTTTTCTGATGATTTACATCTTATATTGCTATATGAAACATTTGTATTTTTTATTGTACATAAATTGTGAGAATTATCTTCTTTATGTTTACATTCTTTGATAGGAAAATATGTTTGCCTCAGTTAACTAAGAACCTATGGAACATTGAAAATTAGATTACTATTAAGACATAGAGATGATATATTTCATCTTTCATAGATGTAAAATAGAATCTAATCATAAACAGTTACGTTTACCTTAGAGCTGAAATAATTATTGTTTGCCATTTTCAGAAAATAAGATTGATGTGATAGCTTCTTACATCGTTATCAGGGCGTGGGAGTCTCTATCAGATGTTACATGCTGCAGGTCATTAGTTGTCATATATGATGGCATCTTCATTTTGCAAATAGGGTTTGCTGAAAGAAATTACGCAAATGGAAGTGAATCCATAGTTGTAGATGCGGAGATATTGATGCAAGGATCACTTTATAGTGGTGCTGTGAGATCTGGAACACGTGAGATCTTTACATTTTAACACCTTAGCTTGCTATAGGTTTTGGTTGATTTAGTTTTGAAATGACACATTTATTGTACATTTCAGAAAGTTACTTGGCCAACTTATCTCTATATCCTGGGAAATCTGAGCTTCCGTTTCTACCTTCAAACACGCAGGTGCCTATGTTTTTTAAGTAGAAACCCATCAGCCCTTCTATAAAGTCAATAAGTATGTGTTATTTAGTATCAACTTTTAATATGGTCTTAACAAATAATCAACTCTTTATATGGTTTTAGCAAATAATCAACCTTTATAAAATGATTATTCAGCAGTAAAGACACAACCCATTTCTGTGCCCTATCAATTTTGTATCGAGGCTTGTGTGTATGTTTTATCCAAGAAACCATTAATTTTCTAGTCATCATAGAGAGGGGACCAGGATTTTTAACATGGGATGTTATATATTGTTGAAAGATTGTGCATGAAGGGGCCGACCACCCCTCCTCTCCCTTGACCAGTCTCCCATCTTCTGTAAACCATCCCCAAGTTTTTTTCCCACTGTTCGCAAGGTT
The DNA here is from genome assembly GCF_025594145.1 of Primulina tabacum. Taxonomy (NCBI): domain Eukaryota; kingdom Viridiplantae; phylum Streptophyta; class Magnoliopsida; order Lamiales; family Gesneriaceae; genus Primulina; species Primulina tabacum. Next base: position 29,434,627 of record NC_134561.1, on the reverse strand, counting down.
TTCTTTTCAGAATGCATCATTATTATGTAATTCATTACATTAGTTCGTGGATGTGCACAATATTCTTTCCTGTGTAAGATCCAGTTTTACGGAAATAATGTCTTGAAAAATTGTTATGCTGTTAGGCGGTTATCTTGCAACCTCTCGGAGACAGAGGACTTGCAGTAGTTGGAGGTGACACAATCCGGGGATTCACTACATCAGACCAGGTTTCTTTCTTGTAATAAACGTCTATTTTTGTTGATTGCCAGATTAAGTATTTAATCTATATTTCCTTCCAAATTTTTTGTATATTTTGAATGCATCTCTTCCTCAGGAATTTTTTGCTTTGATTCATACAACTTGCCTTTGTTTTCTTCCATTAGTTTTAATCTGTGAACTGATGGCATTTTATGTCTCATCCTTGATGAATTTCAGGCATGGATCACTTTAATTGGAGAGAAATTAGATGCTACACTTGCAAAAGTGTCATGCGAGACACCGTTGACAGTACAACAAAAAAGTTGAAACAATCACCACAGCACCTGATTCCAAGTCTGCATATGATGCCTGAAACTCACATTCAAGGTACTTTATTCCATCAGTTATAATTCAAACTTGTGCCACAATTGTAGGATTCACGATATCAGATCATAATCACACTCTTCTAAAGCTACAATATTTTAAAGAATGGAACAGAAATAGAGAGAAGAAAAGAATTTAGAAGGAAAAGCATAGCAGGAGAAGAGGGGAAGAAGGCCGAGAGAAGGATAGATGGAACCATATCACACACTTCGATATTTTCCCTTAAATGTGACCACTAGTAGTTGTACACTTTTGTTTGTATCCCTGACATTTTTACAATTCTACAATTGCAAGAGTAATTACAAATTAATCGTTTGTTGTATATGAGGATTCGGAATTTCGCAACAAATCAAGTAAGTAATAAAACTCGAGATTAATCTCAAAACTGTAAACTGAATCATAAAACTTAACTATAGACTTAAAATTTCAGTTAACACGGCTCGAGGGAGTAATTTAAAAGCTCGAGGATTGACTCAAACGGATCTACGCCATAAAAAACCGCTACAATAGCAGAGTCGTCACCGGAGGAGTAAACCCCCAGCTCATGAACCCAATATTTTAGCTCAAGGAAGCTCATCTCTTCTTGTCCTAAAAGAACCAAAAATGGAGCTAGGAGAAGAGATAAAAGACTGACAAATTTAATATGCAAGAAGTAACCTTTGAGTTAGCCAAAATGACCCTTGAGCTTGGATAAAGTTTGACCAATTTGAGGCTACTTAGACCACCAACCTTGGCAATTGGAGGGACATTTTCGGCTGCATTGGAGTCAAGGGAATGGTCATTCTTCCATCTATAAATAGCACATTACATGCCGAAGAAAAGCACACCCAAAAAGCCTACAGAAAATTCGGTCCTCTCCCTTCTCATTTACCTCTCGGCCGACGCAACCTAGGAGGAAGAAAGAGGAGTTGTTCCGGCTCTTCAGTGCTGTGATTTGCTGTCCACGTCGTCGTTAGGTTCCTGTTCAAGATCGGCTACCATTCGCCTAAATATCAGCAAGTTTCGAGCCACCCCTTCGAAACTACATTAATTGGGTTTTTGCTATGTATTCCTTCGTAAATTAAAATTTTTGTAAGTATATTATGACATGCTTGTTTGTGTGTCTAACCCTTTTTGAAAAATGCTATTCATTTTGATAAAAATCTTGATCGATGTACAATATGTTTCCTCTGTTTTCGATGTTCTTTGATTCTACTGAGTCCTCTCTCAATTCTGATAAGTATTGTCTGATGAATCTGATTTTGTAATACATTGTTATGATTCGAGTTGGATATGAGACGACGATTTTAAATTTTGTCTGGCCCCCATCAGTGGGTATAAAACTATGTTCTGTCTGTCCCTCATCAGTGGATATAAAACTATGTTTTGGCCTCACCTCTTAGAGGACTAACATATGGTTTGACCATGAATGACGATATGAATAACAGTGTTTTCGTTTGTTCTGATTTTTCTGTTCTGAATTGTCTGATAATCTGTTTTCCACATTTCGATTATGATTTTGTTCTGATATGCTAATGTCAATATACTACGTTTTGAAAATCTGTTAAAAGATGCTTTTAAATTATCATTATATGTATTTCGCGGTAATCGATCTTGCCCCCACTTGTTGAGTGTTTCTCGAAGCACTCATCCCTTATATCTCTCCCAAGATAAGACTGAGGAACAATTGAATGATGAAGAGCAGGAAACATTTTGGGGCTGGTGATCGTATCAAGAAATCTAGGATCAAGACTTTGAAGTTCTTTTGTATTTCGCTTCCGCATTATTGATGTAATTTTATTCTGTTGTCGTTGTAAATACAATATTTATTATGAAAAAGGCAGGTTTTTGGCTGTTTGCTACGAATCTTATTGTTTTCATGAATATTGTTAAACAATGCCGGATGTCACCGACGCCTCGATCACGGGACGTGACATTTAAGTGGTATCAGAGCTGTCAGGTTCATATAGACAATGGCAAAAGCCTAGTGTATTTTTACCTGAAACAAACTTTAATCCTTTCCATAATTTTATTCGAGAAACTCAAATTTCGTCAAATTTTGATAAAAGCATAGTGTATTCCTTATTTGAAACAATCTTACATAAAATTCATATGCCATACTTTCCATAATTTTCTTTGAGTTATTCAAATTCTATCTCCTTCAATCGTTCTGCAAATTCCTAGTATTGAAAATTCCACGAAAACTTTGTTGCCATCCAAATTTTTGTATATTATTCTGAAATTTTACCTCGATTTGTTCTAGGAAATGGCTGCTCCACGAACTCGTGCTCAAGCTGTCCTTCGCACGCGACAGCTCACAATTGGCAATCAAGTTAGGGAAATTGCGACTCTGAAGGCTCAACTTGCTAGAGAAAAACAAGAAAAATATGAAATTATAGAAATCAAGAACCTACTCCAGACTGAAGTGCAGTGACTCACCCATCACCTAGACTTTGCCGAAAGCCAACTTCTTTTGGTCCCTACCAATTTAGTCCGTATCGATCGCCTAGCTACCTTGAACCGAGAGTCACTAGCGAGAGTTGAGACTGAGAGAGATCGTGCTACTCGTGCTCGTCATCATCACGAAAAAATCACTAACAAGCAAGAACGATGCATTTCTAAGCTTCATAGTACTATGGATAGGCTCCAAGATCAGAATAATTATTTGCATCTCGTGGTGGAGAACATGGAAGAGGAGGATGAAGCACCTATGGAATTGGTCGACGATGATAGTGACGATGGAGACATGATAGACTAGGCTAGACTAATATTATGATTGTAATAAAATTATGATTTGAAAAGCAATAAGTGTAATAACTTATTTCTAAAAACTCTGTTATTATCCTTAAATTATCGCATTTACATATGAGTATTTTATAAAACCTATTAATTAAATTAGTTTTCTTTTAACCTTTATAGGAAATCAAATAGGGACCTCTGAATCATTATAACCAAACTCCAAAAACAACTCCATGCAAAAGAAGTAGAAATTGAAACATTGAAGGCAAGAAATGACAAGCTCGAGAGAGATAACTATCAACTAGATGAAAATAATGTATGCATGGGTAATGACCTCATGGGTGAACTCGAAGAAAACCAAGGAGGATACCCTATGGAAGAAGAAATCGACGAAGTTGTAGGGGATGGTTAAGTACTGGACGAGTAAGATGATCCCTAGGATAAGCATTTATTGTATTTAGGTCAATTAGGCTAATCGCTTTTGTTCCTAAAAGACTGATTGTATGCATTTTAAAAATTAATAATTTTTTTTTATTATGCATTATTACAAACAACTCAAATAAAATATATGTTTATAGGAAATGGCGGGAAGACCACCCAGAAACAACCGTAACCCACGCGGCGTCAATCAAAATGAAAATCCACAATCACCACTGAGGGTAAATCTTAGCCAAGAGGATATGATGGCAATAGCTACTATAGTAGCTGCAACACTACAAGGAATTGTATACCCAAACGCTAACGCCATTCAGCCACCACTAGAACAACAATCTCATGGCATTAAGTATCACTACAAATCCCTCCGAAGGAACCGGGTCCCAACCTTTGATGGGAATCTTGATCTAGAAGTAAGTCATAACTGGCTTAAGAATGTTGAAACCCATCTCCACTTGCTGGAAATACCTGAAGAGCTTAGAGTTGAAGTAGTGACACCGTTTCTTGAAGATCGGGCACACAAGTGGTGGGAAACGGTATCACCATCCTTGGCTGAGATTGAGCAGATCACATGGCAAATCTTCATAAGGGAATTTTTGAAGCAATACTACCCGGCAGAATTTCGTCTGCAAAAGTTAAGTGAGTTTGAAGGTTTTAAGCAAACATCAGACATGACAGTGATGGAGTACACCTCAAAGTTCAATGATCTTGGAACCTATGTTCCAACCATCATGTCAGGTGAAACCTTGAAAATGCACCGTTTTAAAAAAGGGCTGAACAGCCAAATTCAGTCTGCTTTGGTATTCGGACCAAAAAATTTTGCCGACTTAAGCGCAGAAACAGACATCAAGCGCCATGAAGAGGAGAGCAAAAACAAGAGGCCCTTCATCAGTCAGTCTGCCCAGAATGGCCCCAAATTCAAGATACCAAACCATTCAAGTGGCCCCTCAAAGGGAACCTTTACCAATGCTGTTAACAAGGAAGGGAAGTGGTGTTATACTTGTCGGTAGAATCATAACGGAGAATGTTATAGAAAGACGTGAGCTTGTTTAAAATGTGGAAAAGTGGGACATCGGATTAAAGAGTGTCCTGAGAACAAAGATAAAGGGAATGGACCAAACAAACTAAATGAAAACAAGACTAACGCTCGAGTGTATGCTATAACTCAAGATAAAGCGGATAACACCAATGATGTGGTGGAAGGTAGGATTATACTAAATGAAATGCCTGCTTATGCCTTGTTTGATTGTGGTGCTACTCACTCATTCGTGTCTAGACGATTTGCTAAAAAGATAAAACTTGAGCATGAAACTCTTAATAAACCGTTAAGAGTTGCAACACCTGCTATCAAAACAATTGAAACCCATAAAATATGCCGGAACTGTAAAATTCACATCAATAATCAGATCTTTGAAGCAGAATTGATTCAACTCAATATGATTGAGTTCGACATCATTCTAGGCATGGAATGGTTAGCTAAACACCATGCCATGGTAGACTGTCAAAAGAAAAATGTCAAACTTCGGACTCCAAATCAAAAGGAAATCACATATCTTGGAAAGACCAATGAACAAAAATCTCTTCTATCTACGTCACAAACCTGGAATACCATAAAATGTGGTGAAAAAATTTACCTGGCAATGATAAGCGAAGTCAGAGAAGAAGCTGCCCCAAAACTGGAGGATATTCCAGTCGTTCAAGAATTTCCAGATGTTTTTCCCAAGGAATTACCGGCTGCGATACCCGATAAAGAAGTGGAATTTGAAATTAATTTGGTCCCTGGTGCTGTACCAATTTCAAAGGCACCATACCGAATAGCTCCAGCTGAATTAAAGGAGTTAAAGGAGCAAATTCAGGAGTTATTGGATAAGAAAAAAATCTGACTCAGCGCATCCCCGTGGGGAGCCCCAGCACTGTTCGTAAAGAAAAAAGATGGAAGCATGAGACTATGCATTGACTATAGAGAGTTAAACAAGATCAGATAAAAAATAAGTACCCTGTAGAACCCGTATATCAGTAGACGTATAAGCCATGCATAATTCTAGATTTTTAAATTTAATTGACTTCATTGCATGATTATTTTAAATGCATTTGTTTGAAGTTAATTATTTTATTATTTCAGTTCAGTAGTTTGATCTTTAGCATTTCAGTTATTTCAGTGAGGCCGGACCGGAGTTGGAGTTTTGAGATAGAATTTAAGATTCGAGAAATATTTCCAGAAGTTAATTTAGCTAGCAACCAAGTTCATTTAAGTTAGAAAGGGAGGTTTGAGGATTTAATTTAATTATTTGAGGTGATTAAGAAATGAACTCATTTAAGTTATTTAATTAAGGGGTTAGCTCACTAAAATTATTTAAAGGATTAGTAAGGCTTTCAAGGATTATTAGTTGACTAGATAATCAACATTTCCCTTTATTTTATCATGCATTTTTCGGCCACCCTTAGTGCTAGAAGATTCATTTTCCAACTCATCAACTTTGACCAATTCTTTGCATGTAATTAGTAGGATAATTCTAGGATTTTTGGGAGCACAATTTAATTAATTAATGGACATATCCTAGACTAGAAAATAAGCAAAATTTCGGCCACTACCTCCTAGAAGCATCCACCAACTCATTTGATATCAATTCAAAATTTAAAATTCAAAGGGGAGTGGACTTGGTCTTGATTCTTCCTTATATTGTGCACCCTTCTCCTCACCCCTCATAACCATTTTTCCCCCCTCTCCTTTTCGAAAATTCAGAGTGAATTCACACTCATTTTCAGTAGAAAAATCGTGAGGTACCTAGCCAAAAAGAAGAGAGAAAAATCGAGAGCAAGGTAAGGTAGAAAAGAGAAGCGCTCCACCTCCTCCGTGCCGCGTCGTCGTTGTTTCGTTCGTTTTCTTTCGAAACGAAACCAGGCATGTCTAGATTTCTTTCAAACCTCAATCAAGTCATATTATCATTTATTTTTCAGTACATGATCATGTTTATTCAAGTAAAAATCGAGATCCATGTCAAAACATTTTGAAACCACACATGCAGAATTTTCGATTTCCTTGGCAAGCTTCACGGTTTCTTTTGTTTTGTGAGTTTCAGGTATTGGATCGACTCCAGGCTCCCAAGGCGGCTTATATACATGTAGTAGGATGCATTAGGACCATGTCGGTCCATTCAAACCAGCCCCATGCTTGCTGGAAATTCAGAATGACAGCAACCTCCCCATAGGTGCAGAAATGTTGTTCGAAAAATTCAGTTTCTTGTCATGGAGGAAGGATCTGATCTTGGCTGCCCCAAGGGCCTATAGCCATGGTTGGAACACTTCCCTAGCAAGTCTAAGACGTGACTAAGTTGCCCTTTTGGTGGCTTGGTCCATGGTTCATCGGTTTTTAATAAAAACATTACAACAGCCCCTATACCCCTTCGGCTACTTCGGTTGGACAGCTTTTGGTTTCGGTTTGTGTTTGCTTGGTGTGGATCTTGGTTGGCCTATGGCCCTTAGCCACGGTTCATATCATGCTCCTAGATGTCTAGATCGTGCCATGGTCAATCAAATGGCCATTGGAATGACGCAAGACATCGATCATAGCATAAACACTACACACGCATTCAAGATGCTCTCGGTTGGACCCTTCGGTTGAGTTATGGTGTGATGCGGATTGTGGCTGGCCTAGGGCCCTTAGCCATGGTTCAAATCATTCCTTGGGATGTTGGTAAGAGTCTCTGGTCAGTAGTTCACGCCCCTAATGGCCTATAGTCTCGAAACCAACGCAAGTCTTGTAGTTGCGCAGCTGCTGGAAATTACAGCAAGTTGCTGTGTCGGTTCAGAGGCTCGTTCGAGTTCTTGGTTGGCTTTTAGCCCATGGCCTTGGACTGGACAGTGCCTCATTGAGTTAAGAAGGTCATGTTTTCGACCGTTCGTCATTTGGATCATTTTTGAGGTCGTACGAGAATTTACGGTGCAATGTGCCAAATTGACTCTCGAAAGAGCGTTTCGTGTTTTGGCCTCCATTTCACCTAGATTTCGACCCTATCATTTTAGGAGCATTATTTTATGATTTTTCAGCGTATTTTAATCATGACTATACGTCGGTTCAGTGTCGGTTCAAGTTGGCTCGGAGTCATGATTAAATGCGAAGTCATTAGGCGTCATAGTCGCATCTTTTGAATGTAAATTGCGTAGTTGGTCATGTTTAAGCTATTGCATATTTTTCATGGCACAGTTAGGTTGCAGCGAGCCTGGGGACGATCCAATCCAATCCAGTTGGTAAAATTACAGGATTTTTCATTACGTCAGTTAATTATGTTACGTGCATGAAAACAGAAAATGATTATTTTTGAGATTTATGCGATATGGCTTGTGGTTCATTCACTATGTGGGAGTGTTATTTTATACGGTCGTCAGTGACCGATCAGTTCAGTATGGTACCACCCGGTCGCCAGTGACCGGCCAGCTCAGTTCAGTTTCAGCCTCCCCGGTAGCCAGTTACCGATCAGTTCAGCTTAGTGCAGTGGCCACAGGCGTAAAACATAATCTCGACAGAAAATTTTATCAGTTATTTCAGTACAGGCTCCAAGGAGCAAACATTTTTACTGTGATTATCAGTTCAGTTATGCACGTATTATAATTGCTTAGTACAGATTATTTTCAGTATGCCTCAGGACAGGATATGTTAACTCATGCATATTTTTAATTCAGATTTTTACTCGTTACCTGCGATATATGCATGCTGAGTCTTTAGGCTCACTAGACTTGATTGTTGTAGGTACTGATGAGGCCAGGGCCGAGGGCGGGGACCAGTGAGCCAGCTTGGGTCGGCAGTAGTGGCACCCGAGGACCTCAGAGCAGCAGTTGTTAATTTTTTTCCGCAAACAATTTTATCAGTCGTTGGATATTTTTAAATCGTTGTTGTTGGCAAAACTTTAATTTTCTTCCGCTGCAATATTTTGAAATATTGAACTTGATTCACTAGTGATTTTATGAATGAGGCCATTTAAGTTCTTTTAAAAAGAAAATTTTTAATTTTCCGCAAATTTTCAAGAAAGGAGTTTTAGGCCCTTCTCAGTTGGTATCAGAGCGATGGTTCTGTATAGGGTTTCACTACTACTGACCGCGAGAAGCTCACGAAGCCACGCCTTTGGTCTGTAAGTTTTTCAGTTCAGCATTTTGTTCAGCATTTTAGTTAAAGCATGAATTAGTTTGTCAGCATGCTTCCAGATTTTCAGTATTTCAGAGTTCATTTAAAATAAATTATGGAATTATGCATGTTAGTTACGTATGGGTTATGTTGGAACAGTATGCCCCCTAGACGCATTTTAGAGCGCAACAGAGAGGTGGAGCCTCGCCGAGAGGACAGAGAGGAGCATAGACCGGAGGGAGACCTACCACCTCCTCCACCGCCCCCACCGGACATGAGTGCCCAGATGTTAGCTGGGATGGCACAGTTCTTCGCACAGTTTGCGGGGGGCAATGCCGCAGCCGCAGCCAGGCCGACAGGGCCCGAGGCAGTGTATGAGCGATTCATGAAGATGCGCCCGAAGGAATTCTCTGGGGCATCTGACCCCATGGTTGCCGAGGGATGGATCAAATCCCTCGAGGTTATCTTCGAGTTCATGGAGCTGGGAGACGCAGACCGAGTCCGATGTGCCACCTACTTGTTCACTGGAGACGCCCGCTTATGGTGGGAAGGAGCTTCGGTAGCCCTGACATTGGCTACACTTTCTTGGACCCGCTTTACGGAGGTTTTCTACTCCAAGTATTTTGCTGAGGAGGTTCGCACCAGGCTGACCACCGAGTTCATGAGTCTGAGACAGGGGGATATGTCGGTTACGGAGTTTATCCGTAAGTTCGAGAGGGGCTGTCACTTTGTGTCCCTGATAGCAAATGATGCCAGAGCAGAGCTGATGCACTTCCTGGTGGGTTTACGGCCGATCTTGCGCCGGGATGTTAGGGTATCTGACCCTGCTACTTATGAGGTTGCCGTCTCCAAGGCCTTAGCTGCAGAGCAGGATCTGCGGGATATCGAGAGGGATCGCCAGGACAAGCGCCCAGTCCAGGCACCGCACCGCCCTCCTCCTCATCAGCATCAGCAGCAGAATAAGAGGCCTTTTCATGGACCGCCCAGGAACCGAGGCCAGCAGCAGCAGCAGGAGCAGCGGGGACGCCCAGCCCCGAGGACTCAAGAGCACCCAGTTTGTCCCAGGTGCTCACGTCGCCATCCTGGAGCATGTATGGCTGGCTCAGGAAAGTGTTTTAAGTGTGGCAGTCCAGACCACATGTTGCTGCAGTGTCCTCAAAGGAATCTGCCTACCCAAGACAGGGTTTTTGCTCTCCATGCCGCGGAAACCAACCCGGAGACTATGTTGTTGACAGGTACCTTTAAACTTTAAGCTATTATTTGAATTTCCTTGTTTTGGGAATCGGGATTTAGATTTTGAACTTAGAACTGTTATAGGATTGCATGCTCTACTCAGATTTATTTCAGAGGAAATTAAGCTAGAGGAACCTTGACCTTTGCATGTCTATAAGTTTAGATCTTGTAGTGGGATTCAACTTAGAACTCCGCTCTTTCAGGGAGAATTTTTATATCTGGTTCCGCTACCAAGGCCTTGATAGATTCAGGGGCCACTCACTCATTTATTTCGGAGGTCTTTGCAAACTTTCTCAAGATCCAGACCATTGGGCTAGATACAGCCTTTTCAGTAGTGTTGCCGTCAGGCGAGGAGATGGCAGCTACCAATGTTATCCGAGATATAGACCTTGAGCTGCACGGTAATCTTGTTTATGCGGATCTGATTATGCTACCGATGCCGGAATTTGACATCATCCTAGGGATGGACTGGCTATTGAGGAACAGAGTGTTGATAGACTTCCAGCGGAGATCCGTTCTTGTCCGACCGCCTGGAATGGAGCAGTTCTTATTTGAGCCGGACAGGTACTTTCCTTTACCGCGCATTATTCCTTATGTTCAGGCTAGGAAGCTCATGCATAGAGGGTGTCAGGCATTTCTAGCAACCTTTTTATCTGTCCCCGAGGAACCCAGCCAGTCAGCCTCAGATGTTCCGGTTGTCAGAGATTTCTTAGACGTTTTTCCCGAAGACGTCTCTGGTATGCCACCAGAGAGAGAGGTGGAGTTTTCCATTGAGCTTATGCCAGGTACGGCTCCGATATCCAAAGCGCCGTACCGTCTAGCACCGACAGAGATGGCAGAGCTTAAGAAGCAGATCCAGGAACTTCTCGACAAGGAGTTCATTCGCCCGAGCTTTTCTCCATGGGGCGCGCCAGTCTTATTTGTGTAAAAGAAGGATGGCACGATGAGGCTTTGCATTGACTACCGGGAGTTGAACAGGGTTACAGTGAAGAATAAATACCCACTGCCGAGGATTGAGGATCTGTTTGACCAGTTGCAGGGAGCTTCGATTTTCTCCAAGATAGATCTGCGTTCGGGTTATCACCAGTTGAGGGTGAGAGGTGCTGATGTTTCGAAGACAGCTTTCAGGACTCGTTATGGTCACTACGAGTTCCTTGTGATGCCGTTCGGTCTGACGAATGCGCCAGCGATCTTCATGGATCTCATGAATCGCGTATTTCAGCCGTACCTCGACCAGTTTGTGATAGTGTTCATAGATGACATTCTCGTCTACTCCAAGAATCGGGAGGAGCACAGCAGGCATCTGACCACAGTGTTGCAGACATTGCAGAAGCACAAACTATTCGCAAAGTTCAGTAAGTGCGAATTCTGGTTAGAGAAGGTGGCGTTCTTGGGCCACATTGTTTCTAGCAGTGGCATTGAGGTAGACCCGGCGAAAGTTGCAGCAGTCAGAGATTGGGTTGTGCCTTAAAATGCATCAGAGATCCGCAGTTTCCTTGGGCTAGCAGGATATTACAGAAAATTCATCCAGGGATTCTCCTCTATCGCCGTTCCACTCACAGCACTGACAAAGAAAAATGTGAAGTTTGTGTGGAGCGAGGAGTGTCAGAAGAGCTTCGATACTTTGAAGCAAGCTCTTATCTCAGCACCCGTTTTGGCTGTACCGTCAGGATCTGGTGAGTTTGTCCTTTATACCGATGCTTCGAAGCTTGGTTTAGGTGCAGTTTTGATGCAGCATGGGAGAGTGATAGCGTATGCTTCTCGACAGCTGAAAATCCACGAGAAGAATTACCCTACCCATGATCTGGAGTTAGCGGCCGTAGTTTTTGCTTTGAAGATTTGGAGGCACTATCTGTATGGAGAGAAGTGTCAGATCTTTACCGACCATAAGAGCCTCAAGTATTTCTTTACGCAGAAGGAGCTGAACATGCGTCAGAGGCGTTGGTTGGAGCTTGTGAAAGACTACGATTGTGACATTAGCTACCACCCGGGTAAAGCTAATGTAGTTGCGGATGCTTTGAGCAGGAAAGTCGCAGTGATGGCTCATTTGACGATGCAGAAACCTCTTCAGATTGAGATGCAGAGGTTTGATCTTGAGACTTATCCGCGAGGTAGAGTTCCTCGTTTATCTACCTTGACTATCCAGTCCTCTCTTATTGACCGTATTCGCAGCGGTCAGGCAGCAGATGAGCAGTTGGCACAGTGGAAGAAGAGAGATGAAGCCAAGGGCAGTGTTTTGTATTCAGTCAGCGACGGTATTGTGAGATATCGAGATAGGATATGGGTTCCTAGCAGTGATTCTATCCGAGCAGACATCTTATCAAAGGCCCATACGTCCCCGTACTCCATTCACCCTGGGAGTACGAAGATGTACAAAGATCTGCAGCTATTGTATTGGTGGCCAGGAATGATAAAGGACATCAGGCGTTTTGTATCCGAGTGCCTGACTTGCCAGTTAGTGAAGGCCGAGCATCAGAGACCAGCAGGTTTGCTCAAGCCTCTCCCTATTCCCGAGTGGAAGTGGGAGAATGTTACCATGGACTTTGTGACTGGATTGCCGAGGTCAGCCAGAGGATCGAATGCTATCTGGGTGATTGTAGATCGTCTTACCAAATCAGCGCACTTCTTGCCTATTAAGACGACTTTCACCATGGTTCAGTATGCAGAGCTGTATATCCGAGAGATAGTCCGACTCCACGGTATTCCAGTTTCTATCGTATCCGACAGAGATCCCAGATTCACTTCCTCGTTTTGGAAGAGTTTGCATTCGACTTTGGGTACGAAGTTGCTGTTTAGCACAGCTTTCCATCCGCAGACGGATGGGCAGTCGGAGCGAGTTATTCAGGTTTTGGAGGATCTTCTTCGCGCTTGCGTCATTGATTTCTCTGGGAGTTGGGAGTCGAACTTACCATTGGTAGAGTTCACCTATAACAACAGTTTCCAGTCGTCTATAGGTATGGCTCCGTATGAGGCGCTGTATGGCCGCAAGTGTAGATCTCCTGTTCATTGGGATGAAGTAGGAGAGAGAGCAGAGTTGGGTCCAGAGATTGTTCAGCAGGCAGCAGATGTAACAGTCAAGATTCGTGATAGAATGAGGACTGCTCAGAGTCGACAGAAGAGTTATGCCGATCAGCGGAGGAGAGACTTAGAGTTTGCAGTGGGCGATCATGTCTTCGTGAAAGTGGCACCTATGAAGGGTGTCATGAGATTTGGCAAGAAAAGGAAGCTCAGTCCGAGATTCATTGGACCGTTTGAGATCCTCGACAGAGTTGGGACGCTAGCGTATCGTGTGGCTCTTCCGCCGAATCTGGCCGGAGTACACAATGTCTTTCACGTCTCCATGCTGAGGAAGTATATGGCAAATCCTTCGCATGTGCTGAATTTCGAGCCGTTGCAGCTTACTCCGAACTTATCTTATGAGGAGAGACCCGTGCAGATCCTAGACAGACAGGAGAAGAAACTTCGGAACAAGTTGGTTAAGCGAGTCAAAGTCAAATGGCTCAACCATTCAGAGGAGGAAGCTACGTGGGAGTCTGAGCTGGAGATGAGAAGTCGATACCCTGAGTTATTCGGTGAGTTCTAATTTCGAGGACGAAATTTATTTAAGGGGGGAAGGATTGTAGAACCCGTATATCAGTAGACGTATAAGCCATGCATAATTCTAGATTTTTAAATTTAATTGACTTCATTGCATGATTATTTTAAATGCATTTGTTTGAAGTTAATTATTTTATTATTTCAGTTCAATAGTTTGATCTTTAGCATTTCAGTTATTTCAGTGAGGCCGGACCGGAGTTGGAGTTTTGAGATAGAATTTAAGATTCGAGAAATATTTCCAGAAGTTAATTTAGCTAGCAACCAAGTTCATTTAAGTTAGAAAGGGAGGTTTGAGGATTTAATTTAATTATTTGAGGTGATTAAGAAATGAACTCATTTAAGTTATTTAATTAAGGGGTTAGCTCACTAAAATTATTTAAAGGATTAGTAAGGCTTTCAAGGATTATTAGTTGACTAGATAATCAACATTTCCCTTTATTTTATCATGCATTTTTTGGCCACCCTTAGTGCTAGAAGATTCATTTTCCAACTCATCAACTTTGACCAATTCTTTGCATGTAATTAGTAGGATAATTCTAGGATTTTTGGGAGCACAATTTAATTAATTAGTGGACATATCCTAGACTAGAAAATAAGCAAAATTTCGGCCACTACCTCCTAGAAGCATCCACCAACTCATTTGATATCAATTCAAAATTTAAAATTCAAAGGGGAGTGGACTTGGTCTTGATTCTTCCTTATATTGTGCACCCTTCTCCTCACCCCTCATAACCATTTTTCCCCCCTCTCCTTTTCGAAAATTCAGAGTGAATTCACACTCATTTTCAGTAGAAAAATCGTGAGGTACCTAGCCAAAAAGAAGAGAGAAAAATCGAGAGCAAGGTAAGGTAGAAAAGAGAAGCGCTCCACCTCCTCCGTGCCGCGTCGTCGTTGTTTCGTTCGTTTTCTTTCGAAACGAAACCAGGCATGTCTAGATTTCTTTCAAACCTCAATCAAGTCATATTATCATTTATTTTTCAGTACATGATCATGTTTATTCAAGTAAAAATCGAGATCCATGTCAAAACATTTTGAAACCACACATGCAGAATTTTCGATTTCCTTGGCAAGCTTCACGGTTTCTTTTGTTTTGTGAGTTTCAGGTATTGGATCGACTCCAGGCTCCCAAGGCGGCTTATATACATGTAGTAGGATGCATTAGGACCATGTTGGTCCATTCAAACCAGCCCCATGCTTGCTGTAAATTCAGAATGACAGCAACCTCCCCATAGGTGCAGAAATGTTGTTCGAAAAATTCAGTTTCTTGTCATGGAGGAAGGATCTGATCTTGGCTGCCCCAAGGGCCTATAGCCATGGTTGGAACACTTCCCTAGCAAGTCTAAGACGTGACTAAGTTGCCCTTTTGGTGGCTTGGTTCATGGTTCATCGGTTTTTAATAAAAACATCACAACAGCCCCTATACCCCTTCGGCTACTTCGGTTGGACAGCTTTTGGTTTCGGTTTGTGTTTGCTTGGTGTGGATCTTGGTTGGCCTATGGCCCTTAGCCACGGTTCATATCATGCTCCTAGATGTCTAGATCGTGCCATGGTCAATCAAATGGCCATTGGAATGACGCAAGACATCGATCATAGCATAAACACTACACACGCATTCAAGATGCTCTCGGTTGGACCCTTCGGTTGAGTTATGGTGTGATGCGGATTGTGGCTGGCCTAGGGCCCTTAGCCATGGTTCAAATCATTCCTTGGGATGTTGGTAAGAGTCTCTGGTCGGTAGTTCACGCCCCTAATGGCCTATAGTCTCGAAACCAACGCAAGTCTTGTAGTTGCGCAGCTGCTGGAAATTACAGCAAGTTGCTGTGTCGGTTCAGAGGCTCGTTCGAGTTCTTGGTTGGCTTTTAGCCCATGACCTTGGACTGGACAGTGCCTCATTGAGTTAGGAAGGTCATGTTTTCGACCGTTCGTCATTTGGATCATTTTTGAGGTCGTACGAGAATTTACGGTGCAATGTGCCAAATTGACTCTCGAAAGAGCGTTTCGTGTTTTGGCCTCCATTTCACCTAGATTTCGACCCTATCATTTTAGGAGCATTATTTTATGATTTTTCAGCGTATTTTAATCATGACTATACGTCGGTTCAGTGTCGGTTCAAGTTGGCTCGGAGTCATGATTAAATGCGAAGTCATTAGGCGTCATAGTCGCATCTTTTGAATGTAAATTGCGTAGTTGGTCATGTTTAAGCTATTGCATATTTTTCATGGCACAGTTAGGTTGCAGCGAGCCTGGGGACGATCCAATCCAATCCAGTTGGTAAAATTACAGGATTTTTCATTACGTCAGTTAATTATGTTACGTGCATGAAAACAGAAAATGATTATTTTTGAGATTTATGCGATATGGCTTGTGGTTCATTCACTATGTGGGAGTGTTATTTTATACGGTCGTCAGTGACCGATCAGTTCAGTATGGTACCACCCGGTCGCCAGTGACCGGCCAGCTCAGTTCAGTTTCAGCCTCCCCGGTAGCCAGTTACCGATCAGTTCAGCTTAGTGCAGTGTCCACAGGCGTAAAACATAATCTCGACAGAAAATTTTATCAGTTATTTCAGTACAGGCTCCAAGGAGAAAACATTTTTACTGTGATTATCAGTTCAGTTATGCACGTATTATAATTGCTTAGTACAGATTATTTTCAGTATGCCTCAGGACAGGATATGTTAACTCATGCATATTTTAAATTCAGATTTTTACTCGTTACCTGCGATATATGCATGCTGAGTCTTTAGGCTCACTAGACTTGATTGTTGTAGGTACTGATGAGGCCAGGGCCGAGGGCGGGGACCAGTGAGCCAGCTTGGGTCGGCAGTAGTGGCACCCGAGGACCTCAGAGCAGCAGTTGTTAATTTTTTTCCGCAAACAATTTTATCAGTCGTTGGATATTTTTAAATCGTTGTTGTTGGCAAAACTTTAATTTTCTTCCGCTGCAATATTTTGAAATATTGAACTTGATTCACCAGTGATTTTATGAATGAGGCCATTTAAGTTCTTTTAAAAAGAAAATTTTTAATTTTCCGCAAATTTTCAAGAAAGGAGTTTTAGGCCCTTCTCATACCCGCTCCCAAGAATAGATGAACTTTTCGATCAATTAAAAGGATTCAATATATTTTCAAAACTCGATTTAAGATCAGACTATCATCAGTTGAAGGTCAAAGCTGATGATATACCTAAAACAACTTTTAGAACAAGATATGGGCATTATGAGTTTGTGGTGATGCTTTTGGTCTAACAAATGCTCCTGCAGCAATGATGGACCTCATGAACAGGATATTCAAGCCATACCTCGATAAGTTTGTAGTAGTTTTCATAGATGATATCTTTGTTTATTCACCAAGTGAGGAAGACCATCAAGAATATCTGCGTCTCACCTTGCAGACACTGCGTGAAAAGGAACTTTATGCCAAATTCAAGAAATGTGAATTTTGGCTAAAAAGTGTTGCTTTCTTAAGCCATATAATCTCTAAATTAGGGGTGTCAGTGGACTCTAAGAAAGTAGAGGCGATCAGGGACTTTCCACAACCTAAAACAATAACCGAAGTAAGGAGTTTTCTGAGTTTAGCTGGCTACTATAGAAAATTTGTGGAATGATTTTCTTCAATAGCCATTCCTCTCACCAAACTCACACAGAAGAATTCAAAATTCATTTGGAATGAAGCATGTGAGAAAAGTTTTGAAACCCTTAAAGCAAAGCTCGCATCTACACCAGTACTAGTTCTTCCCTAGGATGTCAAGAACTTCACAATATATAGTGACGTTTCAAAGGGAGAATTATGGTGTGTGCTTATGCAGAAAGATCAGGTAATTGCCTACGCATCAAAGCAATTAAAACCTTATAAGAAAAACTACCCAACTCATGATCTTGAGTTAGCTGCAATTGTATTTTCACCAAAGATTTGGAGACATTACCTTTATGAGGTCAAATGCGAAGTATTTACTGATCACCAAAGCCTCAAATACATATTCACTCAAAAAGAACTAAACATGAGGCAAAGAAGGTGGATTGAACTTTTGAAAGATTACGATTTATTGATCAATTACCATCCGGGTAAGGCAAATAAGATAGCAGATGCTTTGAGCCGAAGGAACATTGGGAAGATGATCTTATCCTCTTTATCAGCACAACCATGCCTTCGAGAAGCAATCAAATTGAAACAAAGTCAAGATCCCCCATCACGAAGATTAAAGAACAAATTCAAGAAGGAAAAACCCAAGAATTTCAGACTGATGAGAATGCTGTTCTCTGGATGAAAGAATGTTTGTGTGTACCAGACATCGATGGGATTCGGGAAAAAGTAATGTCCGAGGCACATAAGTCGAAATTTTC
Source organism: Primulina tabacum (assembly GCF_025594145.1). Classification (NCBI taxonomy): domain Eukaryota; kingdom Viridiplantae; phylum Streptophyta; class Magnoliopsida; order Lamiales; family Gesneriaceae; genus Primulina; species Primulina tabacum. The sequence goes on along the minus strand of NC_134561.1, from coordinate 29,416,620 downwards.
AGTCCACCCTGGAAGCACCAAGATGTAACGAGATTTGAAAAAGAATTACTGGTGGAATGGATGAAAAAGATGTAGTTGTCTTTGTTCCTAACTGCTTAACATGTCAACAAGTCAAAGCGAATCATCAACGGCCTGGAAGAGTCCTGCAACCATTAGAAATATCAAAGTGGAAGTGAGAACACATCTCCATGGACTTCGTAGTGGGACTACCAAAATCAAGACAAAGTCACAATGGAATTTGGGTAATTGTTGAAAGATTAACCAAAACAACACATTTCTTACCAGTTCGAGTGAATTTTAACCTGGATAAACTAGCCACCTTGTGCATGGACAACGTAGTGAGATTACACGGAGTTCCGACAAGTATATTATCCGACAGAGACCCAAGATTTGTATCACGATTTTTGAAAGTTTTCAAGAAGCCATGGGAACCGAAGTAACTCTCAGCACGCCCTATCATCCTTAGACTGATGGCCAACTAAAAGGACAATTCAACACTTTCGAGGATATGTTGAGAGCATGTGCTCTGGATTTTCATGGGAATTAGAGCGAACAGTTACTCTGATAGAATTTTCCTATAATAACAGCTATCACAGTAGTATCGAAATGGATCCGTATGAAGCATTGTATGGCTGAAAGTGTAGGTTACCTCTATATTGGTATGAAGTCGGAGAAAATTGCTATCACTGGACCTGAGCTTGTTCAAGTAACAATTGACAAGGTAGCCATTATCAAGGAAAGAATCAAGGTGTCTCAAGATCGGCAAAAGAGCTGGACTGATTTAAAACGAAGACCGTTGGAATTTGAAATCGGTGAAAAAGCTTATGTTAAAGTCTCACCTATGAAAGGAGTGGCTCGGTTCAGCAAGTCCGGAAAATTAAATCCAAGATATGTCCGACCCTTCGAGATACTGGAAAAAGTGGGAACTCTAGCCTACCGACTGGCTTTACCACCAGACATGTCAAGAATTCACAACGTCTTTCACATCTAATAAATAAGGAAATATGTCCCAGATCGAAGTCACACTCTTAAAGTTGCACCGCTAATGATCGAAGGACACCTGAACGAAGAGTTGAAATATGAAAAGGTCCCTATTCGAATAGTGGAAACCAAAGATTTAGTGCTGAGAAACCGAACAATCCTATATGTCAAGATACAATGGTCAAACCATATGGAACGAGAAGCACCTTGGGAATTAGAAGAAAGTATGCAGACTCAATACCATCATCTCTTTAAAACATCTAGCTAATCCAAGTTTTGACGACGAAACTTCCAATAAGAAGGGTGGGATGTGAGAATTCGAAATTTCGCAGCAAATCAAGTAAGTAATAAAACTAGAGATTAATCTCAAAACTGTAAACTTAACCATAAAACTCAACTATAACTTAAAATTTCAGTTTACATGGCTCGAGGGAGTAACTCAAAAGCTCGAGGATTGACTCAAAACAGATCTATGCCATAAGAAGCCGCTACAATCGAAGAGTCGTCACCGGAGGAGTAAACTCCTAGCTCATGAACCCAATATTTTAGTCAAGGAAGCTCGTCCATTCTTGTCCTAAAAGAACAAAAAATGAAGCTAGGAGAAGAGCTAAAATACTAGACAAATTTAATATGCAAGAAGTAACCCTTGAGTTAGCCAAAATGACCCTTGAGTTTGGATAAAGTTTGACTAATTTGAGGCTACTTGGACCATCAATGTAGAACCCGATAAATCAGACTACGTATAAGCCATGCATAATTACTATTATTTAAATTAAAATGATTTTCATACATGCATGAGTGTTTAATTCATTTTAAAATTTGTTAAGTCATGATCATTTATTTTAAATCACGGAAGTTTAGTTTTATCTTTTCGGTTAATTACGCGAGGCCGGACTGGAGTTGGAGTATTGAGATAAAATTTAATAATAAGAAAATATTCTTAAATTTAATTTAAGCCAATGAATAATTTATTTTAAGGTAAAAGAATGTTTAAGGATTAATTTAATTGGAGTTAAATAGTAAATAAGTTCTTTTATGTCCAATAATTAATTTAAAAGTCTAAATTAAAATGTGTAACCAATGGGGATAAATTAATCTAGGCCTATTCTATCTAAGAAATTGTAACTTAACATGTTGGTAAGTTATTTTAAGACCTAGCCATGCATGCAAGAAAATTGCTATCCTAACTTAATTTATTAATTCACTAAAATACATAATAAGTGTTTAATATTTTACCTCCATTTATTTAGAAAATTTCGGCCACCCTTTATAGGATTTAATCATGCTTGGCAACTCTCCATTCTTGATCACTTCCTTATCCTTTCTTGGTATGATAATCCCTCACTTTTAAATCACTAATAATTATTAATTAAGCAATATTTTTCTTGCCTTCATTTTGATGAGGAAAATCGGCCATCACCCACCAAATCACCCCTCAATCCATCATTATATCATATCATTTTCTTATCTCCCTTAGAACAAAGTATAGGAAGATTTGAATTGCCATTCTACCTCCCCATTTAATTGGGAACCTTCCCCTTCATTCCCTTGGCATTCTCCCCCACCTTCTCATTCGAAATTTCAGAGAGAATACCAGCAAGAAATCGTGAGTTGCATCAAGAAAATAAGAGAGAAAAGTAAGAAAATAAAACTCCGTCTCCGCCGCGCCGTGCTCGTCATATTGATTTGTTTCTTTCGAAAACAAATTTTCAGGCATGTTTATATTGTTCTTTGCTCTTCATTCAAGTCATATAAATATTTTAAACATTACATGATAATGATTTTATGGCAAAACCGAAATATGACAACAACTTCTTCGAAAAACCTGCACAGATTTTTCGGCCACTTCCTTCATGCTTCACGGGTTGTCTTGTTTTTGTGATTTCAGGGATTGGCTCGGTTCCAGGCGCTCAAGGCTGCATCTAGGCACGTACTAGGGTGTGTTAGGATCATGTTGGTCCATTAGTTCAAGCCCCATGCACGCTGGATAGAGACTTGACAGCAACTTCTTCCATAGTTGCGAGTTTGAGTCTCGATTCTTGTTTGTCTAAGGCGAGGGTTCGAATCATGGTTGGTCTAAGGCCTGTAACCATGGTTAGGACCCTTCCTTAGCATGTCTAGGGCGTGACCAAGGTGGCCCTTCAAGGCTTGGTTCATGGTCCCATCGATTTTTAAAACAAAACATGCAAGTGCCCCTCGATCATATGGCCACTGGAACGACACAAGACAGCAAGCGATCCACACCATCGCATCGTACAGAATTTTGTTTGGTGTTCTCGGTTTCAAGATTCGGTTGTCCTAGGTGTTTGCTTGGATTGTGGTTGGCCTAGGGCCCTTAGCCATGGTTCAAGCCACACCTTAGGATGTTGGGAAGAGGCTCTGGTCGGTGGTTCAAGCCCCAATGATCCTTAGTCTCGTAAACGAACACAGCAAGCGCAGCTGCTGCCATCGCGCATTGGACAACAGCATGGCTTCGGTTCAGAGGTGGTGTTTGAGTTCTTGGTTGGCTTTTAGCCTATGGCCTTGGACTGGACAGTACCTCAATGAGTTAGGAAGGTCATGTTTTTGGCCGTTCGTGATTTGGTTAAGTTTAAAAGTCGTACGAGAATTTACGGTGCAATGTGCCAAAGTGACTCTCGAAAGAGCATTTTACGATTTTGGCCTCCATTCACATTTTTTGTGTATTACAGCCCTAGGGTCATGTTTTTCAGTATTTTCGGTGTATTTTAATCATGGCTAAACGATGGTTCAATGTTGGTTCGGGTTGGTACGAAGCCATGGTTTAATACTAAGTTTATTGGGCGTAATTGTCTCATTTTAGTTCGATTATGAAGTGTTGGTCAAGTTAAGATTATTTGCATGTTGCTCATGTTAGAATTGGATCGCAGCGAGCCTGGGAACGATCCAACTCATTCGATAAAAACATGGTTATAATTATATTACGTGCATAAAATATAAAATGTTTATTTTTGAGATATATGCGATATGTCTTGTGGCCACCTTACGCTTTTGGGATTGCTTCACCCGGTGACTTACGACCGGTTTACGATTATGTATGGGTACGGATATCCAGTCCAAGGGCTGTGATGATCTCTACCGTCCAGTATACTGTGGTTTAGTCTGATCAGACGTGCATGTTATGTTATGTTATGGGCCACTTGCGTAGAAACATTATCTCTGCAGAAAATTACAATATGATGTGTTATGACAGAGCTCTATCGCGCAAAACTTTTACGTATGATTTTCAGACTTGCACGTATTTATAATTACTCATGACATGATTTTCCCCCCTTACGCCTTACGATACGATATTTTTACGTTACACAAAATTTTATGATATATTTACTTGTTATTCACGATATATACATGCTGAGTCTTTAAACTCACTAGACTTGACTGTTGTAGGTACTGATGAGGTCGGGACGGAGGGCGGGGACCAATGAGCTAGCTTGGGTCAGCAGTAGTAGGAACCCGAGGACCTCATGCTTCAGTTTATTTATATTTTTATGCTCAAAACTCATTTTCATCATGTTGAATTATTTTAAGTTGTTGTTTTGAAAACGATAATTTCTTCCGCTGTTACTTTAACGTTAAATCTTTTTATCAGTTCATTTTATGAATGAGGCATGTTATTTATTTAAAGAGAAAAATTTTAAATAATTCCGCAAATTTTCAAATACGAAATACGGGTCTCTACAGTTGGTATCAGAGCCTATGTTCTTGTAAAGAGTTGTACTACTACTGATCTCGAGAAGCTCACGATGTCACGTCTTTGGTCTGTAAGTCTTACTTTCACGCACTTCGTTTAAAGCATGAAATATTTTTACAGCATGTTTTCATGAAATATTTTATGTCAAGATTATGATTATGCAGCATTTATTTAAATTTAAAGAAATAATGGAATTATGCATGTTGGTTACGTATGGGTTATACGTATGGAACAGTATGCCTCCTAGACATATTCCTGAGCGCATGAGAGATGATGAGCATCGTCATGAGGACGGTGTGGATCCTAGGCAGGAGAGAGATTTACCTCCACCCCCTCCACCGGACATGAACGCCCAGATGTTAGCCGGAATGACGCAGTTCTTCGCACAGTTTGCGAGGAACAATACAGGGGTAGCCAGGCAGACTGGACCTAAGGCTACCTACGAGCGGTTCATGAAGATGAGGCCGAAGAAGTTTTCAGGGACGACCGATCCTATGATTGCCGAGGGCTGGATTAAGTCCCTTGAGGTTATCTTCTAATTCATGGAGCTCGGAGACGAGGATAGGGTTCGTTGTGCGACTTATCTGTTTGGAGGAGACGCTCGCTTGTGGTGGGAAGGAGCATCTGTAGCCTTGAACTTGGCTACTCTGAGCTGGACGCGCTTTACAGAGGTATTCTACTCTAAATATTTTACTGGCGACGTGCGTTCCAGGTTGACCAGGGAGTTTATGACCCTGAGGCACGGAGACATGACTGTTACGGAGTTTATCCGTAAGTTTGAGAGGGGTTGCCATTTCGTACCACTGATTGCAAATGATGCTGGAGCCAAGTTGAGGCAGTTTATGGATGGTCTGCGGCCGATATTGCGCCGTGATGTTAGGGTGGCTGGCCCTACTACTTATGATGTCGCTGTCTCCAGAGCTCTAGCTGCAGAGCAGGATCTGAATGATATTGAGAGAGACCTCCAGGGCAAACGACCGGTCCAAGTGCCGCACCGCCCTCCCCATCAGCAACATCAGAGTAAGAGGCCTTTCCACGGCCCATCCAGGAACAGAGGACAGCAGCAGAAGGGACGTGTAGTCCCGAGGGCCACGGATTATCCAGTCTGTGCTAAGTACACACGCCGTCACGCTGGAGCTTGTATGTATGGCTCAGGGAAGTGCTACAAGTGTGGTAGTCCTGACTACCTACTGAAGAATTGCCCTCAGGGGAGTCTGCCTACCCAAGACAGAGTTTTTTCCCTTCATGCAGCGGAGATGAACCCGGAGACTATGCTCTTGACAGGTATCTTAAAGCTTTAAGTTTATATTTGAAAGTTATTGTTTCGAGGGTTTGGGTTAAGATTTTGAACATAGAATTGATGATAGGATTGCATGTTCTAATCAGTGTTACTTTCGGGAATTTAGGTTAGAAGAACTTTGCCCTTCGCATGTCTATAAGTTAGTTCTCGTAACTATTGGGTTCAGCTTGATGTTCCAACCTTTCAGGGAGAATCTTTATAGCTGGTTCAGCTACGAATGCCTTGATAGATTCAGGGGCTACTCATTCGTTCATTTCGGAGACCTTTGCGAATTTCCTCCAGATCAAGACCATTGAGCTAGATGTAGCGTATTCAGTAGTGTTGCCTTCTGGAGAGGAGCTAGCCGCTACTAATGTGATCCGAGACATAGACCTCGAGCTTCATGGTAACCTTGTTTATGTGGATCTTATCGTATTGCCGATGCCAGAGTTTGACATCATTCTGGGTATGGACTGGCTATTAAGGAACAGAGTTTTGATTGACTTCCTGCAGAGATCTGTTCTAGTCCGACCTCTTGGGAGAGAACAGTTCTTATTCGAACCAGACATGTACTTTCCTTTACCGCGTATAATACCTTGTGTCCAGGCTAGGAAGCTTATGCGTAGAGGGTGTCGAGCGTTTTTAGCGACTTTTTTATCTGTTCCCGAGACACCCAGTCAGTCAGAATCCGATGTCCCAATTGTTAGAGACTTTCTAGACATCTTTCCTGATGACGTCTCTGGTATCCCACCTGTGCGAGAGGTGGGGTTTTCTATTGAGCTTATGCCAGGTACGGCACCGATATCAAAAGCGCCTTACCGATTAGCACCGACAGAGATGGCAGAACTCAAGAAGCAGATTCAGGAACTTCTCGACAAGGAGTTCATTCGCCCGAGTTTTTCACCATGGGGCGCGCCAGTCTTATTTGTGAAGAAGAAGGATGGTTCGATGAGGCTCTGTATTGATTATCGAGAGTTGAACAGAGTGACAGTGAAGAACAAATACCCACTTCCGAGGATTGAAGATTTATTTGACCAGTTGCAGGGAGCCTCAGTATTCTCAAAGATTGATCTGCGTTCTGGTTATCACCAGTTGAGGGTAAAAGATGCCGATGTTCTCAAGACTGCTTTTAGGACTCGTTATGGCCACTTCGAGTTCCTTGTGATGCCTTTCGGTTTGAAGAATGCACCAGCGATCTTCATGGATCTCATGAATCGCGTATTTCAGCCGTATCTTGACCAGTTGTGATAGTATTCATAGACGACATCCTCGTCTACTCAAAGAATCATGAGGAGCACAGCAGACATCTGACCGCAGTTTTGCAGACCTTACAGAAGCACAAGTTATTCGCAAAGTTCAGTAAGTGCGAGTTCTGGTTAGAGAAGGTGGCGTTCTTAGGCCACATTGTTTCTCGCAGCGGTATTGAGGTAGACCCAGCGAAAGTTGCAGCAGTCAGAGATTGGGTTGTGCCGCAGAATGCATCAAAGATCCGTAGTTTCCTTGGGCTAGCAGGATATTATCGGAAGTTTATTCATGGATTCTCCTATATCGCAGTTCCACTCACATCGTTGACTAAGAGGAATACGAAATTTGTGTGGAACGATGAGTGTCAGAAGAGCTTCGATACTTTGAAGCAAGCTCTTATCTCAGCACCAGTAATGGCTATGCCGTCAGGGCCCGGAGACTTTGTTTTGTATACCGATGCTTCGAAGCTCAATTTAGGCGCAATGTTGATGCAGCATGGGAAGGTGATAGCATATGCTTCTCGTCAGTTGAAAATCCATGAGAAGAATTACCCTACCCACGATCTAGAGTTGGCAGCCGTAGTATTTGCCTTTGAAGATCTGGAGGCATTATTTGTACGGAGAGAAGTGCCAGATCTTTACCGACCATAAGAGCCTCAAGTACTTCTTTACGCAGAAAGAGCTGAATATGCGTCAGAGGCGTTGGTTGGAGCTAGTGAAGGACTATGACTGTGACATTAGCTACCACCCAGGCAAAGCTAATGTAGTTGCGGATGCACTGAGCAGGAAATTCGCAGTGATGGCTCATATGACGATTCCGAGAACCCTTCAGTTTGAGATGCAGAGGTTTGATCTAGAGACATATCCTCGAGGTAGAGTTCCCCGTCTATCTACTCTGACGATCCAGTCTTCTTTTCTAGACCGTATTCGTAGTGGACAGTCAGCAGATGAGCAGTTGGCAAAGTGGAAGCAGAGAGATGAGGCCAAAGGCAGTATTTTGTATACAGTTAGCGACGGCATTGTGAGATATCGATACAGAATGTGGGTTCCTGGCAGTGATTCTATTCGAGCAGATATTTTATCCGAGGCTCACATGTCGCCGTACTCTATTCATCCGGGGAGTACGAAGATGTACAAAGATCTGCAGTTGTTGTATTGGTGGCCCGGGATGAAGAAAGATATCAGACGTTTCGTATCCGAGTGTTTGACGTGCCAGCTAGTGAAAGCGGAGCATCAGAGACCAGAAGGCATGCTCAAGCCACTTCCTATTCCCGAGTGGAAGTGAGAGAATGTTACCATGGACTTCGTTGTCGGTTTGCCGAAGTCAGTCAGAGGATCAAATGCTATCTGGGTAATTGTTGATCGTCTTACCAAATCAGCGCACTTCTTGCCTATTAAGACGACTTTCACCATGATTCAGTATGCAGAGTTGTATATCCGAGAGATAGTCAGACTTCATGGTATTCCCCTTTCTATAGTGTCTGACCGAGATCCTAGATTCACTTCCTCATTTTGGAAGAGTTTGCATTCGGCTATGGGTACGAAGTTGTTGTTTAGCACAGCTTTCCACCCACAGACAGATGGGCAGTCGGAGAGGGTTATCCAGATTTTGGAGGATCTTCTCCGTGCATGTGTCATCGATTTCTCAGGGAGTTGGGAGTCGAAGTTGCCATTGGTAGAGTTCACCTATAACAACAGTTTTTAGTCGTCTATAGGTATGGCTCCGTATGAAGCACTGTACGGTCGTAAGTGCAGATCGCCTATTCACTGGAATGAAGTAGGGGAAAGAGCAGAATTGGGTCCGGAGATTATTCAGCAGACTGCCGATGTAGTAGTCAAGATTCGTGATAGGTTGAGGACTGCTCAGAGTCGACAGAAGATTTATGCGGATCAGAGAAGGAGAGATCTAGAGTTTGCCGTTGGCGACTATGTTTTTGTGAAGATAGCACCTATGAAAGGTGTCATGAGGTTCGGGAAGCAAGGAAAGCTTAGTCCGAGATTCATCGGACCGTTTGAGATCCTCGACAGGGTTGGGACGTTAGCCTATCGTGTTTCTCTTCCGCCGAATCTGGCCGGAGTACACAATGTGTTCCACGTCTCTATGCTGAGGAAGTATATGGCGAATCCTTCGCATGTCTTGAACTTCGAACCGTTGCAGCTCACTCCGAACCTGTCTTATGAAGAGAGACCAGTGCAAATCTTAGACAGCAAGGAGAAGAAGCTTCGGAACAAACTGGCGAAGCTAGTGAAGGTCAAATGGCTTAATCATTCGGAGGAGGAAGCCACGTGGGAATCTGAGCCTGAAATGAGGAGTCGGTATCCCGAGTTATTCGTTAAGTTTTAATTTCGAGGACGAAATTTTCTTTTAAGGGGGGAGAGTTGTTGAACCCGATAAATCAGACTACGCATAAGCCATGCATAATTACTATTATTTAAATTAAAATGATTTTCATACATGCATGAGTGTTTAATTTATTTTAGACTTTGTTAAGTCATGATCATTTATTTCAAATCACAGAAGTTTAGTTTTATCTTTTCGGTTAATTGCGCGAGGCCGGACTGGAGTTGGAGTATTGAGACAAAATTTAATAATAAGAAAATATTCCTAAATTTAATTAAAGCAAAGGAATAATTTATTTTAAGGTAAAAGAATGTTTAAGGATTAATTTAATTGGAGTTAAGTAGTAAATAAGTTCTTTTATGTCCAATAATTAATTTAAAAGCCTAAATTAAAATGTGTAACCAATGGGGATAAATTAATGTAGGTGTGGGGACCCGGACGCTAATCATCATCTTAATCATCTTTGAGATTTAATTATCAATTAAGATAAACAGGGTCAAATTTTTTTTTTTTTTAAAATGCGGAAGGTAATGGAATCAATTTATTATACAAACCAGTATAATAATACAAATCTTGTACAACATGCTTCTAGTTCAAACTAGTCTAAGGTTTAACTACTAAATTTCAAGTATTAAACCAAGTCTACAATAAATCCGGAGTCACCACTCTAAACTCGTCTTCTCTCATCATCTTCTTGACCCCGATCTTGTCCCACCTGTTGTCATGCACACATACAAACAAGACAACAGCCGGATACTCCGGTGAGAATAAATCCCAGTATAAATAATGTATACATGCAGTTAACTGAATTAACATAAAAGCATGAATTATATCTTATTACATGTAGCATAATCAAACAACATGTATCAATACCAGTCTATAAATAAAACATGAATCGTAATCTACGAAACATAAATCAATACAAATCTGTAAATCAAGTTCTAGTCTCGATATCTAAGACTCGACTCATCTCTCATTCTAATCTAGGGATCCCGGTGAATAGGAATGTAACAAATCTCCCACCTATCTCTTACGTTCGCGGTGGTTGTAATTGCTACGTTCCTATTTACGGACTTGGCCCTCGCTATATCGAATATCTATGATAAGAGCGGCTCTACTCATAATCACATCGATATGACCAAATGTCCGGTGTCTTGGAGTATCTACCAAGACTATGCCTATTCTGACAATGTGCAATGGGTCAGTGACGGCTCTGTCATAGTCTGGCCCCTCTGTCAGTGACTCTTATTCAATAGCTCTCTGCTTTCTACTTTCTATGTCAATAGAGTAAACATAATCAGTAAAACATAAAGGTATAAAAACAATACCATATAAGTATGTGGTTTAGGGAAACTCGAGTAGAATCTAACTCAAGTCGATCTCCCAATAAACATCAATTTATACCTTTGTCTTCTCGGTCTGATGAAGACGAAGTCTCGTATCCCAATCTGTCCATATCCAAATCTGATAATGACAATCATATAAATACCATATCAGTATATAACTCAATTTAAGACCTGTTCTGATCAATACTCAAATCGGTATATAATCTGATCCATATCTGAACAAGGTACAATCTAATTCATATCAATGATATCACGATACAATCGAAATCATTACTGAATCTGATCAATCTCAATCAATACTGAATCTGATCAATCTCAATCAATACTGAATCTGATCAATATCAATCTACTGATGTTTTGACGGCATAACAATACAGTCACGATAACCCCGTCTATCTCAATATCACAGATATAATACCAGAATTCATAACCAGTATCAGTACAACCCATAATCTGAATAATAACACAATTCTGATATAGAATCTCAACTAAATCAATTCTGAAATTCATAAAAATTTCATAAACAGTCTATTCTTTAATCTGACTTCGATTCTATGATGTCTAACATGTCAAGAACATCATGTATGAATTCCATTTAATTCTGACAATATCATAATTTCAAAACCTATCAAAACGTAACAAAACTTACGCCCAGTTGTAGCCTGCGTCGATAGGAACACAGTACTGAAGTCGGATTCAAAAACAGATGGACGGATTTCTCACAAAAGGCGTAAGGATTTTCTTTCTTTTTCTGAAGCTTCCCTTTCTCCCTTCGTTCCTTTTGTTCTGAATAATTGCAAGGTATATATATATATATATATACGTTGCATTCCAAGACACCATGTGGCGATTTTTCATGATGCATGCCGCGCGCATATGCGCGCACAAAGCCGCGCATATGCGCCGGTAGTTCTGCCCGGCTGCCTGTTGCATAAATCTTCTCGCGCATATGCGCACCTTCCGCCGCGCATGTGCGCCGAACTCTCTGGACGTTCCGCGCATATGCGCGCATTCAAGCCGCGCATGTGCGCCGATTATATTCTTCACACCTAATGTGATTCCTTCTTTCGGCTCTCCCGATCTGATCCGTTCCGTCTATAATCATCTTTAGATAAATAAATAAATCATTTCAGATTAATCTCAGATTACAAGAACAAAATCTCGGGCCTTACATTTCTCCCCCTCTAAGATATGATTTCGTCCTCGAAATCATATACAATTAAATCAGACAAAGAAGAAATGTATACTAGAGGTTACTTCAGAAAATTCATTCTATCAAATCATTCTGATAAAATTACTTGCAAATAGTGGCTATACAACATCCGTATATACCAATCAACAGCTCATACCAAATCCATATCATCAGCTGTTATCAAATCTGTTTATCCCAGTCAAGGATTTACTCAATCTTCGGCTTCAAATACCAATCGTCACCATCCGACGTCGGCACATCAAATCTGTTCATTCGAAGCTGGTTTTCATCCTTTTCTGAATCAGTTTCATTTTCTTTATAAGATTTCTGCCTTTATCAAATTCAATCTCAGATATCACCGTAATATCATTCCCATTCAAAGGAAATCTACAGTACTCACTGTACAATGTCTCGTTTGTAGCTATCTCGATACTCATCTAATAGCTATTATTGTACAATAATTCATAAAGTGACAAGACATCAAGTTACTAGTGCTAAAATCCAGCACTACAGTTCCTGGATATCTTCCAGTATCTAGATAATTCACTCCAACTATCCGTCAATCTATAACCCATAGATATACTCTACTTCGGCATTACATTCTGACAAAAGCACAAAATCATGCAAAATCACAATCTGATATACTCTACTTCGGCATTCTAGTTGTTCTGACCACTTTTCTGACATCGATCTGTGTCATTCGGTCATGTTTGTACGTTATCTGATACAAACTAATAGATATAGATTGAACAATCTGTCAATCACAATCATATTACATCTCAATCTGGAAAGTATTATAGTGATCTCATTACGAAATTCATCGAAGTATACTCCCCATGTCTAGTCAGAAATATACAAATTCTGCAATAAATCTTTTGATTTCTATCTTTCTGTCTTCATTTATTGGCAATTCAGACATTTCAGTACAATTCCTGCCAACATTTCAGTATAAATTCTATCATAACTGATTTAATCTGTCTATATAAAAACTATCTGTTCGAATTATCATATACTTTCTGTTACCTGAACGACTACTGAATCCATTTCTGTGCGCTTCTGACCCTATATGTCATTTCCAATTCAAACTATTGGGTATAAACAATCAGTTAATAATATAAATTAAAGAAAAATACCTACCTGGTATTCGGTTCTGATTATCGATATCAAATTCTGTTGCACAATTCTGAAACATCTGACATTACAAGATAATCATTCTCATACAGTAAAAATCACATATCTGTCACCCTGATCGGTGCTCTGCTCTGATTATCGAAATTAAGTTCTGGACATTCTAGTTAAATCTCTAAACTGCCGTAATTCTTGAATTCAGTTCTGATTCGGTTTGAATAATCTGTATCAAACACTGACTCAGAATAACCGTACTATCAAATCAGATTCGGAATATCAATAATCTATACTGATCTAGAAGCTAACAATTCTCAAGCAGTTCAAAACATACTCGGATAATATAATCTGCCCACTCTGACAAAATAAATTCTCTGATATTTCTGATATCGGTATCGTTCTCAGTCACTGATCACAATTTTAACTGTGTCAAGAACAATCGGTATACTAACTTCAGATATCGCATACTCTGAATACAATCTGTTTCAAGCAGAAGTCATATCTGAAAAATTTCTGTATACAATAATCACATTTCTCAGAATATCCCATTCAATCTTCAGTTATTCGATTCAATCAATCAAATGCTGCGAATATATCAAAATATCATAGATACACCGAGCATGAAATCATCAGGATATCTCTGAACATACTGAAATATGCCAAAGAGAAACACTAAATCAGATGTAACTCCTGGTCGGTACTCTTCTACTGATCTTTTAATTCTTTCAATTCATTCAGTGTCATTCTGGACATTCAATATCATTCTGTACTGAATTCTAAAACAATAACTAGTACCTGGTCTCAATTCAATTCTGAAATCTATCTTTCTGATATAAAGCAAATCTGAAATCTTATCTGGGCAAACATCAGCCAACTCGTACATCATTGGCAAATCTGCCAATGCTAGACTCGACTTCAGTACATCTACTGAATACATAAGGATACCATCTGTTCCTTTCTGTATCGATCGAGTCATTGACAACACACAGATATCAAAGGAATTCTAAATCTAGAATCCTTACCATGAAATCTCTACTCATCAACCATATCTGGTCTGAATCTTATACTCTCCCGAAAGGAATATATAATAGTTCTGTACTCGTTCAGCATATTAATATCAATAATGCAATCACATCAGAAAACACAAGTACATCATAATTTAACTCAATCTTATTCTCATCTTACTGTAGTATACGGTATTTTACAGAAATCTCCAATATCAATCTTTCTTTCCCAAAAAATAAGGGAATCAATACTACAGTAATTACAGGCCCAACAGGTACAACATATATCAATGCAACTCAGTCAAAGATAATCGTAAGGAATGCATTAGTATATATCAATACCTATGCAATATAATCATAAAAGAACAGTACCTGCCACTATATCATCAAGTGTGTCTGGTGTCTGTTCCTCGGTCTTCTGCTCCCTAAAATCTTCGGGAACTTCTCTGAGGACAAACTCTAGCAAGGTGTCCCGGCTGTCTACAAATATGGCAACTACCAGTCACTCCCTGGCATTGCTCTGTGGAATGTCTCCCTCCGCAAGTTCTGCAATATACTCCAGTATGACTCGGGCTGGAACTACTGGAGCTAGACGAACCACCCAGTCCGCTCCCTAACTTCTTAGAATGTTTCTTTCGAGCTTTCAGCAAATCTTGCTTTCCACTCGTACTGCCTTTATCAAATCTAAGAGGGGATTGTTGTACCTGGGGTTGCATTGCACACACCCTTTTTAGTTGTCTAATCAGACTCGCCTCCGCTCTCTTCGCTCTACTCCAGGCATCAACAAAATGGTAAGGTCGCTGCATATTCATCAATGCAACTATCTCCGAGTTCAATCCTCTGATGAACTGATCCGCTACAGCTTCATCATTCCCAACTACATGAGGGGCAAAACGCAGTAGAGTAGAGAATTTGGCAACATATCCTTCAATACTCAGTTGACCTTGTCTCAAATTCTCAAACTCTGCTTTCTTGTCCTCCCGGTACGAAACTGAGAAAAATCTTCGATAAAATTCAGTTATGAATATTTCCCACGAAATCACTGTACCTCTCTATTCTAGCATTCTTTTACTTGTAATCCACCAACTTTTAGCAGTCTCTCGTAACTGGTGGAATATCAGTTTAATTCTCTGCTCATCTGAATAATCAAGTAAATCAAACAGTATTTCTATGTCATCAAACCAGTTCTCACAATCTTCAGACGTCTCGACCCCACTCAGAATCGGCGGCTGAAATAACTGAAATTCTTCCAACTGTATTTCCATATGAGTTCCTGATACATCTATCTGTTCAGTCGAAGTACTACCCCTTTCTGGAATTTTCCGTGGAGGTATATCTGCTTATCAAAACATTAGTACTCAAATACTACAAATCTGTTCCAATCTTTCTCTGATCATCTTACTGCTGATCATGAATCAGATCTGATTCATACTCAATAATACATATTATCAATTCAAATCAGATAATCAGGTAACCATGTATTTCAAAGCAGTAAGGCATACTGTCATGCTAGCACACACAATGTAAGTCAACATTAAAATAAATCTCATTCTAGCAATCACATGCAAGGAAAGAAAACTCACTCTACCCCGCTCAGTCTCTTCTATCTCAGTCTAAAGGATCTATCGCTCTGATACCACCTGTTGTGGGGACCCGGACGCTAATCATCATCTTAATCATCTTTGGGATTTAATTATCAATTAAGATAAACATGGTCTAAATTTTTTTTTTTAAATGCGGAAGGTAATGGAATCAATCTATTATACAAACCAGTATAATAATACAAATCTTGTACAACATGCTTCTAGTTCAAACTAGTCTAAGGTTTAACTACTAAATTTCAAGTATTAAACCAAGTCTACAATAAATCCGGAGTCACCACTCTAAACTCGTCTTCTCTCATCATCTTCTTGACCCCGATCTTGTCCCACCTGTTGTCATGCACACATACAAACAAGACAACAGCCGGATACTCCGGTGAGAATAAATCCCAGTATAAATAATGTATACATGCAGTTAACTGAATTAACATAAAAGCATGAATTATATCTTATTACATGTAGCATAATCAAACAACATGTATCAATACCAGTCTATAAATAAAACATGAATCGTAATCTACGAAACATAAATCAATACAAATCTGTAAATCAAGTTCTAGTCTCGATATCTAAGACTCGACTCAACTCTCATTCTAATCTAGATATCCCGGTGAATAGGAATGTAACAAATCTCCCACCTATCTCTTACGTTCGCGGTGGTTGTAATTGCTACGTTCCTATTTACGGACTTGGCCCTCGCTATATCGAATATCTATGATAAGAGCGGCTCTACTCATAATCACATCGATATGACCAAATGTCCGGTGTCTTGGAGTATCTACCAAGACTATGCCTATTCTGACAATGTGCAATGGGTCAGTGACGGCTCTGTCATAGTCTGGCCCCTCTGTCAGTGACTCTTATTCAATAGCTCTCTGCTTTCTACTTTCTATGTCAATAGAGTAAACATAATCAGTAAAACATAAAGGTATAAAAACAATACCATATAAGTATGTGGTTTAGGGAAACTCGAGTAGAATCTAACTCAAGTCGATCTCCCAATAAACATCAATTTATACCTTTGTCTTCTCGGTCTGATGAAGACGAAGTCTCGTATCCCAATCTGTCCATATCCAAATCTGATAATGACAATCATATAAATACCATATCAGTATATAACTCAATTTAAGACCTGTTCTGATCAATACTCAACTCGGTATATAATCTGATCCATATCGGAACAAGGTACAATCTAATTCATATCAATGATATCACGATACAATCGAAATCATTACTGAATCTGATCAATCTCAATCAATACTGAATCTGATCAATATCAATCTACTGATGTTTTGACGGCATAACAATACAGTCACGATAACCCCGTCTATCTCAATATCACAGATATAATACCATAATTCATAACCAGTATCAGTACAACTCATAATCTGAATAATAACACAATTCTGATATAGGATCTCAACTAAATCAACTCTGAAATTCATAACAATTTCATAAACAGTCTATTCTTTAATCTGACTTCGATTCTATGATGTCTAACATGTCAAGAACATCATATATTAATTCCATTTAATTCTGACAACATCATAATTTCAAAACTTATCAAAACGTAACAAAACTTACGCCCAGTTGTAGCCTGCGTCGATAGGAACACAGTACTGAAGTCGGATTCAAAAACAGATGGACGGATTTCTCACAAAAGGCGTAAGGATTTTCTTTCTTTTTCTGAAGCTTCCCTTTCTCCCTTCGTTCCTTTTGTTCTGAATAATTGCAAGGTATATATATATATATACGTTGCATTCCAAGACACCATGTGGCGATTTTTCATGATGCATGCCGCGCGCATATGCGCGCACAAAGCCGCGCATATGCGCCGGTAGTTCTGCCCGGCTGCCTGTTGCATAAATCTTCTCGCGCATATGCGCACCTTCCGCCGCGCATGTGCGCCGAACTCTCTGGACGTTCCGCGCATATGCGCGCATTCAAGCCGCGCATGTGCGCCGATTATATTCTTCACACCTAATGTGATTCCTTCTTTCGGCTCTCCCGATCTGATCCGTTCCGTCTATAATCATCTTTAGATAAATAAATAAATCATTTCAGATTTATCTCAGATTACAGTAACAAAATCTCGGGCCTTACAGTAGGCCTATTCTATCTAAGAAATTGTAACTTAACATGTAAGTTATTTTAAGACCTAGCCATGCATGCAAGAAAATTGCTATCCTAACTTAATTTATTAATTCACTAAAGTACATTAAGTGTTTAAAAACTTTAAGGAGTTAAAATTAAATAATTAAGCAATATTTTTTACCTCCATTGATTTGTAAAATTTCGGCCACCTCTTATAGGATTTAATCATGCTTGGCAACTCTCCATTCTTGATCCCTTCCTTATCCTTTCTTGGTATGATAATCCCTCACTTTTAAATCACCAATAATTATTAATTAAGCAATATTCTTGCCTTCATTTTGATGAGGAAAATCGGCCATCACCCACCAAATCACCCCTCAATCCATCATTATATCATATCATTTTCTTATCTCCCATAGAACCAAGGATAGGAAGATTTGAATTGCCTTTCTACCTCCCAATTTAATTGGGAACCTTCCCCTTCATTCCCTTGGCTGTCTCCCCCACCTTCTCATTCGAAATTTCAGAGAGAATACCAGCAAGAAATCGTGAGTTGCATCAAGAAAATAAGAGAGAAAAGCAAGAAAAGAAAACCCCGTCTCCGCCGCGCCGTGTTCGTCATATTGATTTATTTCTTTCGAAAACAAATTTCCAGGCATGTTTATATTGTTCTTTGCTCTTCAATCAAGTCATTTAAATATTTTAAAACATTACATGATCATGATTTTATGGCAAAACCGAAATAGGACAGCAACTTCTTCGAAAAACCTGCACAGATTTTTCGGCCACTTCCTTCATGCTTCACGGGTTGTCTTGTTTTTGTGATTTCAGGGATTGGCTCGGTTCCAGGCGCTCAAGGCTGCATCTAGGCACGTACTAGGGTGTGTTAGGATCATGTTGGTCCATTAGTTAAAGCCCCATGCACGCTAGATAGAGACTTGACAGCAACTTCTTCCATAGTTGCGAGTTTGAGTCTCGATTCTCGATTCTTGTTTGTCTAAGGCGAGGGTTCGAATCATGGTTGGTCTAAGGCCTCTAACCATGGTTAGGACCCTTCCTTAGCATGTCTAGGGCGTGACCAAGGTGGCCCTTCAAGGCTTGGTTCATGGTCCCATCGATTTTTAAACCAAAACATGCAAGTGCCCCTCGGTTTCTCTTTTCTGATTTTGTGTGAGTGAGTTTCGAATTTTGGGTGTTGGATGGATCTTGGTTGGCTTTTAGCCCTTAGCCATGGTTCATACAATATCTCATGATGTTTAGATCGAGCCATGGTCGATCATATGGCCACTGGAACGACACAAGACAGCAAGCAATCCACACCATCGCATCGTACAGAATTTTGTTTGGTGTTCTGGGTTTCAAGATTCGGTTGTCTTAGGTGTTTGCTTGGATTGTGGTTGGCCTATGGCCCTTAGCCATGGTTCAATCCACACCTTAGGATGTTGGGAAGAGGCTCTGATCGGTGGTTCAAGCCCCATTGATCCTTAGTCTCGTAAACGAACACAGCAAGCGCAGCTGCTGCCATCGCGCATTGGAAAGCAGCTTGGCTTCGGTTCAGAGGTGGTGTTTGAGTTCTTGGTTGGATTTTAGCCTATGGCCTTGGACTGGACAGTACCTCAATGAGTTAGGAAGGTCATGTTTTTGGCCGTTTGTGATTTGGTTAAGTTTAGAAGTCGTACGAGAATTTACGGTGCAATGTGCCAAAGTGACTCTCGAAAGAGCGTTTTACGATTTCGGCCTCCATTCACATTTTTCGTGTATTACAGCCCTAGGGTCATGTTTTCCAGTATTTTTGGTGTATTTTAATCATGGCTAAACGATGGTTCAATATTGGTTCGGGTTGGTACGAAGCCATGGTTGAATACTAAGTTTGTTGGGCGTAATTGTCTCGTTTTAGTTCGATTATGAAGTGTTGGTCAAGTTAAGATTATTTGCATGTTACTCATGTTAGAATTAGGGCGCAGCGAGCCTGGGAACGATCTAACTCATTCGGTAAAAACATGGTTATAATTATATTACGTGCATAAAATATAAAATGTTTATTTTTGAGATATATGCAATATGTCTTGTGGCCACCTTACGCTTATGAGATTGCTTCACCCGGTGACTTACGACCGGTTTTCGATTATGTATGGGTACGGATATCTAGTCCAAGGGCTGTGATGATCTCTACCGCCCAGTATACGGTGGTTTAATCTGATCAGACGTGCATGTTATGTTATGTTATGTTATGGGCCACTTGCGTAGAAACATTATCTCTACAGAAAATTACGATATGATATGTTATGACAGATCTCTATCGAGCAAAGCTTTTACGTATGATTTTCAGATATGCACGTATTTATAATTACTCATGACATGATTTCCCCCCCCTTACGCCTTACGATACGATATTTTTACTTTACACAAAATTTTATGATATATTACTTGTTATTCACGATATATGCATGTTGAGTCTTTAGACTCACTAGACTTGATTGTTGTAGGTACTGATGAGGTCGGGACGGAGGGCGGGGACCAGTGAGCTAGCTTGGGTCAGCAGTAGTAGGAACCCGAGGACCTCATGCTTCAGTTTATTTATCTTTTTATGCTCAAAAATCATTTTCATCATGTTGAATTATTTTAAGTTGTTGTTTTGAAAACGATAATTTCTTCCGCTGTTACTTTAACGTTAAATCTTTTTATGAATGAGGCATGTTATTTATTTAAAGAGAAAATTTTAAATAATTCCGCAAATTTTCAAATACGAAATACGAGCCTCTACAATCAACCTTGGGCAATGCGAGGGACATTTTCGGCTGCATAGGAGGCAAGTGAAAGGTCATTCTTCCATCTATAAATAGCACATCACATGCTGAAGAAAAACACACCCAAAAAGCCTACAAAAAATTCGGTCCTCTCCCTTCCCATTTACCTCTCGGTCGACGCAACCTAGGAGGAAGAAAGAGGAGTTGTTCAGGCTCTTCAGTGCTGTGATTTGCTGTCCACGTCGTCGTTAGGTTCCTGTTCAAGATCTGCTACCATTCGCCTAAATATCAGCAAGTTTCGAACCAGCCCTTCAAAATTACAGTAAGTGGGTTTTTGCGATTCATTCCTTTGTAAGTTAAAATTTGTGTAAGTATATTATGACATGCTTGTTTGTGTGTCTAACTCTTTTAAAAATTGCTATTCATTTTGATAAAAATCTCGATCGATGTACAATATGTTTCCTCTGTTTTCGATGTACTTTGATTCTGCTGAGTCTTCTCTCAATTCTGATAAGTATTGTCTGATGAATCTGATTTTGTAATACACTCTTATGATTCGATTTGGATATGAAACGAAGATTGTAAATTCTCTCTGGCCCCCGTCAGTGGGTATAAAATTGTGTTCTGTCTGGCCCCCATCAGTGAGTATAAAACTGTGTTCTGGCCTCACAACATAGAGGACTAACATATAGGGGAGAATTTGACCATGAATAACGAGGTGAATAACAATGTTTTCGTTTGTTCTGATTTGTTCTATTCTGAAGTGTCTGATAATCTTTGTTCAAAATAAGCGTTTTTCGTGGGGATTTCGATTATGATTCTGTTCTGATATGCTAATGTCAATATACTACGTTTTGAAAATCTGTTAAAATATGCTTTTAAATTATCATTATATGTATTTTGTGGTAATCGATCGTCCCCCACTTGCTGAGTGTTTCTCGAAGTACTCATCCCTTACATCTCTCCCCAGATAAGACTGAGGAACAATTGAATGATGAAGAGCAGGGAATATTCTGGGGCGGGTGATTGTATCAAGAAATCTAGGATCAAGACTTTGCAGTTCTTTTGTATTTCGCTTTCGCATTATTGATGTAATTTTATTCTGTTGTCGTTGTAAAGACAATATTTATTATCACAAAGACTGGTTTTTGGCTGTTTGCTACGAGAATTATTGTTTTCATGAATATTGTTAAACAATGCCCGATGTCACTGACGCCTCAGTCACGGGGCGTGGCATTGTAGCCGACTAATTGTCCAATATAGCAAGTCATCCCATCTTAGTGTGTAGGTTTAGATTTAGTCCACTGCTGTTTCAATGGTGCTCTGTTTGTGGTTACTGGTTACAGTTGGATCTTGATTATAGGTTTGCAATAAAATAATATAGCAATAACGTTTTAGCATTCCGTATTCTCTGTGAATCTAGGGAATGTGATGGGAAATGTGGAATTTTAGAAATATTTTCAGGTTATCTGTAACGCCCCAGATTCGACGACTGTCCTCACTGTATCAAGACGAGTCTTTCCAGCGTGCTTATGTCCTCACTCACACGCACCCTGGGAAACTTCCAAGAGGTCACCCATCCCAAAATTGCCCCAAGTCAAGCACGCTTAACTTTGGAGTTCTTATGTGATGAGCTACCGAAAAGAAGATGCACCTTCGTGATATGAGTAGTACAAATCAAATCTTTTAAGCCCTCTTCAACTGTACAGTCCATTACATTGAACAGTCTCGGAATCCCTCTCATTCCCGTGTGGGTTCGGTTCATTCATGTTCCCTTCACCTAGAAGCCTGCCAGGAGCCGCTCATTGTCCGTGCAACTACTGATGGCACCGGCGATCACCCCCCGCCCTCTTCGGCCCCGGGCCTCACATTATCAGTCTCTGCTCAGCTGTTTGGACGAGGATGTTATTTCTGCTCGATAAGGGACGCGTGGCGATAACCAAGAATGGCTCGATGAATCAACAAAACTTCTAGATTTTCTAGTTGATGCAACTATGAATACCCGAGTTGCATATCCAACGAACATTCTTGTTTGAAATATAAAGCTATGAGATTTACCTGAATACTAATGTCTCGTGATGAGAAATGATCGAGAAAATGGAATATCTTGGCCTTATGGTGCCTTGTGAATTTGCAGTTTTTATATATTGAAAAAAGTATGCACCTCATGCTGGGGTTGAAGCAGTGAACATAAATAGGAATAATTTTTTTTATCATATCTCGTTGTTGATTATTTACCGTCTTAGTTCACTAATTTGTATTTTTTTAGTTCTTTTACCAACTTGTATTCATTGTATTTCTGTTGATTAAAATTAATTGCAACATATAACATGCTATCATTTTATTCATTACAAAAATGAATTATTTTGCAGTATTACTGACTTGTTGTTTATAAATGGTTATTACAATAAAATAAAGAACAATAAGACATTATGATTTTAACGTAGTTCGATCAAAAGGCCTATTTCTACGACCATATCCAAATATCAAACAAATTCATCGAAAAGATAAAATGTTACAATCATACAAGGACTTAATCAAATTAAAACTCCTTTTTTTTCTGATGACTTCTTGATAATGAACAAATTGAAAAGATTTATTTTGACGAGCACCACTTGTCTTCAACTCCGATACAATCGAACTCCTTTCGATACTGTGGATGGTTATCTACCTAAAACTTCACTTTCCTCCCATGAGGAATGAAGCACGAAACATTGAATTTGTGTGCACCACTGTCAATTTAAAAATCAAGCTCAAAATAATATAGTGGTTCTGTAAGAACTTTGCCGTAGCACTTATAAAGACACAGAATAAGCCGTTTGTGTTTTCTTTCCAAGGTTATGTAACGTCCAAAAATTCAGTCCATGTAAACCGTATGTATCCAAATTATTTAATAAATTTCTCATTTATTTTATTTAATTGATTTTAAATGCTTAAATTATTTTATATGATTAAATGTTTAAATTGCACGATTTCGTAACATTAAGGATTCTGTCTAGATATTCGATATTAGGTCGGGAAAAGAAGACCGGAGACGACGAATATGAAAATTGAAACGTCTACTGCTCGTTTTACTTTAAAATATACTATAATTTTTTTATCTTTTTAAAATACTTTCAAGCATCGGCCGAATTATACTATGCATATAAATATATTTTTGCACCATTTAAAATAAATCAACCAACCTATTATTTGAAAATTCACAAGAACCCAGTGCAAAACGTAAAATCTTCAAATCAAATCTAAAGCTAACATTTTTCAAATGTAGCGTAAATATCTTAAATTCTCTCAAAAATCACTCAAAAGCATAATAGTCATAAAATCTTTAAAACCATACTAATGCGGAAAACTAGCAAAGGTCTTCGGGTTATGTGCACATCAGACTAGCTAGTTCAACTATTAAGTCCTCCATCATCAACAAAATCATGCTCACCTGCATCATCCACACATAGTGAATA
This sequence comes from Primulina tabacum, assembly GCF_025594145.1. Classification (NCBI taxonomy): domain Eukaryota; kingdom Viridiplantae; phylum Streptophyta; class Magnoliopsida; order Lamiales; family Gesneriaceae; genus Primulina; species Primulina tabacum. Next base: position 29,392,499 of record NC_134561.1, on the reverse strand, counting down.
TATTGATTTAGCAAATCTTAACCATGATAACAAGTAATACATATACATTCACAAGCAACAGTGAAAGATTCTTTTAATAAAATAACTTTTCACGAATATGCATAAACTTTAAACTTTTTTCCTTTCATCATAACCTTTTTCCTTTCATCATATACGTATATGTAACACCCTTGACCAGTTTTAATAAAATAGCAGCGGAATTTAAAATTTTCTTAAAAGAAAGAAGGATTTAAAATACATTTCAATATATAATCAAAAGTATATACATGATCAATAAAATGATGCAACAAAATACAAAATATCATTTTTGTGATCATGTCCAAAATGCTAGCAAAATAGCCTTCTTCCTTCCCTCTTCTATGCATATGACCTCGGCTCCAATCAACGTCCTGGCCCGTCACTCTTATCTGCATCACATGAATAACTGAAATGAGTATAAAACTCAGCAAGTAGAACTCTTACATAACAATGGAAACATATCATACTCTGTAAAACATGGCTTTGAAACCATTAAATACCATCAACTCTGAAACATAAATATCATAACATGAATAACAATAACGATGGTATTTCTCTTTTCTCTGATCGATTGATATCTAAATAGTATCTCTGTCTCTGTACCTATATCCCATCGATATAAATCGATACTCTGTTGGGATATAAGCATATGGTCGTTGATCAACTAATTGCATGCAATCTCTGACTATGTATCTATCAATCCAATAAATCATTTGAACTCTCTTTTAGGCATTAAACCAAACACTATGCATACTCTTTTCTTTTGTATTCCCTTTGACATAATTGAGACATAAAATGCCTCTAATATACAACAAAGTGTATTAATACATAGCATGAATCAAATGGAAGGGAATAACATGTTAAAACCATTGAAACACCATACATATATTATCATGTGAGCACAAGGAAATGAATTCCACTTACAACTAACAAGAAGCTTGATTCTAATCTCTTGGTACAAAACCTACAACAATAAACCATGTATTGCACCATCAATAACCCAATAATCAGACAACCATACCATTAAATCCATAAAACCAACACCATCAACAAACCCATGATTTCCCCAACACCAAAATCCAAGAATAAACAAAACCACAAGCTTACCTTAGCTTCTTGAACCCAAAATAACCTTGTTCTAACTTCAAAACCCAACAAAAAGCTTGAATCAAAGGCACCAAATGAAAGGAAATGGAACCCTAGCTTTCCCTAGGGCTAAGAAATCGAGAGTGAGGAGAGAAATGAGAGAAAAGTGATTCAACTCTTGTATTTAACCACTTAAAACCGAAAACACGCTTTTACTGTACATGCACCGCGGGTGCGCTAGCTCCATCACCGCGGGTGCGCTAAGCGTACTGGACAACCACCGAAAATCTGAAAATGTCGACCGCAGGTGCGCTACAAAACTGACCGCGGGTGCGCTCAGCTTACTGGAAAACATCCAAAAATCCGGAAGCATGGACCGCAGGTGCGCTGAGTTCTTACCGCGGGTGTGGTGCCGCCTCTGCCCAATCACCGCGGGTGCGGTGTCTTCTCCAGCGCGGGTGCAGTTTCCCCTGAAGCCAACAACAAGCTTTGCATCTAAAATCGAATCGCAACGTCGCTTAACCTCATAATTCGGCAACACTCTCAACATGAAAGTTGAACCTCTATGTCTTATCTAACCACTGCAATTGGCCTCATACCAATCGGCTCAACATATGAATTACCATGAATTAAACCACAACGACGCTACAATAAAACCACATATCAAGTATAACCAACAATACTGTAAACCATAAATCACAACTCTGAACATCAAAACTATACTTAAACTTAACTAAATAGTCAATGATCATACGAAATCTTAAATCGTACCGATCATTAAGCTTGGCTATTACAATCTCCCCTCCTTAAAGGAATTTCGTCCTCGAAATTGACGTCACTGTGCAAACAACTCAGGATACTTCTCTTTCATTTCATCATCTGGTTCCCACGTGGCTTCTTCAATCAAATGATTCCTCCAAAGGACTTTAACAATGTCGATCTCTTTGTTCCTCAACACTTTAAATTTGCGATCCAGAATCTGGACTGAAATCTCTTGGTACGTTAAATTCGGCGTCCAATCCAATGGCTCGTGACGAAGAACATGGGAAGGATTCGCAATATACTTCTTGAGCATGGAGACATGAAAAACATTATGAACTCTGTCAAGATCTGGCGGTAGGGCTAACCTGTAAGCTCGATCACCAACTCTGTCCAAAATCTCAAATGGGCCTATAAATCTCGGACTCAACTTTCTCTTCTTACCAAACCGCATCACACCTTTAAGAGGTGCAATCTTCAAAAACACGTGATCACCAACCTCAAACTGCAACGGCCTTTGTCTCACATCAGCATAACTCTTCTGTCTTGACTGTGCTGTCTTCATCCTCTCTCGAATAACAGCAACAACATCAGCTGTCTGTTGGACCAATTCTGGACCCAACATCTTTCTCTCACCAATCTCATCCCAATACAAGGGAGATCTACACTTTTTGCCATAAAGTGCTTCATACGGTGTCATGCCAATCGTCGCGTGGTAGCTATTATTGTACGTGAACTCAACAAGAGGCAATTTGGAATCTCAGCTACCAGAATAGTCGATAGTACAAGCTCTGAGCATATCCTCTAAAATCTGAATAACTCTCTCTGATTGACCGTCACTCTGGGGGTGATATGCTGTATTGAAGGCTAACCGTGTACCCAAGGATCTGTGCAAACTCTTCCAAAAATCTGAAGTAAATCTAGGGTCACGATCAGACACGATCGACACAGGAACACCATGAAGCCTAACAATCTCTGCTATATACTCTTCGGCATACTGGTTCATGGAATACGTCATCTTGACTGGAAGAAAATGCGCTGACTTGGTCAACCGATCAACAATAACCCAAATAGAGTTAAAACCTTTCTGCGTTCTGGGAAGGCCAGTCACGAAGTCCATCGTAATATGCTCCCATTTCCATTGAGGAATCGGCAATGATAGCAATGTCCCAGCAGGTTTCTGATGTTCGATTTTCACCTGCTGACAAGTTAGGCACTGAGAAATAAACATGGCAATATTCTTCTTCATACCTGGCCACCAATAGAGTCTACGAAGATCCTGATACATCTTGGTACTACCTGGATGTATCGAATATGGCTCGGTATATGCCTCTGTTAAGACGTCTCGCCGAATATCATCACCAGCAGGAATACATATACGGCCTCTGAGTGTCATCAAACCATCTCCATTCATCCCAAACTCTGAATTACCTATCTCCTCTGCTCTGGCTCTCATCTCTGTCAACTGTACATCAATGGCCTGCTCTCTACGGATTCTGTCCGTCAATGTAGCCCGAATGACCAACGCTGAAAAGCGAGCAATGGTTCCTGGGACTATTAAAGCTATCTCCTCTCGTTGCAAGTCTAACAACAACGGCTGCTGAATCATAGCACTCAAAGAAGAACTCGACTTACGGCTCAATGCATCTGCTACAACATTCGCTTTCCTTGGGTGATAACTAATCGTCACATCATAGTCTTTGACAAGCTCTAACCACCGTCTCTGACGCATATTGAGTTCTTTCTGAGAAAACAAATACTTCAAACTCTTGTGGTCCGTGAAAATTTCACACTTTTCGCCATATAAATAGTGTCTCCGGATTTTCAGGGCGAATACCACAGCTGCCAGTTCCAGATCATGCGTAGGATAATTCTTCTCATAGTCTTTCAATTGACGAGAAGCATAGGCTATAACCTTTCCACGTTGAATCAGCACTGCACCGAGACCCTTCTTCAACGCATCGGTATAAACAACAAAGTCCTCTGAACCACTGGGCAATGCAAGTACAGGAGCTGACGTCAACTTATCTTTCAACTCTTGAAATCCACTTTGGCATTCATTGGTCCACTCAAACTTCACAGTCTTCCTCGTCAAATTGGTTAACGGCAGGGAAATCTTGGAAAAGTCTGCAATAAAACGACGATAATAACCTGCCAAACCAAGAAAACTGCGTACCTCTGATACAGTGGTAGGAATAGGCCATTTCTGAATCGCCTCGATTTTCACTAGATCAACAGCTATACCATCCTTCGAGACAACATGGCCTAAGAAAGAAATCTCCTCCAACCAGAACTCACATTTCTTCAACTTAGCATACAACCTCTTCTTTCTCAACAACTGAAGAACAACTCTGAGGTGCTCTGCATGAAAATCTCTGGTCTTGGAATAAATCAAAATGTCATCGATAAAAACAACGACAAAGCTATCCAAATACGGTTTGAACACCCGGTTCATAAGATCCATGAAGACTGAAGGAGCATTAGACAGGCCGAATGACATAACAAGAAATTCATAATGACCGTACCTGGTCCGGAACGCCGTCTTAGGGATATCAGACTCCCTAACTTTCAACTGATAATAGCCAGATTGCAAATCAATCTTCGAAAACACTGTAGCTCCCTACAGTTGGTCAAAAAGATCGTCTATTCGCGGCAATGGATATTTATTCTTAATCGTCACTTTGTTGATTTCTCTGTAATCAATGCAAAGCCGCAAAGACCCATCTTTCTTCTTGACGAAAAGAACAAGAGCTCCCCAAGGCGAAGAACTCGGCCGAATAAAACCTTTATCCAATAGATCCTGCAACTGAGTCTTCAACTCTTTCATCTCTGTCGGGGCCATTCTGTACGGAGCCTTAGAAAGAGGAACCGTACCCGGAACTAGATCAATCACAAACTCTACATCTCTGTCCGACGGTAAACCCGACACATCATCCTCAAATACCTCAGAAAATTCTCTCACAACATCAATATCATCAATATTCAACTTAACCATTCTATCCATATCAACAATCGAAGCCAAAAACCCATCACAATCTCTAACCAACAACTTCTTAGCCTCAAGAAACGAAATAAAAGGAAGGACCAGCGAAGTACCTGCACTGGCGAGCATACCTTCCTTATTTCCATCATCTGCAAATTTCACCGTCTTAGCAACGCAATCAATCACTGCACGATAGGTTGATAGCCAATCCATGCCAAGTATAATATCAAACGCAACCATCGGAATAACAATCAAATCGGCAAAAACCACTCGCCCATCAATTTGAACAGAGCACGCATACACAATAGATGTCGGACACAACACATCCCCAAAAGGCAATACAACATTAAACTGGAGGGGAAGAACAGAAGGAACTAAACCCAAAGATCTCAAAAATAGTTCAGACATCAAAGAATGAGTAGCACCTGTATCAATTAATGTCGTAGCTACTCTGCCTGAAATTAAAATAGTGCTAGAGATCACAGAAGAATCATGGTTTATACCTTCCTTCGTCATGGTAAAGATGCGACCCTGCACCTTCTATTTACTCGAGCCTCTCGGACAGTCCTTGGCAATATGGCCTGCAGTACCACATCGGTAACAAGTATGAGTACCAAATATGCACTCTCCCTTATGATGCCTACTGCACTTGGGACACAACGGCTTCTCCGGATCAAATGGAACTGTCGGTGCTTTAGAACTCAGCTCTAGCTTGCCTTTCCCCTTGAAACTGCCTTTCCCTCTTTGGCTCGAACCTTGACCTCTTTGAGCAATATCCTGTTGCCTCGCCTGTCTCTTTCTTGCAATATCTTTCTCATCTTGCTCGGCTAACAAGGCTTTAGCCACAATCTCTTTAAATGTCACCGCTTTAGACAAATTGATGTCCCTTCTGATCTCTGCTCGAAGTCCTCTAATGAAATGAGCACCCTTGTCTTTGTCATTGGAGGCAATATATGGGGCAAACAGACAGCCCTCCTCGAACTTCAAAATGTACTCGTCAACATTCATACCTCCTTGACGAATCTCTAAAAACTCAGTCACCTTCCGAGCTCTATGTGCATCTGGGAAATACTTGTCGTAGAACAAATCCGTGAAATCTTGCCACTTCAATGCCGGAACATCAACACCTACCTTTGTAGCATTCCACCAAATACGTGCAACTTTGACTAACATGAATACTGCACAACCAATTCTATCCTTGTCTTCATAGTTAAGATGATCAAATATCGCCTCAAGTGCTTTAATCCACTCTACGGCCACCAATGGATTAGTGCTTCCTGCAAACTCAGGCGGATCCATCCTCTTGAAAGCAGTAAATATCCCATCAGTTCCAACTGCTTGAGCCACTTGGCCTCTCCCTTGGCCTCTACCTTGACCTGTACCTTGCAAACGGAGCAACTGTTGGATCTGCTCACTATGGACCTTGGCTTGCTCTTTCAATAACTTGCCGAACTCGTCGACAACTCTCGATGAGGAGCTATCCTCACCCTCTGAAGCTTTCATCTTAGGAGGCATTAGATCCTACAATGTGCTCACATAATACATATCAACTGATAACAACAAATAGATGAAGAAGAAGACATACCCGAAGTGTTGAAAGTAGACGAAGTCATATGCATTGGTCCGAAGAACCTGGCTCTGATACCATCAAATGTAACACCCTTGACCAGTTTTAATAAAATAGCAGCGGAATTTAAAATTTTCTTAAAAGAAAGAAGGATTTAAAATACATTTCAATATATAATAAAAAGTATATAAATGATCAATAAAATGATGCAACAAAATACAAAATATCATTTTTGTGATCATCTCCAAAATGCTAGCAAAATAGCCTTCTTCCTTCCCTCTTCTATGCATATGACCTCGGCTCCAATCAACGTCCTGGCCCGTCACTCTTATCTGCATCACATGAATAACTGAAATGAGTATAAAACTCAGCAAGTGGAACTCTTACATAACAATGGATATATATCATACTCTGTAAAACATGGCTTTGAAACCATTAAATACCATCAACTCTGAAACATAAATATCATAACATGAATAACAATAACGATGGTATTTCTCTTTTCTCTGATCGATTGATATCTAAATAGTATCTCTGTCTCTGTACCTATATCATATCGATATAAATCGATACTCTGTTGGGATATAAGCCTATGGTCGTTGATCAACTAATTGCATGCAATCTCTGACTATGTATCTATCAATCCAATAAATCATTTGAACTCTCTTTTAGGCATTAAACCAAACACTTTGCATACTCTTTTCTTTTGTATACTCTTTGACATAATTGAGACATAAAATGCCTCTAATATACAACAAAGTGTATTAATACATAGCAAGAATCAAATGGAAGGGAATAACATGTTAAAACCATTGAAACACCATACATATATTATCATGTGAGCACAAAGAAGTGAATTCCACTTACAACCAACAAGAAGCTTGATTCTAATCTCTTGGTACAAAACCTACAACAATAAACCATGTATTGCACCATCAATAACCCAATAATCAGACAACCATACTATTAAATCCATAAAACCAACACCATCAACAAACCCATGATTTCCCCAACACCAAAATCCAAGAATAAACAAAACCACAAGCTTACCTTAGCTTCTTGAACCCAAAATAACCTTGTTCTAACTTCAAAACCCAACAAAAAGCTTGAATCAAAGGCACCAAATGAAAGAAAATGGAACCCTAGCTTTCCCTAGAGCTAAGAAATCGAGAGTGAGGAGAGAAATGAGAGAAAAGTGAACCAACTCATGTATTTAACCACTTAAAACCGAAAACACGCTTTTACTGTACATGCACCGCGGGTGCGCTAGCTTCATCACCGCGGGTGCGCTGAGCGTACTGGACAACCACCGAAAATCTGAAATCGTCGACCGCAGGTGCGCTACAAAACTGACCGCGGGTGCGCTCAGCTTATTGGAAAACATCCAAAAATACGGAAATATGGACCGCAGGTGCGCTGAGTTCTTAACGCGGGTGCGGTGCCGCCTCTGCCCAATCACCGCGGGTGCAGTCTCCCCTGAAGCCAACAACAAGCTTTGCATCTAAAATCGAATCGCAACGTCTCTTAACCTCATAATTCGGCAACACTCTCAACATGAAAGTTGAACCTCTATGTCTTATCTAACAACTGCAATTGGCCTCATACCGATCGGCTCAACATACGAATTACCATGAATTAAACCAGAACGACGCTACAATAAAACCACATATCAAGTATAACCAACAATACTATAAACCATAAATCACAACTCTGAACATCAAAACTATACTTAAACTTAACCAAATAGTCAATAATCATACGAAATCTTAAACCGTACCGATCACCAAGCGTGGCTATTACAGTATATGTGTCTCTTTTATTGAATTCAGATCATTAATTGTGACTTTCGTTTCATTTTTTGGTCGATGGATCCATCTACGTTTAACCATGGTACCAGGCGGCGGGGACATCAGCGACACTCTCAACCGTCAACTGAGCCTTGGCCTTACATATAATCATATCATCATATCCTTTCGTATTAGTCACAATCAGGTCACCTCCTTCAACCTTTCATTATATTCATCACTTATAAAAATTTATGCATATATATTATTTTTCCTTTAAACCAAGCATGCAACACATCTTTTAGCATTATTGTTTTTCATCATAAAATCTCATAATATTTTAACATTCATTACAGTATTCAGGGCAGTGCCAGGACGTCTAACTGTTTTCAGGTGTAAAATGACCGTTTTGTCCCTGAAACCATAGCTTTCCCAATTTACCCTTGGACCTTAAAACGACAACCCAAATCCATCCAAACTTGCCATAACACCTTAAAATACACCCATAAACATTTCTTAGACGTAACTTAAGTTCTTCGACTAATTTTTCAATTTTTTTTAAAACTTGAACCAATGTCCCGGTTTTAACCCAAATCAATTCGAAAATTAATCAAACTTTACCAAACTTTAACCATAGCTTAATAACACCTAACTATGCCCTATGAAACACAAATCAAGCCATTTAGAACCCTCGGAAAATCGTAGACAACCTAATAAATTTTTCCTTGCTGTTGTTCGAAAACCCTAGCCCTAAGCCATATTCAAACCCTTCGACCCTAGCTCTTGACTGACCCAACCAGACCCTATGTAGCCTTCCTAGGACCATACTCGATCCCTTAACAAGATAATGGACCAGCCCTACCTAGCCATTCAAGCACAACCGCAAACTCGTAGCTTACAAGATGCGCAAGACCACCCTTAGCATCCACAGCCCTAGCCTTCGCACCAGCCTGCCCTTAACAAATCTAGGACCATGACTAGACCCCCTTAGAACCCTTGGACATGAGCCGCACCTTTCCATAACCCCAAAACCGAAACCCTAGCTTTTTTAAAACCAAATAAACATGCAGTCCTTATCCTCACTTGTTCCAACCTTTAGCCGACACCTAGGAGCTTTTAAACCTACTGAAATATGCCTTATTTAATGTCCCCACCATGTCAGCCCATTTGTGCATCATTAACATGAAGATTTGTGCAAGAAAAACCATGCTTTTCTATGTATAAGCCATGAAAACGAAAATATAAGAACATATATCATATTTTTAATGCAGTCATGTTAAATACACATAATATGGTATGAGCGATGAGTGAATGAAGATTAAGGCATGCCTTTGCGTGTTTCACGCACGGAAAACAATCCTTGACGCGAAAGACGTTGGTGGAGAGACGGGGAAGAAGACCTTGCTGAAGTTTCTCTTGAAATTCACGTTAATGATCTTTAAAATTGTGTGTGTGATTGACCGTGTATGCTGATGGAAAAACCCTAGGAGTCTTTGGAGCTTGTAGGCATTAGATATGGTCTAGAAATAGGGTTTAGGAGATCCAAATTTGATATAAAAAATTGGGTAGGAGTCTAGGCCCAATAACCTAGGTATAATAGATAGGCCCATTGGACCCATTAGAATGTGGAAAATTATTTCATTTAGGATAGTTTCCGAGTTCCCAAAAAGTATATTTTTTCATCAAAAATCGATCACCGGTTTAAAATACGACTCGACGCGTAAAAACATATCAAAAAAGCCTTATTTTTGAAATTCTCATATAAAATATACAATATATTAAATAATTAAAAATAATCATTTAATAAAATATTTGCCCTTTACGGTCTCCGGTCTCTGTTCCTTCATCGAGTCTCAAATAACCTTTAAAAACACAATTGTATGCATTCTAGTTGAAAACCATATTTTAAATATGTAAACAAGCCTATAAAATTTAATTCATTCAATTAATATGATTTAATTAGTCATTTTTCATTTTCTTAGATTTGTTTGCTGTTGGATTACATTATCGCACTTTGGACCTTACAAAATATTTTTCGTTAACTATTTTTAAGGCTCGATAAAATGATTTAATAGGATGAAAATTTTCTAAAAATGGTTCGTCGCCCGTTTGTTCCACTTTGCAACCTAATCAATGATTTATTCGAGCGTTCTAAACACAAAATCATGCTTCTAAGCTTCATTTTTGCACTATACAAATCGTATTATGCATGATTTATGTTTTTTAGCATGAAAATATCTAGATCAAATTATGACATGATCGATTAGGGGGATCATCGTTAAGCTACAATAGCTCAGTTCTTGAAATATTGAACACCGATGAATTAAATCGAGTTTGGTTTTCAAACCAAACGGAAGACACTCGAAATAATCCTTCGTAGAAACTGATTAAACGTTTTTAAAGCCTTTAAAATATATGCAAGTTGAATGAGTAAAAATATTTTGGTTGAAGCATTTAACTTGGAATTTTGTGATTCTTGAGCAGGTTTTATGCGATTCGTTGTTGTTTTTATTGTTGTAGTTTGGAAGCTTTTAATGAGAGTTTGGAGTATTAAATGATGAATTGGAAAGTACAAAAGATGCAAAAATACAGAAGCTACAGTGCACCCGTGCTTATACATACACCGCACCCGCGGTAAAGCACCGCACCCGCGCTAGAAAGCATAGCGTACCCGCGCTCACACACCAGTAGAAGCACGGCACCCGTGATGACTTCTTAACCGCACCCGCGGTCCTTGCATGACAGAATCCGAAAAATCTGTACTTTGGTGTGCTGCGCATGGAAGTCCAAGATTTTGGTGTGCTGCGGATTGAGGCTTGTCTGGGACTATAAAATACATCATTTAATTACCATCTAGGGTATTGGAGAGCCAAGGGAAGAGTGAAGGCTGCTGCTAGAAGATTGAAGACTCAAGTTCATCAAGTTTTTGGGAAATATTTTGCACAACTCCGGGGACGGAATCAGCACTTCAAACTCTTGTTCTAAGTTCTTCTTTCTTTTATTTTTTATTTGTTATGTCTTGTTTTAGAACCATGTTTTGTTGTTTTGCTTGTGTTATTATGAACTAATTTTTATTTTAAGAGGAAAGATGGAACAAAACTAGAAACCATGTGTTAGAATCTATGAACTAAGCTATTTAAGTTCTTCATATTGTTCATTTGTATTGTTCTAATCTTAATGCTGTCAATTTATTGGCCATAATTTGAATGATTTATATGTTTACAATTTATCACTCGAAAGAGGAAATTATAAACAAGAAATGGAAAAAATAAATCAATGGTATTTATAGAGTTCGGGAGGGCCTATAATGCAATCGAAGCCCATAGAGAATCTAGTGCTTGATGTGTTATTTATTTGTAGACTGTTGATGGGAACGTTGTAATCCATTTTTAGATAACTAATATCTACTTAACACTCGGGAAAGGGAATAGATAATTATAGGATTCTTGGCTAATGAATAAGAAGGATTTTTATAACATAGCTGCAAGAAATTACATATGGTGGATAGTTGCGTGAAATCGGACCTCTAGTTCTTTTATTCCATTGTTATTTGTTACAATTTGGTGTTACATTTAAATCCATTTTCAATTTAGTTATTCTTGCAACCAAATCTTATAATTGATTTTTATAAATAAAGTCGACACTATTTTAATCACAAGCACTAATATACATTTATATACATACTCCTCGTGGGATCGACACTTGTACTCAAAAATACATTTTACTATAACTTGACGTCGTGCGCTTGCGAGCAATTAAGAAAACACGCAACAAGTTTTTGGCGCCGTTGCCGGGGAATGTCTAATTTAAAATTATATTAGTATTGTTACCAATTAGTTTAGATTTTAATGTAGAGCTGCTTTTATTGTATTACATTAAACATTGATTTTTTTTTATCTTTGTTTGATAGTGCATGCGAAGATCGCAAAGTTTTGACTTGCTTATCTTTGATCCCGAGATCGAAAGAACCACAAGAAGATTGAGAAAGGCAAGAAGAGAAACGATTCAAGCAATGGCTGACAACAGAGATAACGAAAATCGACCCCCTGCAATACCCATCAGAGATCATTTTAGGCCGGTACTAAATGCTCATTATTCGGGCATAGCACGAGGGACTATTAATGCAAACAACTTTGAGCTCAAGCCCGCATTGATAAACATGGTTCAACAGAACCAGTTTGGGGGAGCCGCTACTGCAGATCCTCATCTACATCTCAGAACATTCCTTGATATCACTGACACGGTAAAAATAAATGGTGTTTCTGATGATGTAATTCGATTGCGCTTGTTTCCTTTTTCTCTTAGCGACCAAGCAAGAGGATGGCTCCAATCGCTTCCTTTGGGGAGTATCACTACATGGCAGGAGTTAGCAACCAAGTTCCTTGCTAAATATTTTCCACCTGCGAAGTTTGTACAGTTGAAGATTGAGATAAGTACTTTTAGGCAGACTTACTTTGAGCAATTATATGAGGTATGTGAACGGTAAAAGAAGTTGTTGAGGAGGTGTCCAAACCATGGTTTTGAAGATTGGGTACAGATTGAATTGTTTTACAATGGTTTGAATGGACAAACAAGAAGCACTGTGGATGCAGAAGCTGGTGGCACGATATTTTCCAAATCACCTGATCAAGCGTATGATTTGCTTGAACAGATGACCATTAACAGTTATCAATGGCCGTCTGAGAGGTCTGGAGTAAAGAAGCCAGCTGGAATTTATGCCGTAGATCCTATTGCATCACTCACCGCACAAGTTTCAGCTTTAACAACTCAAATTGCAGCTATGAATAAAGCTAGTACAACAGAGGTTGAAAATGCATCGGTTGTTATTGAAGAACCACATATTCCTGATGAGGCGCATTATATCAACAATAGGAATTTTGGTGGCTACGGAGGATATCAAGGTAACCCTCCCCCTAACACTTATCATCCTGGTTTGAGAAATCATGAGAATTTTTCATATGCTAATAATAAAAATGTGTTGAATCCTCCACCGGGGTTCAATACATCGAATGGGGAAGGAAAACCCTCACTTGAGGATCTAGTTGGGACATTTGTTGCTGAATCTAGTAAAAGGATGGCTAGGACTGAATCTCGTCTTGATGGCATGGAAAATCACATGGGAAATATGGGTGCCACAATGAAATCATTGGAGACACAGATTGGACAGTTGGCTAATGCATTGAGAGATCGAATAGAGGTCAATTCCCAAGTAATACTGAAGTAAATCCAAAGGAGCAATGCAAAGATATAACTTTAAGAAGTGGAAGAGAACTTGAGGTTGAAAAATCCAAAGAGAATGAGGAAAATGAGAAGAGAGTTGAAGAAGATGAGTGTGAAAATGGAAAGGAGAAAAAGGTTGAGGAGTCTCGGATTGAAACTGAAGTTGAACGGATTCCTATACTGAAATAGACTCTTCCATACCCACAGAGATTTAGGAAGAAGATTATTGATGATCAATTTGCAAAATTTTTGGAGATTTTCAAGAAGATTCACATCAACATTCCATTTGTTGATGCTTTAGAGCAAATGCCAAACTATGCAAAGTTCATCAAAGATGTGATGTCAAAGAAGAGGAACTTGCAAGAGTTCGAGACAGTGAAGTTGACCGAAGAGTGCATCGTCATTCTCCAAAAGAAGTTACCACAAAAACTAAAAGATCCAGGGAGTTTTACTATTCCTTGTATTATTGGTGGTACTCATGTTAATAAAGCTTTATGTGATCTTGGAGCGAGTATTAATCTTATGCAATTTCTATTTATACGGACTTGGAGCTTGGGGAGGTAAAACCAACCATTATAATTTTGCAACTTGCAGATAGGTCACTCACCTATCCTCGTGGAATTGTTGAAGATGTTTTCGTAAAAGTTGACAAGTTTATCTTCCCTGCTGATTTTGTAATACTTGATATGGAGGAAGATCAAGATGCTCCATTGATTTTTGGGCGACCCTTCTTAGTAACTGGAAAAGCATTGATAGATGTACACAAAGGAGAACTCACCTTGAGAGTTGGTGGGGAAGCTGTGATATTCAACATCTATAAGGCTATTAAAGGTAACGAAGAGGTGAGTACGTGTAAAAGCATTGATACAATTGACTCTTGTGTTGCTGAGATTGGTATAGGTCATACAGTATAAAATCCATTAGAAAAATGCCTTTCTATTACTGTCAGTAGAGTTGATGATGATGATGATGATTGGGAATTGAGAGAGCAACTTTTAGCTCTTGAAGAGTTACCAAAGGTGAAGGAAGCCGCACAGGAAAAGTTGGAAGAAGAAAAATGTTCTAAGATAATACATTCATCCCCTGTTTTGAAGGAATTGCCAAACCATCTTTGCTATGCTTTCTTGGATGAGAAGTCGACATATCCGGTAATTATCTCTTCCTCTCTTACTTTAGATGAAAAAGAGAAATTGTTGAGAGTATTGAGAAAATTTAAAACTGCATTTGGGTGGTCGATTTCTGATATCAAGGGGATTAGTCCCACCATATGCATGCATATGATTTTAATGGATGAGTCATATGCTCCTTATGTGGATAATCAGAGAAGGCTAAATCCAGCCATGAAGGAGGTAGTGAAAAATGAAGTGTTGAAATTGTTAAATGCTGGAGTTATATATGCTATTTCTGACAGAAGTTGGGTGTCTCCTGTGCAAGTAGTGCCCAAAAAGGGTGGAATGACTGTGGTAAAGAATGAAAATGATGAACTAATATCTACTCGTACTGTGACTGGATGGCGAGTATGTATTGATTATAGGAAATTGAACAATGCCACTCGTAAAGATCATTTTCCATGACCTTTTATTGATCAAATGCTTGATAGACTTGCTGGTTATTGTCACTACTGTTTTTTAGATGGTTATTCAGGTTATAAATAGATTGCTATAGCACCAGAGGATCAAGAGAAGACAACAATCACGTGCCTTTATGGAACATTTGCTTTTAGGAGGATGCCTTTTGGGCTATGCAATGCACCTGCTACTTTTCAGAGGTGTATGATGTCCATTTTTGCAGACATGGTGGAAGACATCATGGAAGTCTTCATGGATGATTTCTCGGTATTTGGCACTTCATTTGATCACTGTTTACATAACCTTTCCCTCGTTTTGCAGAGATGTCAAGAAAAGAACTTAGTTCTTAATTGGGAGAAGTGTCATTTTATGGTCCAAGAGGGTATTGTTCTTGGACAAAAGTGTCTTCTAAAGGATTAGAGGTAGACAGAGCCAAAGTGGTAGCAATTGAAAAGCTTCCACCATCAAAGAACATCAAAGGGATAAGGAGTTTCTTAGGACACGCCGGGTTTTATCGTAGATTTATCAAAGATTTTTCTAAGATTACTAAACCTTTGTGTAATTTTCTTGAAAAAGAATCCACTTTTATTTTTGATGATGATTGTCTGCAGCCATTTGAGAAGATCAAGAAGGCATTGGTGACAGCACCAATCATGATAGTACCAGATTGGAAGGAGCCATTCGAGTTTATGTGCGATGCTAGTGATTATGCAGTATGTGCGGTGTTGGGCCAAAGGCGTGATAAATTTTCTAGATCAATCTACAATGCAAGTCGAACCATGGATGCTGCACAGCAAAATTACACAACTACTGAAAAGGAGATGCTTGCAGTAGTGTTTGCATTTGACAAGTTTAGACCCTACTTGGTCAGCACAAAGGTAATTGTTTTCACTGACCATGCAGCTATTCGATACCTATTTGCCAAGAAGGATGCAAAACCACGCTTGATAAGGTGGATTTTATTGCTCAAAGAGTTTGATTTTGAAGTGAAGGATAGGAAGGGGTGTGAAAATCAAGTGGCTGACCACTTGTCACGGCTCGAACTTGAAGATAAAATAGATGAAGGAACCATAAAAGAAGCATTCCCAGATGAACAGCTGTTTGAGGTAAATTCTATACTCCCTTGGTTTGCTGATATAGCTAATTTCTTGCCTTGTGGTACTCTCCCTCCAGATTTGAGTTATTACCAAAAGAAGAAATTCTTTCACGATGCAAAGTTTTACCTATGGAATGATCCATACGTCTTCAAGATATGTGCTGATCAGATGGTTAGAAGATGCGTAGCGGAGGAAGAAGCGAAAGTTATTCTTGAACAATGCCACTCTTCACCATATGGCGGCCACTTTGGAGCATCAAGAACAGCAGCAAAGGTATTACAGTCTGGTTTTTATTGGCCTACTTTGTTCAAAGATAGTTATACCTTAGCCAAGTCATGTGACAGATGCCAAAGGGTTGGCAATATTTCTAGAGGCCATGAGTTCCCATTGACCAATATTTTGGAAGTTGAACTTTTTGATGTTTTGGGTATTGACTTCATGGGACCATTCCCATCTTCTTTTGGTCAATCTTATATTTTGCTTGCTGTGGATTATGTGTCAAAATGGATGGAAGCAATTGCCACCAATACTAATGATGCTCGAGTGGTTGCTAAGTTTGTTCACAGGAACATCTTCACAAGATTTGGGACACCAAGAGCCATAATTAGTGATGAAAGTACACATTTTTGTAATAAAATCTTTAACTCACTTTTGGCTAAATATGATGTGAAGCATAAGGTGACCCTATCATACCACCCACAAACAAATGGACAAGCCGAAGTATCCAATTGAGAGATTAAGCAGATATTGGAGAAAACGGTGAAGACAAACCGGAACGATTGGGCACTGAAGTTGGATGATGCTTTATGGGCGTACAGAACTGCATACAAGACACCTATTGGGATGTCACCCTATAGGTTGGTCTTTGGTAAGGCCTGTCACTTACCACTGGAATTGGAACACAGAGCTTTTTGGGCCGTGAAAAAGCTCAACTTTGATATGAAAGCATCTGGTGAGCAGCGGCTATTGCAATTGAATGAGATGGAGGAGTTCAGAAATGAGGCTTATGAGAACGCAAAGATCTATAAGGAGAAGACCAAGAAGTGGCACGACAACCATATCTTGCACAGAAATTTCGAGCCCGGACAACAAGTACTGTCGTTCAATTCACGCCTCAAACTATTTCCTGGTAAGCTAAAATCAAGATGGTCGGGTCCATTTACAATAGAATCACTCCAACCATATGGAGCCATTGAGCTAAAGTGCAATGATGGAAGAACGTTTAAAGTAAATGGACAACAGATCAAGCATTATTATGGGACTGAAGTATGACATCGTGACAACATTTCTTTGGGCGGATCAACTTGATGTAGACTGGTGGTAGTCGAGATGACGACGTTAAACCAAACGCTTATTGGGAGGCAACCCAAATTTTTGTTTCTTTATTGCATTTCGTTTTCGCTTTTGCTTCTACTCTTGTATTCTTATTTTTGGTTGTGTATTTTTGGTTTAGTATGTTCTTGTATTCCCCCCAAATCTTATGATTCCCAATTGTGTTTTTTAGGACTAAAAATTAGAGGAGAAAATAATTGCAAAGAGTGCACCCGCGCTGGAAATATACCGCACCCGCATTATTTTATTGAGTGCACCCGCAGTGTTTGCTGAATGAAAACTGAAAATTTCCAGTAGGCAAAGCGCACCCGCGGTCTAGTTTGTAGTGCACCCGCGATATGTTTCCAGAACCAACACCGCACCTGCGGTAGAATATTTACCGCACCCACGGTAGCTGAAGGTAGAAAATTCAAAAATTTTCAGTAGCTACACCGCACCCGCGGTCGATGATTTTAAAAACAGAAAGGGGCAGAAATTTAACATCAACGAAGAACACTTCTCAAAAATTCTCCTTCAATTCAAAATACCTTCTTACAAAACACATTCCACACACAAATTTTGTTCATCCAAGCACACATTTCCCACTCCACACCTACATAACTTCACTCATTCCATCCAATATCCATCTTCATTCCACAAAATCAACATCAAACCTAGGGTTTGAAAGGGGGCTCAAAAATTTTACGCCAAGGATTGATTGGAGCTTCGATTTTGTTCTTCCAAGAAACATTTCAACACTCAAGGTGAGCAAATCCATACTACATTTGCTTTGAAATTCGAAATTATTGGTGCTATTGGCTATGCAAGAAAATTAAATTTTAGTGGAGTACATTCTTGACATTGTTGATTGGATTGGTGTGTATATTGTTGAGGTGTAGTTATTGTGATTAATAAGTTTGGGGGACTGAAAGAATCATCAAGTTTAGTGAATTGGATTGAAGGGGAAGTTGGTGCTTTGAAAGTGTTTTACAAAATGCCTCCAAGAAAAAAACAATCCAAGGGTGCATCCTCATCTACGAATTATGATGCACACAAGTTCTGGGACGAGAAGGCGAAGGAAAATTATGATAAAATTCTGAACAAGAGCGTTGTGAAATAGAGGGGATTTGACCTGAGCTTCCTACGAACCGAGATCGGATTAATGCTTACCGCTAGGCATTGGGAGGAGTTTGGCAAGCCACCACAGGATGCGATCCTTTCGTTGGTACGAGAATTTTATGCTAACCTTAAGGTTAAGCATGATCAATTGAAAGTTTTGGTGAGAGGAAAGATGGTAGAGTGGCGAATGAGAGAAGATGTGCATTTAAGCCTAGCCAAACCTGATATGAAAAATGTTGCCAAAGATTGGTATTCTTTCATTTCGGCTAGGATTAAGCCTACTGACCATACTACCACCGTCATCAAGGATAGGGCAATCCTGATTTTTTGCATCATAACGGGAAAGACAATTGATTTAGGTCAATTGCTTCAGAGCTCGATGTTAGATTATGCAAAAGGTAACTCTCCTAGTGGACTCCTCCACCTTTCTCTTATCACAGACCTATGCCAGAACGCGGGAGTGACTTGGGTAGCAAATGAAGAATTGTTAAAATCAAAAAATTCCATTGGTCACTGACATCTGATCAACATGATGCACGTCAAGCTCAGAGAGAATTCAATAGAAGAGCTGCAGAAAGATGTGCCCGTGCTCAGGCCCCACAACAACAAACACAAACACAACCAAGAAATGTGCGAGATCGATTAACCCATTTGGAAGAAGAGATGCGCCATCAACGCCAAGACATGGACGAGTTTCGGTTTAGGACCGATACATTCATGGGCTATATGATAGATTTCACGTCCGTCATGGCTTAACAATTTCCATCAGCTTCCACATCTGATAATCCATTTCCACAACCTCCACAGTTGCCACCCGCATACTATCCGCCGGAGTACTACCCACCACAAGAAGGCGCAGATGATGAGGATGGCAATGACCACTGACGGTCGTTGCCCGAGGTATGTGTATTCATCTAACTTTCATGATCATTTACATCGAGGGTGATGCACATATTTTAGTTTGGGAGAGATGTTATTTATTTTATTTTGTGTGTTCAATTATTAATTTAGTTTTATTTGAGTGTTTTATTTATTTTTGAGTTATTTGCTTGTGTGTTTGTAGTGTCATAGTCATGAAAATTTTTGAAATGGCCAATGATGAACAAAATTTGTGTATTGAGAAGAAAGGTCATGTATTTCATTCATGTTCATCAATCAATTTGAAAAATTTAGAGAAAAGTCATGAGATTTGGTAAGTTAGAGACTTATAATTTCTAAACAACTCTGTGATTTTCATTTGACATTGAAATAAATTTTTGCAAACACATATATGATTGAGGCAATATTTGATTTTATTTGGGCCTATTTATATTGTTCATAAATATTCATTTGAAGCCCTCATGAGCCTATATGAGAAAATAATTGTGTTCTTGAAATTTCTTGAAAGCCAAGCACTTTTCTTTTGAATATATGTGTATTTGGTTGATGCATTGAGACACCATTTTTCATGATGATTCGATTCTACTTTGTGTTGGTGAATTGAGATTTTGTCTAGAACTATCCAAACAACACTCGAGGCGAAATACGAACAAACTATGATTTAGGAATGATTTAGGTGATTTTTTGGATCGATTGAGCCTTTCAAGCCACTAAATAAAAATAATTTATCATTTGTCACCTCTTTGTAGCTTATATGAATTCGAATGGCACACGTGAATATGTGTAAAAGACCCCCATTCGACATTTACCACCCCTTTGAATATCTTATACATTAATTTCCTACCTTTTCAAGGGAGTAAGAATTCAAAGGATTAAAGAAATTGAAATTCTCTTACAAAAGAAAAGAAAAAAAATGAATGATATTTGATTGAAGAAGTTGGAGAAAAAGGGGAGAAAAAGAGATGAAAAAAAATTTGGAGATAAAAGAAAAAGTGGAGTATGCAAAAGAGATAAAAATTCAACTTACTCCCTTATTTGAATTCCTAATCTTCATTTGTAGCCATAAGCCAAGGCCTAACATTACAAATATTGCAAATCCTATTGACCAAGTCATAGTTGTCCAATATACTAGTGGAGAGGGATTGGGAGGATCAAGCCCATGGACAATCGATAAACACTTCCATTGAGTACGAATCTTGATCAACTTTACACACACCTCATTGCATCAAATATTTATTGGGTACTCCTTTCTTGAGTGAATATTACTTTGAACCCAATTTTACCGAAAAAGACCTCTTGATTTGTGTTTGTAAAAATTGAAATCGGTTGAGAATGTTTTGAAACATGAGTTGAAGATATTAGAAGTTAAGAAAATTAACCGATTGCATGATTATATCCGGATGAAAAATTGGTTGGATTGATTTGACTTCTGAATGCATGAAGAGTTAGTTAAAATATCTTGAGGCCAAGTTCTTTTAAAAATATTTCATGACTTAATTGTTTGTGTTGTTTTATTTTGCTTGGGACTAGCAAAATCCTAAGTTTGGGGGAGTTTGATAAGTGCAATTTATTGCACTTTTATTACTTGTATTTAACTTGGAATTTTGTTATTTTTAGCAGGTTTTATGCGATTTGTTGTTGTTTTTGATGTTGTAGTTTGGAAGCTTTTGACGAGAGTTTGGAGTATTAAAATGTTGAATTGGAAAGTACAAAAGATGCAAAAATACAGAAGCTACAGCGCACCCGCGCTTATACATACACCGCACCCACGTTAATGCACCACACCCGCGCTAGAAATCATAGCGCACCCGCGCTCACACACCAGTAGAAGCACGGCACCCGCGATGACTTCTTAACCGCACCCGCGGTCCTTGCACGACAGAATCCGAAAAATCTATATTTTGGTGTGCTGCGCATGGAAGTCCAAGATTTTGGTGTGCTGCGGATCGAGGCTTGTCCGGGACTATAAAATACATCATTTACTTACTATCTGGGGTATTGGGGAGCCAAGAGAAGAGTGGAGGCTGCTGCTAGGAGATTGAAGACTTAAGTTCATCAAGTTTTTGGGAAATCTTTTGCACAACTCCGGGGACGGAATCAGCACTTCAAACTCTTGTTCTAAGTTCTTCTTTCTTTTATTTTTCATTTGATATGTATTGTTTGAGAACCAAGTTTTGTTATATTTCTAGTGTTATTATGAACTAATTTTTATTTCTAGAGAAAAGATGGAACAAAACTAGAAACCATGTGTTAGAATCTATGAACTAAGCTATTTAAGTTCTTCATATTGTTCATTTGTATTGTTCTAATCTTAATGATTTCAATTTATTGGCTATAATTTGAATGATTTATATGTTTACAATTTATCACTCGGAAGAGGAAATTATAAACAAGAAATGAGGAAAATACATCAATGGTATTTATAGAATTCGGGAAAGCCTATAATGCTATCGAAGCCCATAGAGAATTTAGTTCTTGATGTGTTATTTATTTGTAGACTGTTGATGGGAACGTTGCAATCAATTTTTAGATAACTAATATCTACTTAACACTCGGGAGAGGGAGTAGATAATTATAGGATTCTTGGCTAATGAATAAGAAGTAATTTTATAACATAGCTACAAGAAATTATACATGGTGGACAGTTCCGTGAAATCGGACCTCTAGATCTTTTATTCCATTGTTATTTTTTACAATTTGGTGCTACATTTAAATCCATTTTCAATTTAGTTATTCTTGCAACCAAATCTTTTAATTGATTTTTAAAGTCGAGAATATTTTAATCACAAGCACTAATATACATTTATATACATACTCCTCGTGGGATCGACACTTGTACTCAAAAATATATTTTACTATAACTTGACGTCAGGCGCTTGCGAGCAATTAAGAAAACACGCCACAGTCTCATATGCAAAGACGACATACACAAGTTTATTGTCATTGTGCAAGACTCACTCAACTAATATTTGAAGTTCAACTCTCTTCTATATGTGTGAGTGATTGTGTATGAGGAATTTATCCTTTATAGTGTACATCTCAAATGTATCCTCACACAAGGGCTTGTGCTCTAAACTAGCTGATTTATTCATGCTAACTGCCATGCTTTGAATCTCCTTCAAAAGCTCTTGTTTGATCTTCAAGATGTTGTAGTTATAGGCCCCAACAATGATATATACGTTAGACACAAGAATATGACCGTTTGGAAAGTTTCTCTATTGTTTCTGAAATTGCAACGGTCAAATTCGTCTTGCTGGGCTTAAACTGGTCAAATGGTCAACTCCAGTCAACTCAGCTGGTCGTTCAGTCCAGTTGGTCAGCTGCTGGTTCAGTTCAGTTCAGTTCAGGTCTGGTTCAGTTCAACTGGTCTGGTTCAGTTCAATTGGTTCGGTTCAGTTTCAGCTGGTCTGGTTCAGTTCAACTGGTTTGGTTCAGTTTAGCTGGTTCAGTTCAGCTAGTCTTCAGTTGGTCTGGTTCAGTTTCAGTTTAGTTGGTCAGATTAAACCAGCCTAGCTGATTTCAATTTGTGCAGAACCAGTAGCTTCATCGTCATTTATCAGCATCTATTCAGACTTTGACTTCTGTAGATGATTTGTAGATCATCGTCTTCTCTTTCCAACACATACTGAATCACTTCATTCTAATATCCGAGCTGAGAGATATGACCAAAATACCACAACTGCTCATTCCTAACTGATTGCTGTTTTCGTGCAATCCGTTCGGTAATTGAGCGATCAGTTAGACCTTGATAATATTCGAATTTTCCCAACCGACGTGAAATACGACGTGTTTCAAATTGAGTTTTCTGATAATTCTAGTTGGCGGATTGTCATTTGAATCATCCAATTGAGAGATATCATCAAAATACCGAAGCTTGCCAGAAATTCAGTTTGTGCAGAATTCAGTTTCAGCTTGCTTCTTGTTTTAATAACTTCACACTTGAGTAAATATGTTAGAAACACAATAACAAGTTTTTTTAACATCAAAATAAAGATTGCAAATATGAAATGTTCCAACAAATTATTTAACGATTAGATGTATGTTTTTCAAAGTTATGACGATTCTAAGATCATATAAGTCATGTTATAGATTCCAAAGGGTACGCTGCCATTAGAGTATGCTTAAGGGATGGGAATGAAGTCTTTTAGGTACGAAACGAGGGTTGGAAATGCAAGGCTAAGGGAGGATGAAACTAGTGTTTTCTTGGGTCATAGTGGATCGGCTCAGGGTGGCACGGTCATGACCATGCAAGGGCTGCGTCCAGGGGCTAGAAAGTGTAGGAGAGTGGCTCGCCCCGTGGGTTCGAAGTGCGCGCCGCAAACGCTAGACACCCTAGTGCGTGCAGGTGAGCTAGGATGCGAGCTGCGCGAGGGGGGCTGGTGGCTGGTGCAGAGGGGTCCAGGGTTATCCAGGAAGGTAGGCTAGGGTCTGGTCAAGGTCTGGATAAAGGTGGCTCGAATGTGGCTCGGGTAATTGGGAAACCGTGGCTTACGAAGAGGGTTAGGGTTAGAAAATGGCTTGGAAAAAATAATGGGCTCGAACCGTGATCCACGGGGGTTGATTCGTGGTTCACAGGGGTATTTTAGGGATGAAGATTTAATGTTTAAAATATGAGAATAAAATATTAAATTTGGAATTATTTCGTGTTTAAAACGCTTCACGGTTTAGCCATTAAGTCAATAAATTGGAAGGCTCGGATTTACGTGTAAGAAAAATATCAGAAGTAAAAAATAAGATTATATTGTGCTATGGGATAGGTTCGAGTCAAGAAAAAGTAAGAAAAAGGCCAAATTGGGAAGTTCAAGGTCCAAGGGTATAATGGTCATTTTACGTCCCAGGTAGTTCGAAAGATCTGGCAGTGTCCCGAAGAATTATAATACATGTTAAATGATATTTTAAAATGCTTATGATGAACATATAATTTTTTATGATATATACAAAGGCTGTATGATTTTTCGCTATTTTTGAAGGACGCGATATTTTATAAATAAAAGGAAAATAAAAATACTTTAAAGGATATGAATTGACTGTGACACCAAAGATATAATAGGGATATCATGAGGGAAAATACCCCGGAGGGGGACCATTTACGAGAAAAGACCCCAGAAAGAGCCCGAAGATAGTAGTTCCCTATTTGGCCACGATCCAGTGACGAGAGTTGCTGCCGCCCCGTCCCCAGGTACTTGGTATAGCTAGACTAATTAGTCGACCATGATGATATGATATATGATAGTCACTTGCAAGGATCAAACTTCACCGAAAAATGATATACGATGATGAAAAGCTTTACAATTTAGTAATTTATGATATGACATATGACTACGAATTTTTACGCCAGCTTATTTTATTAAAAGATTTATTTTATAGCTTAATGTGCATGTATATATATTATTTGTTATGTATGGTTAAAACATGCTGAGACATTAAACTTACAAGGTTTGGATGGTCGCAGGCAAAGATTAGTTTGAGGGAGGCGCCGACAATTGAGTGGATCGGGTCCAACTATACACTCCCGAGGGATTTTTATTTTCCAGATTAGCTCAAGATTTAAATTTTTTAAGTAAAGATTTTGGGAAGTGTTTATTTAAAGATTTTATGCTTTATTTTAAAGTTTAGTTTTGGATTATTTTAAAAAAATTGACGTACGATTTTTTTGTTGACGATTTATGGAATTTTATACATTTGAGTTTTTAAATCATCGGTTCTTATGTTGGATGGTTTTGAAGTTAGAATAAAATATTTATTAAAAAAACCTTAGTATTTATTTAAATTTTAAAGTTAAAAGTAAGGGACGTTTCAGTTGGTATCAAAGCCAAGGATCCCAAAGGGTTGTGTTACTGCTAACTCCGAGAAGCTCGAGAACTCACACCTCAAGTCTGTGAGTTTTACTGCTTTAAGATTTATATGCTGAGTTATAAATGCTTCATCCATAGTAGTTGTCACAATATACAATCAAAGCATCTTGTACAATACCATAATCCTCAAGAATTTGCTTCATCCATAGTAGTTGTGTACATGAACTTCCAATGACGATATATTCGGCCTAAGATTTTGACAAGGAAATGTAATTATTTTTTGTCATCTTTGCGTTTTCCAAGCAGTGTTGGGCATGCTGGGGTGGCCAAAGCACAAAACGCACTGTTTCATGAACTATTATGGCAGTATTTAAGTTTTCAAGGTATATCACATACATCAAAAAATATATATAAAAAGAACTTATGTAGTTATAATTATATAGTATAACTATATCTTTTGATGTATAGGAATCAAAGCTCATGTAGTTCGCTTACCTTTACATACTTAGCTTTAGGAGTAGCGTTGATCAATCACTCACGTTTCCTCCCATAGTTTTCCGAATTTTCCATCAGTTTTGTCTATGTCTTCTTCATCATTTTTAACATCTTGTGTTTGGGTAGCAGATTTTGATCAATCAGTGAGCACACATTGGGCTTTCAAAATTTTTGGCCTTAAGTTAGAACGTATCTTATCTAATGTATTTATTTCGATAGGAAAAGCTTGCTTCAAAGAGGATGCTTGTGGACGTTTTGTCCATTCTCTTAATAAAAATTGTGTTTTAATAATTTTACAAGTGATATTGCTATTAGTAGTAGATTTTACTTCGTTAGGATCAGTTAATGTAGATAAAGTGCTTAGAAGGGGGGGTTGAAAAAATATTTTAAATTTCAGAACTTTTTTTCAAATATGAATCAGTTTTTTGAGGAATTGATACTGAAATCTTGTATATCTATATTGATCAGTTAACTAAAATGTACGGAAATAAACTGAAGGATAGATTTGAATATTTTGGTTTGGGTATTGTGATAACTGAATGAACAAGAATAATGCACACAAAGATTTTTATGGATGTTTAGAGACTTCAAATGCTCCTATGTCACCCCTTCTATTTCAAGGGCACGTATTTACTAAAAGACTATGATTAATTACAATGAATGTAATAATCCACTTCGGTTTTGGACTTAAACGATGCCAAACTGCAACTCTTAGCTTTTCTTACACTTATCAGTTGATAACTGAATAGCTCAAATAAGTAGTCTGAATGCTACAAATATATCAACGAGTTGTGAGCTTGAGATTGTGATTTGCAAACCGAATATGAACTTGAAAATGCATCGCAACTGACTTGATAACTGATTAGTCGTGTAATTGTTTTTTGTAAGAATGTTAACCTTTTCACAATTGAACTGCTCAGTTATTTACAGTATTCGATTTCAACGGTCACATTGAATGAATTAATTAATGGTATCCTTTGAGTTTTCCTTTAGTCCATGTAGACATCTTTTTTCTGACATATGTACGAAGTATCATATTGTTATGCTTCGTATGTTCTGCTTTGGTACAGAGTGTCAGTTTGTCTGCTGAGATTCAAATTGAAATTGATGACATGACTAACTGATCAGGAGTCAAACTGGTCGACTGATCAGTTCAGCTGGTCTATATGAGTTCTAAATTATATCTTTTCAATTTGAACGTTTTTCTATCAGTTCTGTTTTATCATTTCAGTTTAGCTATATAAATTATGCGAATAATATTTTAAGTTCTGGTTTTCTGTTTTTCTGTTTTTCAATCTCCGATTCGTCAGTTTTGAGACTTATTAATACTTTTAAGAACTTTAGTTTATTTACTTCAGTTCTACTTGGTCCATTTCAGTCCAATAAGTGTCCTTCAGTTCTGAGATCTGTTATGTCCTTTCAGTTCAGTTGCTATTTAGTTCGGGTCTTCAGTTCTGTTAGTGATTTGGTTTGTCAAACTCTGAAACTTATAATTTCCAAAATTTCCTCCTTTTCAATGATTGAAAAAAATTAGAGTTATGAAATGTTTATCTGGTTAAGATTTTTTGAATTAATTATCTGAAAAATTGATTGTCTGAATTAATTGACAAATTTTCTGAACTCACGTGTAGATAAAATAATTCTTCTGAAATGTAAAGATTTGTACATAAATAAGAATGAACTTTTCATTAATTTTGAAAGAGGTAAGTACAGGTTCGTACAAACATTTCAAGATAAAAGTTAAAAAATATTAAAGCTCCTTCATCAGCAGTTATTTGTTCAGTTCCCAACTAAACTTCTACTGAGATAATCTCAGCTACAGCCACTGGTTCCGTTACCGCCTCAAAAGCGTGTTCAACAATAAGTTCTTCGGTGGCCTGCTCTTCCTCGTACTATTGTTAAATATCCGTAGTAACTGATTGCAGGAGCTCATCCATGCTGGCTAAAGATAGTTCTTCATTTGTGTATGTGGTGATCGGAGCTTCTTTTTCATAAACTGGTAGAACAATGATGGCAGTGGATGAGGAAGGTTGAGCTTCTTTAGAAATTGGTTGAGGAACTGTGTATTTAGCAGTTGGTTCCAAAACTGATTCCACTCCAACTGGTCCAGCGGAACAACAGCAGTAGCTTGGTTGAACTCCTCAGTTGGACTGCTTGTTCCTACTGGAATATGCAGCTTCTATTCTATCTTCCTTACTCGAATAGATCAAAATGTCATCGATGAAGACTATAACAAATTGATTCAGATACAGCTGAAATACGCGATTCATGAGATCCATGAAAATCGCTGGCGCATTGGTCAACCCAAATGGCATGACCAGGAACTCATAATGCCCATATCGAGTTCTAAATGTTGTCTTATGAACATCAGACTCTTTCACTTTTAATTGGTGGTATCCCAAACAAAGATGTATCTTCTAGAATATTGATGCTCCTTGTAATTGATCAAATAAGTCTTCAATTCTCGGAAAGGGATACTTATTCTTGATGGTGACTCTATTCAGCTCTCGATAATCTATACAGAGTCGCATACTACCATCTTTCTTCTTCACAAACAATACCAATGCGCCCCACAGAGAATAACTAGGGTGAATAAAACCCTGGTCCAACAACTCTTGAATTTGATCTTTTAGCTCTTTCATCTCGGCAGGTGCTAGACGATAGGGTGGCTTAGAAATTGGTACAGTGCCTGATAAACAAAAAAATAGTACATTAATTAAATATTTTTAATATAAATTTATAGTTTTTGTTTTATTAAATGCTTAAATATTATATGTTTTATAATAAATTGTATAAAATATAATCTGTTGTGCAATTATAAGTTTTTACTATTTTTACAGGTTCGATAAAACAAGAATAACATTGGCTTTGCAAATGAGATTGAGATGATTCTTGGACCTGTAGAAATTTGGTTTTAATATCAAAAATATTGGTGGCAAGCATGAGATAAAAATATTCTTAAAAATGAGATCAAATTAAGCAACGAATAAAGTTACCAAAGGAGTGGCAATTTTACCATACTCTAGAATTTTGACCATATCTCTAAAATTACTTGGTCAAATGGTTAAAAAAATTACCACATTTCAAACAACTCAATTATCTACATGTTTAATTTTTATGTGCAAAAGCAAACTCGGATAGGAAGATTTTCAAAAATGATATATATGATGACATAATTTCTTGAAACACCAATGAAGACTTATGTGTACAAAATAATATTTTATTTGTGGTTGTCTCCCCAAATTTGGCTATAAATAGGAGTGCATTGTAATGTATTGAGATATCCCTCATTTTATAAACAAACTTTTGAGTTCATAATATTTCTCTCTTTGTTTTTCCTTTATTTCTTCATTTAAATATATTTAGCATGTTAATCTCATATTCAAAGTTTTACACTTTGAATAATGAGTAGCTAACTTCCCAAAGTTGAGATGAAAAGGTGAAACTCTTGGTATGATAATAAAGTTATTAAAAGGTAATAATCTATCTTTTATATTATTTAATCATTATTTATTGTTTATGTTATATTTATTTTTTTAAGCGTTATTATACCCTACTTATCAGTGAGTTTTATTTTTTAGTTGATATATGTTACACTAAATTCTTGAAATTATTTAAATGTTAGTTTGATATTACCAACCATTTAAAGTGGATGTCTTGATTTATTATACATGAATATATCATAATATTAATTTCTTGGTACCATTTAAATTTTTGTTTGGTTTTACCAACCATTTAAATTGGAAACCTTGATTTAGTGTTTACAAAAGTATATATATAATTGAAAACATTTATAAGTTTTGGTATATATTATATATTTATAAAATAATAATATATAACATAATATAAATATGATTATTTAATATACTGGAACCATTTTATTAAGTGGATTTCAATAATGATGATTAATGTTAACTTTATTAAAATACCAAAGAGTGGATCTTCCAATCTCAACTACTTGAATTAAAATTCGAACAATTAAAAATTACCAATTAAAGATTAAAACAATTAAAAGAAAAAAGCACAAAACAAAAGGATAATGGGAGTGCAAAAATCAAAGTCGCATCAAGTTTTTGATGCCGTTGCTGGGGAAGTATAATTTAATTTCAAGTCTATTTATTTTTGTTTGTAGTTTATTTTTCTTTCTTTGAATTTTTATTGATTTTGTGTGCTTTTCTTCTTTTTTCTTTTGAATTTGCGCGAGCACTTGGTCATGTACACTTAGGGATCGACTCATTCGAAATAATCCTTTATTTTCACAAAACATGGCGAAAGAACCCATCCAAGAAAATGTAGATGAAATTCAATCTCAACATGATCATGATAGATGAAGAACACTTAGAGATCACATGAATCCTACATGCACTAGTGCACCTTCATGTCTAGTTATTCCCTCGGATGCATCTCATTTCAATTTTATGCCTTGTATTATCCAACTTTTACCTAACTTTCATGGCTTAGATTCTAAAAATCCATACATGCATTTACGAGAGCTTGAAGAAGTGTGCAACACATACAGTAATCTAAATTATAGCATGAACACTATTCGACTTAAGCTTTTTCCTTTTTCTTTAAATGATAAAGCTAAAAATTGGCTACATAATCTTAGATCGGGATCCATTCGAACTTAAGATGAATTGCAAAACCAATTTTTGAAAAAGTTTTTTCCATCTCATAGAACAAATTCTTTCAAAAGGCAAATCATCACTTTCACTCGAAAACAAGGAGAAACATTTTATCAGTGTCGGGATAGATGTAAAGAATTGCTTAATCTTTGTCCACATCATGTTTTTGAAATTTGGAGAGTTGTTTCTCAATTTTATAAAGGCTTATCACCTAAAGATAGGCAAATGGTTGAATTTATGTGTAATGGAACATTTGAAGATAAAGATCCAAACGATGCAATTATCTCGATTCATTAGCTGAAAATGCTCAAAATTGGGACACTATAGGTACAATTGAACAATCAAACAAGATTCAATCTCCCACATCTGGTGGAGGTATGTACACCCTCAAGGATGAACATGATCTCCAAGACAGATTTACCTCTTTGGCAAGAAAATTTGAGGCACTTGAATTTAAAAAGAATGGTCAATTAAAATCTGTTCAAGAAATTGTGCGTCACATCTGTGATACAAGTGATAATTCTACAAAAGATTGTCCCACTACGCCCCTCTTTTAAAGAATGTCTGCATGAACAAGCCAATGTTTTGAACAATTTCAAAAGACCAAATTTTGAACCATTTTCTCAAAGTTACAATCCAGGTTGGCGAAATCATCCAAATTTTAGTTGGAAGAATGATAACGCTACACAATTTTCACAACCATATTTTCAAAATCAACAAAATTTTCAAAATTATGCACCTTATGTTCCTCCACCTAAAAGGAATTTGGAAGATATGTAACATTTTATTTTTTCATTGCGAATCAAGAGTATATAAATACTCAAAATGCTCAAACCATGACAGATTTGAAAGTTACTCTTGCTAAATTTGGATCTGCACTTAATTTTTAGAAAAAGGTAAATTTCCTTCACAACCACAGGCTAATCCCAATGATCATCATTCACAAACTGGAACTTCTGGAACTCAATCGATGGATCATGTAAAATCTGTTATTACCCTTCGAAGTGGTAAGGTTGTGGAAAAATCCATTCTGGAACCTTATGAAGATGATGATAAATCAACTCTAGAGAGGGCAAGAAAGTGTAACCCATAACTTGCGAAGAGGAGGTTCAACAGAAAGTATCACCACCATTCCCTCATGCATTGAAAAATACAAAAAAATCAAATTTGAATTCTGATCTATATGATATTTTTAAACAAGTAAAAGTTAATATTTCTTTTTAGATGCAATAAAGCAGGTACCATCGTATGCCAAATTTTTGAAAGACTTGTGCACTGTGAAAAGAAAATTGAATGTGAAAAAGAAATCATTTTTAGCCCAACAAGTAAGTGCAATCATTCAAAATAATAATACTTTGAAATACAAAGACCCTGGTTGTCCTACTATTTCATGTATTATTGGAGAATAAATGATTAAAAAAGCCTTGCTTGATCTTGGAGTTAATGTGAATTTACTTTCATATCATGTTTATCAAGAACTCAAGTTAAAAAAAGCCTTGCTTGATCTTGGAGCACAGCAGACATCTGACCGCAGTTTTGCAGACCTTACAGAAGCACAAGTTATTCGCAAAGTTCAGTAAGTGCGAGTTCTGGTTACAGAAGGTGGCGTTCTTAGGCCACATTGTTTCTAGCAGCGGTATTGAGGTAGACCCAGCGAAAGTTGCAGCAGTCAGAGATTGGGTTGTGCCGCAGAATGCATCAGAGATCCGTAGTTTCCTTGGGCTAGCAGGATATTATCGGAAGTTTATTCATGGATTCTCCTATATCGCAGTTCCACTCTCATCGTTGACTAAGAGGAATACGAAATTTGTGTGGAACGATGAGTGTCAGAAGAGCTTCGATACTTTGAAGCAAGCTCTTATCTCAGCACTAGTAATGGCCATGTCGTCAGGGCCCGGAGACTTTGTTTTGTATACCGATGCTTCGAAGCTCAATTTAGGCGCAGTGTTGATGCAGCATGGGAAGGTGATAGCATATGCTTCTCGTCAGTTGAAAATCCATGAGAAGAATTACCCTACCCACGATCTAGAGTTGGCAGCCGTAGTATTTGCCTTGAAGATCTGGAGGCATTATTTGTATGGAGAGAAGTGCCAGATCTTTACCGACCATAAGAGCCTCAAGTACTTCTTTACGCAGAAAGAGCTGAATATGCGTCAGAGGCGTTGGTTGGAGCTAGTGAAGGACTATGACTGTGACATTAGCTACCACCCGGGCAAAGCTAATGTAGTTGCGGATGCACTGAGCAGGAAATTCGCAGTGATGGCTCATATGACGATTCCGAGACCCCTTCAGTTTGATATGCAGAGGTTTGATCTAGAGACATATCCTCGAGGTAGAGTTCCCCGTCTATCTACTCTGACGATCCAGTCTTCTTTTCTAGACCGTATTCGCAGTGGACAGTCAGCAGATGAGCAGTTGGCAAAGTGGAAGCAGAGAGATGAGGCCAAGGACAGTATTTTGTATACAGTTAGCGACGGCATTGTGAGATATCGAGACAGAATGTGGGTTCCTGGCAGTGATTCTATTCGAGTAGATATTTTATCCAAGGCCCACATGTCGCCGTACTCTATTCATCCGGGGAGTACGAAGATGTACAAAGATCTGCAGTTGTTGTATTGGTGGCCCGGGATGAAGAAGGATATCAGACGTTTCGTATCCGAGTGTTTGACGTGCCAGCTAGTGAAAGCGGAGCATCAGAGACCAGCAGGTATGCTCAAGCCACTTCCTATTCCCGAGTGGAAGTGGGAGAATGTTACCAAGGACTTCGTTGTCGGTTTGCCGAAGTCAGTCAGAGGATCAAATGCTATCTGGGTGATTGTTGATCGTCTTACCAAATCAGCGCACTTCTTGCCTATTAAGACGACTTTCACCATGATTCAGTATGCAGAGTTGTATATCCGAGAGATAGTCAGACTTCATGGTATTCCCCTTTCTATAGTGTCTGACCGAGATCCTAGATTCACTTCCTCATTTTGGAAGAATTTGCATTCGGCTATGGGTACGAAGTTGTTGTTTAGCACAGCTTTCCACCCACAGACAGATGGGAAGTCGGAGAGAGTTATCCAGATTTTGGAGGATCTTCTCCGTGCATGTGTCATCGATTTCTCAGGGAGTTGGGAGTCGAAGTTGCCATTGGTAGAGTTCACCTATAACAACAGTTTTTAGTCGTCTATAGGTATGGCTTCTTATGAAACACTGTACGGTCGTAAGTGCAGATCGCCTATTCACTGGAATGAAGAATGGGAAAGAGCAGAATTGGGTCCGGAGATTATTCAGCAGACTGCCGATGTAGTAGTCAAGATCCGTGATAGGTTGAGGACTGCTCAGAGTCGACAGAAGATTTATGCGGATCAGAGAAGGAGAGATCTAGAGTTTGCCGTTGGCGACTATGTTTTTGTGAAGATAGCACCTATGAAAGGTGTCATGCGGTTCGGGAAGCAAGGAAAGCTTAGTCCGAGATTCATCGGACCGTTTGAGATCCTCGACAGGGTTGGGACGTTAGCCTATCGTGTTGCTCTTCCGCCGAATCTGGCCGGATTACACAATGTGTTCCACGTCTCTATGCTGAGGAAGTATATGGCGAATCCTTCGCATGTCTTGAACTTTGAACCGTTGCAGCTCACTCCGAACCTGTCTTATGAAGAGAGACCAGTGCAAATCTTAGACAGCAAGGAGAAGAAGCTTCGGAACAAACTGGCGAAGCTAGTGAAGGTCAAATGGCTTAATCATTCGGAGGAGGAAGCCACGTGGGAATCTGAGCCTGAAATGAGGAGTCAGTATCCGGAGTTATTCGGTGAGTTTTAATTTCGAGGACGAAATTTTCTTTTAAGGGGGGAGAGTTGTTGAACCCGATAAATCAGACTACGCATAAGCCATGCATAATTACTATTATTTAAATTAAAATGATTTTCATACATGCATGAGTGTTTAATTTATTTTAGACTTTGTTAAGTCATGATCATTTATTTTAAATCACAGAAGTGTAGTTTTATCTTTTCGGTTAATTACGCGAGGCCGGACTGAAGTTGGAGTATTGAGATAAAATTTAATAATAAGAAAATATTCCTAAATTTAATTAAATCAAAGGAATAATTTATTTTAAGGTAAAAGAATGTTTAAGGATTAATTTAATTGGAGTTAAGTAGTAAATAAGTTCTTTTATGTCCAATAATTAATTTAAAAGCCTAAATTAAAATGTGTAACCAATGTGGATAAATTAATGTAGGCCTATTCTATCTAAGAAATTGTAACTTAACATGTAAGTTATTTTAAGACCTAGCCATGCATGCAAGAAAATTGCTATCCTAACTTAATTTATTAATTCACTAAAATACATAATAAGTGTTTAAAAACTTTAAGGAGTTAAAATTAAATAATTAAGCAATATTTTTTACCTCCATTTATTTGTAAAATTTCGGCCACCTCTTATAGGATTTAATCATGCTTGGCAACTCTCCATTCTTGATCCCTTCCTTATCCTTTCTTGGTATGATAATCCCTCACTTTTAAATCACCAATAATTATTAATTAAGCAATATTCTTGCCTTCATTTTGATGAAGAAAATCGGCCATCACCCACCAAATCACCCCTCAATCCATCATTATATCATATCATTTTCTTATCTCCCATAGAACCAAGGATAGGAAGATTTGAATTGCCTTTCTACCTCCCCATTTAATTGGGAACCTTCCCCTTCATTCCCTGGCTGTCTCCCCCACCTTCTCATTCGAAATTTCAGAGAGAATACCAGCAAGAAATCGTGAGTTGCATCAAGAAAATAAGAGAGAAAAGCAAGAAAAGAAAACCCCGTCTCCGCCGCGCCGTGTTCGTCATATTGATTTATTTCTTTCGAAAAAAAATTTTCAGGCATGTTTATATTGTTCTTTGCTCTTCAATCAAGTCATATAAATATTTTAAAACATTACATGATCATGATTTTATGGCAAAACCGAAATAGGACAGCAACTTCTTCGAAAAACCTGCACAGATTTTTCGGCCACTTCCTTCATGCTTCACGGGTTGTCTTGTTTTTGTGATTTCAGGGATTGGCTCGGTTCCAGGCACTCAAGGCTGCATCTAGGCACGTACTAGGGTGTGTTAGGATCATGTTGGTCCATCAGTTCAAGCCCCATGCACGCTGGATAGAGACTTGACAGCAGCTTCTTCCATAGTTGCGAGTTTGAGTCTCGATTCTCGATTCTTGTTTGTCTAAGGCGAGGGTTCGAATCATGGTTGGTCTAAGGCCTCTAACCATGGTTAGGACCCTTCCTTAGCATGTCTAGGGCATGACCAAGGTGGCCCTTCAAGGCTTGGTTCATGGTCCCATCGATTTTTAAACCAAAACATGCAAGTGCCCCTCGGTTTCTCTTTTCTGATTTTGTGTGAGTGAGTTTCGAATTTTGGGTGTTGGATGGATCTTGATTGGCTTTTAGCCCTTAGCCATGGTTCATACAATATCTCATGATGTCTAGATCGAGCCATGGTCGATCATATGGCCACTGGAACGACACAAGACAGCAAGCAATCCACACCATCGCATTGTACAGAATTTTGTTTGGTGTTCTTGGTTTCAAGATTCGGTTGTCTTAGGTGTTTGCTTGGATTGTGGTTGGCCTATGGCCCTTAGCCATGGTTCAAGCCACACCTTAGGATGTTGGGAAGAGGCTCTGATCGGTGGTTCAAGCCCCATTGATCCTTATTCTCGTAAACGAACACAGCAAGCGCAGCTGCTGCCATCGCGCATTGGACAGCAGCATGGCTTCGGTTCAGAGGTGGTGTTTGAGTTCTTGTTTGCCTTTTATCCTATGGCCTTGGAGTGGACAGTACCTCAATGAGTTAGGAAGGTCATGTTTTTGGCCGTTTGTGATTTGGTTAAGTTTAGAAGTCGTACGAGAATTTACGGTGCAATGTGCCAAAGTGACTCTCGAAAGAGCGTTTTACGATTTTGGCCTCCATTCACATTTTTCGTGTATTACA
Source organism: Primulina tabacum (assembly GCF_025594145.1). Taxonomy (NCBI): domain Eukaryota; kingdom Viridiplantae; phylum Streptophyta; class Magnoliopsida; order Lamiales; family Gesneriaceae; genus Primulina; species Primulina tabacum. The sequence continues at coordinate 29,356,216 of NC_134561.1, read as the reverse complement.
GCCTTAGGGTCATGTTTTCCAGTATTTTTGGTGTATTTTAATCATGGCTAAACGATGGTTCAATATTGGTTCGGGTTGGTACGAAGCCATGGTTGAATACTAAGTTTGTTGGGCGTAATTGTCTCGTTTTAGTTCGATTATGAAGTGTTGGTCAAGTTAAGATTATTTGCATGTTACTCATGTTAGAATTAGGTCGCAGCGAGCCTGGGAACGATCCAACTCATTCGGTAAAAACATGGTTATAATTATATTACGTGCATAAAATATAAAATGTTTATTTTTGAGATATATGCAATATGTCTTGTGGCCACCTTACGCTTATGAGATTGCTTCACCCGGTGACTTACGACCGGTTTACGATTATGTATGGGTACGGATATCCAGTCCAAGGGCTGTGATGATCTCTACCGCCCAGTATACAGTTGTTTAATCTGATCAGACGTGCATGTTATGTTATGTTATGTTATGGGCCACTTGCGTAGAAACATTATCTCTACAGAAAATTACGATATGATATGTTATGACAGAGCTCTATCGAGCAAAGCTTTTACGTATGATTTTCAGATATGCACGTATTTATAATTACTCATGACATGATTTCCCCTCCCCCCCCGCCCTTTCGCCTTACGATACGATATTTTTACTTTACACGAAATTTTATGATATATTACTTGTTATTCACGATATATGCATGCTGAGTCTTTAGACTCACTAGACTTGATTGTTGTAGGTACTGATGAGGTCAGGACGGAGGGCGGGGACCAGTGAGCTAGCTTGGGTCAGCAGTAGTAGGAACCCGAGGACCTCATGCTTCAGTTTATTTATCTTTTTATGCTCAAAACTCATTTTCATCATGTTGAATTATTTTAAGTTGTTGTTTTGAAAACGATAATTTCTTCCGCTGTTACTTTAACGTTAAATCTTTTTATCATTTATTTTTATGAATGAGGCATGTTATTTATTTAAAGAGAAAATTTTAAATAATTCCGCAAATTTTCAAATACGAAATACGGCCCTCTACAATCAACCTTGGGCAATGCGAGGGACATTTTCGGCTGCATAGGAGGCAAGTGAAAGGTCATTCTTCCATCTATAAATAGCACATCACATGCTGAAGAAAAACACACCCAAAAAGCCTACAAAAAATTCGGTCCTCTCCCTTCCCATTTACCTCTCGGTCGACGCAACCTAGGAGGAAGAAAGAGGAGTTGTTCCGGCTCTTCAGTGCTGTGATTTTCTGTCCACGTCGTCGTTAGGTTCCTGTTCAAGATCGGCTACCATTCGCCTAAATATCAGCAAGTTTCGAACCAGCCCTTCAAAATTACAGTAAGTGGGTTTTTGCGATTCATTCCTTTGTAAGTTAAAATTTGTGTAAGTATATTATGACATGCTTGTTTGTGTGTCTAACTCTTTTAAAAATTGCTATTCATTTTGATAAAAATCTCGATCGATGTACAATATGTTTCCTCTGTTTTCGATGTTCTTTGATTCTGCTGAGTCTTCTCTCAATTCTGATAAGTATTGTCTGATGAATCTGATTTTGTAATACACTCTTATGATTCGATTTGGATATGAAACGAAGATTGTAAATTCTCTCTGGCCCCCATCAGTGGGTATAAAATTGTGTTCTGTCTGGCCCCCATCAGTGGGTATAAAACTGTGTTCTGGCCTCACAACATAGAGGACTAACATATAGGGGAGAATTTGACCATGAATAACGAGGTGAATAACAATGTTTTCGTTTGTTTTGATTTGTTCTATTCTGAAGTGTCTGATAATCTTAGTTCAAAATAAGCGTTTTTCGTGGGGATTTCGATTATGATTCTGTTCTGATATGCTAATGTCAATATACTACGTTTTGAAAATCTGTTAAAATATGCTTTTAAATTATCATTATATGTATTTTGTGGTAATCGATCGTCCCCCACTTGCTGGGTGTTTCTCGAAGTACTCATCCCTTACATCTCTCCCCAGATAAGACTGAGGAACAATTGAATGATGAAGAGCAGGGAATATTCTGGGGCGGGTGATTGTATCAAGAAATCTAGGATCAAGACTTTGAAGTTCTTTTGTATTTCTCTTTCGCATTATTGATGTAATTTTATTCTGTTGTCGTTGTAAAGACAATATTTATTATCACAAAGACTGGTTTTTGGCTGTTTGCTACGAGAATTATTCTTTTCATGAATATTGTTAAACAATGCCCGATGTCACTGACGCCTCAGTCACGGGGCGTGGCATTGTAGCCGACTAATTGTCCAATATAGCAAGTCATCCCATCTTAGTGTGTAGGTTTAGATTTAGTCCACTGCTGTTTCAATGGTGCTCTGTTTGTGGTTACTGGTTACAGTTGGATCTTGATTATAGGTTTGCAATAAAATAATATAGCAATAACGTTTTAGCATTCCATATTCTCTGTGAATCTAGGGAATGTTATGGGAAATGTGGAATTTTAGAAATATTTTCAGGTTATCAGCCTCTGCTCAGCAGTCTGGACGAGGATGTTATTTCTGCCCGATAAGGGACGTGTGGCGATAACCAAGAATGGCTCGATGAATCAACAAAACTTCTAGATTTTCTAGTTCGATGAATCAACAAAACTTCTAGATTTTCTAGTTGATGCAACTGTGAATACCCGAGTTGCATATCCAACGAACATTCTTGTTTGAAATATAAAGCTATGAGATTTACCTGAATACTAATGTCTCGTGATGAGAAATGATCGAGAAAATGGAATATCTTGGCCTTATGGTGCCTTGTGAATTTGCAGTTTTTATATATTGAAAAAAGTATGCACCTCATGCTGGGGTTGAAGCAGTGAACATAAATAGGAATAATTTTTTTATCATATCTCGTTGTTGATTATTTACCGTCTTAGTTCACTAATTTGTATTTTTTTAGTTCTTTTACCAACTTGTATTCATTGTATTTCTGTTGATTAAAATTAATTTCAACATATAACATGCTATCATTTTATTCATTACGAAAATGATTATTTTGCAGTATTACTGACTTGTTCTTTATAAATGGTTATTACAATAAAATAAAGAACAATAAAACATTATGATTTTAACGTAGTTCGATCAAAAGACCTATTTCTACGACCATATCCAAATATCAAACAAATTCATCGAAAAAATAAAATGTTACAATCATACAAGGACTTAATCAAATTAAAACTCTCTTTTTTCTGATGACTTCTTGATAATGAACAAATTGAAAAGATTTATTTTGACGAGCACCACTTGTCTTCAACTCCGATACAATCGAACTCCTTTCGATACTGTGGATGGTTATCTACCTAGAACTTCACTTTCCTCCCATAAGGAATGAAGCACGAAACATTGAATATGTGTGCACCACTGTCAATTTAAAAATCAAGCTCAAAATAATATAGTGGTTCTGGAAGAACTTTGCCGTAGCACTTATAAAGACACAGAATAAGCCGTTTGTGTTTTCTTTCCAAGGTTATGTAACGTCCAAAAATTCAGTCCATGTAAACCGTATGTATCCAAATTATTTAATAAATTTCTCATTTATTTTATTTAATTGATTTTAAATGCTTAAATTATTTTATATGATTAAATGCTTAAATTGCACGATTTCGTAACATTAAGGATTCTGTCCAGATATTCGATATTAGTCCAGGAAAAGAAGACCGGAGACGACGAATATGAAAATTGAAACGTCTACTACTCGTTTTACTTTAAAATATACTAGATTTTTTTTATCTTTTTAAAATACTTTCAAGCATCGGCCGAATTATACTATGCATATAAATATATTTTTGCACCATTTAAAATAAATCAACCAACCTATTATTTGAAAATTCACAAGAACCCAGTGCAAAACGTAAAATCTTCAAATCAAATCTAAAGCTAACATTTTTCAAATGTAGCGTAAATATCTTAAATTCTCTCAAAAATCACTCAAAAGCATAATAGTCAAAAAATCTTTAAAACCATACTAATGCGGAAAACTAGCAAAGGTCCTCGGGTTATGTGCACATCAGACTAGCTAGTTCAACTATTAAGTCCTCCATCATCAACAAAATCATGCTCACCTGCATCATCCACACATAGTGAATATATTGATTTAGCAAATCTTAACCATGATAACAAGTAATACATATACATTCACAAGCAACAGTGAAAGATTCTTTTAATAAAATAACTTTTCACGAATATGCATAAACTTTAAACTTTTTTCCTTTCATCATAACATTTTTCCTTTCATCATATACGTATATGTAACACCTTGACCAGTTTTAATAAAATAGCAGCGGAATTTAAAATTTTCTTAAAAGAAAGAAGGATTTAAAATACATTTCAATATATAATCAAAAGTATATACATGATCAATAAAATGAAGCAACAAAATACAAAATATCATTTTTGTGATCATGTCCAAAATGCTAGCAAAATAGCCTTCTTCCTTCCCTCTTCTATGCATATGACTTCGGCTCCAATCAACGTCCTGGCCCGTCACTCTTATCGGCATCACATGAATAACTGAAATGAGTATAAAACTCAGCAAGTAGAACTCTTACATAACAATGGATATATATCATACTCTGTAAAACATGGCTTTGAAACCATTAAATACCATCAACTCTGAAACATAAATATCATAACATGAATAACAATAACGATGGTATTTCTCTTTTCTCTGATCGATTGATATCTAAATAGTATCTCTGTCTCTGTACCTATATCCCATCGATATAAATCGATACTCTGTTGGGATATAAGCCTATGGTCGTTGATCAACTAATTGCATGCAATCTCTGACTATGTATCTATCAATCCAATAAATCATTTGAACTCTCTTTTAGGCATTAAACCAAACACTTTGCATACTATTTTTTTTTGTATTCCCTTTGACATAATTCAGACATAAAATGCCTCTAATATACAACAAAGTGTATTAATACATAGCATGAATCAAATGGAAGGGAATAACATGTTAAGACCATTGAAAAACCATACATATATTATCATGTGAGCACAAGGAAATGAATTCCACTTACAACTAACAAGAAGCTTGATTCTAATCTCTTGGTACAAAACCTACAACAATAAACCATGTATTGCACCATCAATAACCCAATAATCAGACAACCATACCATTAAATCCATAAAACCAACACCATCAACAAACCCATGATTTCCCCAACACCAAAATCCAAGAATAAACAAAATCACAAGCTTACCTTAGCTTCTTGAACCAAAAATAACCTTGTTCTAACTTCAAAACCCAACAAAAAGCTTGAATCAAAGGCACCAAATGAAAGGAAATGGAACCCTAGCTTTCCCTAGGGCTAAGAAATCGAGAGTGAGGAGAGAAATGAGAGAAAAGTGAACCAACTCATGTATTTAACCATTTAAAACCGAAAACACGCTTTTACTATACATGCGCCGCGGGTGCGCTAGCTTCATCACCGCGGGTGCGCTGAGCGTACTCGACAACCACCGAAAATCTGAAACTGTCGACCGCAGGTGCGTTACAAAACTGACCGCGGGTGCGCTCAGCTTACTGGAAAACATCCAAAAATCCGGAAGCATGGACCGCAGGTGCGCTGAGTTCTTACCGTGGGTGCGGTGCCGCCTCTGCCCAATCACCGCGGGTGCGGTGCCGCCTCTGCCCAATCAAGTATAACCAACAATACTATAAACCATAAATCACAACTCTGAACATCAAAACTATACTTAAACTTAACCAAATAGTCAATAATCATACGAAATCTTAAATCGTACCGATCACCAAGCTTGGCTATTACAATCTCCCCTCCTTAAAGGAATTTCGTCCTCGAAATTGACGTCACTGTGCAAACAACTCAGGATACTTCTCTTTCATTTCATCATCTGGTTCCCACGTGGCTTCTTCAATCAAATGATTCCTCCAAAGGACTTTAACAATGCCGATCTCTTTGTTCCTCAACACTTTAACTTTGCGATCCAGAATCTGGACTGGAATCTCTTGGTACGTTAAATTCGGCGTCCAATCCAATGGCTCGTGACGAAGAACATGGAAAGGATTCGCAATATACTTCCTGAGCATGGAGACATGAAAAACATTATGAACTCTGTCAAGATCTGGCGGTAGGGCTAACCTGTAAGCTCGATCACCAACTCTGTCCAAAATCTCAAATGGGCCTATAAATCTCGGACTCAACTTTCCCTTCTTACCAAACCACATCACACCTTTAGGAGGTGCAATCTTCAAAAACACGTGATCACCAACCTCAAACTGCAACGGCCTTTGTCTCACATCAGCATAACTCTTCTGTCTTGACTGTGCTGTCTTCATCCTCTCTCTAATAACAGCAACAACATCAGCTGTCTGTTGGACCAATTCTGGACCCAACATCTTTCTCTCACCAATCTCATCCCAATACAAGGGAGATCTACACTTTTTGCCATAAAGTGCTTCATACGGTGCCATGCCAATCGTCGCGTGGTAGCTATTATTGTACGTGAACTCAACAAGAGGCAATTTGGAATCCCAGCTACCAGAATAGTCGATAGTACAAGCTCTGAGCATATCCTCTAAAATCTGAATAACTCTCTCTGATTGATCGTCACTCTGGGGGTGATATGCTGTATTGAAGGCTAACCGTGTACCCAAGGATCTGTGCAAACTCTTCCAAAACTCTGAAGTAAATCTAGGGTCACGATCAGACACGATCGACACAGGAACACCATGAAGTCTAACAATCTCTGCTATATACTCTTCGGCATACTGGTTCATGGAATACGTCGTCTTGACTGGAAGAAAATGCGCTGACTTGGTCAACCGATCAACAATAACCCAAATAGAGTTAAAACCTTTCTGCGTTCTGGGAAGGCCAGTCACGAAGTCCATCGTAATATGCTCCCATTTCCGTTGAGGAATCGGCAATGATAGCAATGTCCCAGCAGGTTTCTGATGTTCGATTTTCACCTGCTGACAAGTTAGGCACTGAGAAATAAACATGGCAATATTCTTCTTATACCTGGCCACCAATAGAGTCTACGAAGATCCTGATACATCTTGGTACTACCTGGATGTATCGAATATGGCTCGGTATATGCCTCTGTTAAGACGTCTCGCCGAATATCATCACCAGCAGGAATACATATACGGCCTCTGAGTGTCATCAAACCATCTCCATTCATCCCAAACTCTTAATTACCTATCTCCTCTGCTCTGGCTCTCATCTCTGTCAACTGTACATCAATGGCCTGCTCTCTACGGATTCTGTCCGTCAATGTAGCCCGAATGACCAACGCTGAAAAGCAAGCAATGGTTCCTGGGACTACCAAAGTTATCTCCTCTCGTTGCAAGTCTAACAACAACGGCTGCTGAATCATAGCACTCAAAGAAGAACTCGACTTACGGCTCAATGCATCTGCTACAACATTCGCTTTCCCTTGGTGATAACTAATCGTCACATCATAGTCTTTGACAAGCTCTAACCACCGTCTCTGACGCATATTGAGTTCTTTCTGAGAAAACAAATACTTCAAACTCTTGTGGTCCGTGAAAATTTCACACTTTTCGCCATATAAATAGTGTCTCCAGATTTTCAGGGCGAATACCACAGCTGCCAGTTCCAGATCATGCATAGGATAATTCTTCTCATAGTCTTTCAATTGACGAGAAGCATAGGCTATAACCTTTCCACGTTGAATCAGCACTGCACCGAGACCCTTCTTCGACGCATCGGTATAAACAACAAAGTCCTCTGAACCACTGGGCAATGCAAGTACAGGAGCTGACGTCAACTTATCTTTCAACTCTTGAAATCCACTTTGGCATTCATTGGTCCACTCAAACTTCACAGTCTTCCTCGTCAAATTGGTTAACGGCAGGGCAATCTTGGAAAATTCTGCAATAAAACGACGATAATAACCCGCCAAACCAAGAAAACTGCGTACCTCTGATACAGTGGTAGGAATAGGCCATTTATGAATCCCTCGATTTTCACTAGATCAACAGCTATACCATCCTTCGAGACAACATGGCCTAAGAAAGAAATCTGCTCCAACCAGAACTCACATTTCTTCAACTTAGCATACAACCTCTTCTCTCTCAACAACTGAAGAACAACTCTGAGGTGCTCTGCATGAAACTCTCTGGTCTTGGAATAAATCAAAATGTCATCGATAAAAACAATGACAAAGCTATCCAAATACGGTTTGAACACCCGGTTCATAAGATCCATGAAGACTGAAGGAGCATTAGACAGGCCGAATGACATAACAAGAAATTCATAATGACCGTACCTGGTCCGGAACGCCATCTTAGGGATATCAGACTCCCTAACTTTCAACTGATAATAGCCAGATTGCAAATCAATCTTCGAAAACACTGTAGCTCCCTGCAGTTGGTCAAAAAGATCGTCTATTCGCGGCAATGGATATTTATTCTTAATCGTCACTTTGTTGATTTCTCTGTAATCAATGCAAACCCGCAAAGACCCATCTTTCTTCTTGATGAAAAGAACCGGAGCTCCCCAAGGCGAAGAACTCGGCCGAATAAAACCTTTATCCAATAGATCCTGCAACTGAGTCTTCAACTCTTTCATCTCTGTCGGGGCCATTCTGTACGGAGCCTTAGAAATAGGAACCGTACCCGGAACTAGATCAATCACAAACTCTACATCTCTGTACGGCGGTAAACCCGACACATCATCCTCAAATACCTCAGGAAATTCTCTCACAACATCAATATCATCAATATTCAACTTAACCATTCTATCCACATCAACAATCGAAGCCAAAAACCCATCACAACCTCTAAACAACAACTTCTTAGCCTCAAGACACGAAATAAAAGGAAGGACCAGCAAAGTACCTGCACTGGCGAGCATACCTTCCTTATTTCCATCATCTGCAAATTTCATCGTCTTAGAAACGCAATCAATCACTGCACGATAGGTTGATAGCCAATCCATACCAAGTATAATATCAAACGCAACCATCGGAATAACAATCAAATCGGCAAAAACCACCCGCCCATCAATTTGAACAGAGCACGCATACACAATAGATGTCGGACACAACACATCCCCAAAAGGCAATACAACATTAAACTGGAGGGGAAGAACAGAAGGAACTAAACCCAAAGATCTCAAAAATAGTTCAGACATCAAAGAATGAGTAGCACCTGTATCAATTAATGTCGTAGCTACTCTGCCTGAAATTAAAATAGTGCTAGAGATCACAGAAGAATCATGGTTTATACCTTCCTTCGTCATGGTAAAGATGCGACCCTGCACCTTCTCTTTACTCGAGCCTCTCGGACAGTCCTTGGCAATATGGCCTGCAGTACCACATCGGTAACAAGTATGAGTACCAAATATGCACTCTCCCTTATGATGCCTACTGCACTTGGGACACAACGGCTTCTCCGGATCAAATGGAACTGTCTGTGCTTTAGAACTCAGCTCTAGCTTGCCTTTCCCCTTGAAACTGCCTTTCCCTCTTTGGCTCGAACCTTGACCTCTTTGAGCAATATCCTGTTGCCTCGCCTGTCTCTCTCTTGCAATATCTTTCTCATCTTGCTCAGCTAACAAGGCTTTAGCCACAATCTCTTTAAATGTCATCGCTTTAAACAAATTGATGTCCCTTCTGATCTCTGCACGAAGTCCTCTAATGAAATGAGCACCCTTGTCTTTGTCATTGGTGGCAATATATGGGGCAAACAGACAGCCCTCCTCGAACTTCAAAATGTACTCATCAACATTCATACCTCCTTGACGAATCTCTAAAAACTCAGTCACCTTCCGAGCTCTATGTCCATCTGGGAAATACTTGTCGTAGAACAGATCCGTGAAATCTTGCCACTTCAATGCCGGAACATCAACACCTACCTTGGTAGCATTCCACCAAATACGTGCAGCTTTGACTAACATGAATACTGCACAACCAATTCTATCCTTGTCTTCATAGTTAAGATGATCAAATATCGCCTCAAGTGCTTTAATCCACTCTAAGGCCACCAATGGATCAGTGCTTCCTGCAAACTCAGGCGGATCCATCCTCTTGAAAGCAGTAAATATCCCATCAGTTCCAACTGCTTGAGCCACTTGGCCTCTCCCTTGGCCTCTACCTTGACCTGTACCTTGCAAACGGAGCAACTGTTGGATCTGCTCACTATGGACCTTGGCTTGCTCTTTCAATAACTTGCCGAACTCGTCGAAAACTCTCGATGAGGAGCTATCCTCACCCTCTGAAGCTTTCATCTTAGGAGGCATTAGATCCTACAATGTGCTCACATAATACATATCAACTGATAACAACAAATAGATGAAGAAGAAGACATACCCGAACTATTGAAAGTAGACGAAGTCATATGCATTGGTCCGAAGAACCTGGCTCTGATACCACCAAATGTAACACCCTTGACCGGTTTTAATAAAATAGCAGCGGAATTTAAAATTTTTTTAAAAGAAAGAAGGATTTAAAATACATTTCAATATATAATCAAAAGTATATACATGATCAATAAAATGATGCAACAAAATACAAAATATCATTTTTGTGATCACGTCCAAAATGCTAGCAAAATAGCCTTCTTCCTTCCCTCTTCTATGCATATGACCTCGGCTCCAATCAACGTCCTGGCCCGTCACTCTTATCTGCATCACATGAATAACTGAAATGAGTATAAAACTCAGCAAGTGGAACTCTTACATAACAATGGATATATATCATACTCTGTAAAACATGGCTTTGAAACCATTAAATACCATCAACTCTGAAACATAAATATCATAACATGAATAACAATAACGATGATATTTCTCTTTTCTCTGATCGATTGATATCTAAATAGTATCTCTGTCTCTGTACCTATATCACATCGATATAAATCGATACTCTGTTGGGATATAAGCCTATGGTCGTTGATCAACTAATTGCATGCAATCTCTGACTATGTATCTATCAATCCAATAAATCATTTGAACTCTCTTTTAGGCATTAAACCAAACACTTTGCATACTCTTTTCTTTTGTATACTCTTCGACATAATTGAGACATAAAATGCCTCTAATATACAACAAAGTTTATTAATACATAGCAAGAATCAAATGGAAGGGAATAACATGTTAAAACCATTGAAACACCATACATATATTATCATGTGAGCACAAAGAAGTGAATTCCACTTACAACCAACAAGAAGCTTGATTCTAATCTCTTGGTACAAAACCTACAACAATAAACCATTTATTGCACCATCAATAACCCAATAATCAGACAACCATACCATTAAATCCATAAAACCAACACCATCAACAAACCCATGATTTCCCCAACACCAAAATCCAAGAATAAACAAAACAACAAGCTTACCTTAGCTTCTTGAACCCAAAATAACCTTGTTCTAACTTCAAAACCCAACAAAAAGCTTGAATCAAAGGCACCAAATGAAAGGAAATGGAACCCTAGCTTTCCCTAGAGCTAAGAAATCGAGAGTGAGGAGAGAAATGAGAGAAAAGTGAACCAACTCATGTATTTAACCACTTAAAACCGAAAACACGCTTTTACTGTACATGCACCGCGGGTGCGCTAGCTTCATCACCGCGGGTGCGCTGAGCGTACTGGACAACCACCGAAAATCTGAAATCGTCGACCGCAGGTGCGCTAAAAAACTGACCGCGGGTGCGCTCAGCTTATTGGAAAACATCCAAAAATACGGAAGTATGGACCGCAGGTGCGCTGAGTTCTTACCGCGGGTGCGGTGCCGCCTCTGCCCAATCACCGCGGGTGCAGTCTCCCTGAAGCCAACAACAAGCTTTGCATCTAAAATCGAATCGCAACGTCTCTTAACCTCATAATTCGGCAACACTCTCAACATGAAAGTTGAACCTCTATGTCTTATCTAACAACTGCAATTGGCCTCATACCGATCATCTCAACATACGAATTACCATGAATTAAACCACAACGACGCTACAATAAAACCACATATCAAGTATAACCAACAATACTATAAACCATAAATCACAACTCTGAACATCAAAACTATACTTAAACTTAACCAAATAGTCAATAATCATACGAAATCTTAAACCGTACCGATCACCAAGCGTGGCTATTACAGTATATGTGTCTCTTTTATTGAATTCAGATCATTAATTGTGACTTTCGTTTCATTTTTTGGTCGATGGATCCATCTACGTTTAACCATGGTACCAGGCGGCGGGGACATCAGCGACACTCTCAACCGTCAACTGAGCCTTGGCCTTACATATAATCATATCATCATATCCTTTCGTATTAGTCACAATCAGGTCACCTCCTTCAACCTTTCATTATATTCATCACTTATAAAAATTTATGCATATATATTATTTTTCCTTTAAACCAAGCATGCAACACATCTTTTAGCATTATTGTTTTTCATCATAAAATCTCATAATATTTTAACATTCATTACAGTATTCAGGGCAGTGCCAGGACGTCTAACTGTTTTCAGGTGTAAAATGACCGTTTTGTCCCTGAAACCATAGCTTTCCCAATTTACCCTTGGACCTTAAAACGACAACCCAAATCCATCCAAACTTGCCATAACACCTTAAAATACACCCATAAACATTTCTTAGACGTAACTTAAGTTCTTCGACTAATTTTTCAATTTTTTTTAAAACTTGAACCAATGTCCCGGTTTTAACCCAAATCAATTCGAAAATTAATCAAACTTTACCAAACTTTAACCATAGCTTAATAACACCTAAATTTACCCTATGAAACACAAATCAAGCCATTTAGAACCCTCGGAAAATCGTAGACAACCTAATAAATTTTTCCTTGCTGTTGTTCGAAAACCCTAGCCCTAAGCCATATTCAAACCCTTCGACCCTAGCTCTTGACTGACCCAACCAGACCCTATGTAGCCTTCCTAGGACCATACTCGATCCCTTAACAAGATAATGGACCAGCCCTACCTAGCCATTCAAGCACAACCGCAAACTCGTAGCTTACAAGATGCGCAAGACCACCCTTAGCATCCACAGCCCTAGCCTTCGCACCAGCCTGCCCTTAACAAATCTAGGACCATGACTAGACCCCCTTAGAACCCTTGGACATGAGCCGCACCTTTCCATAACCCCAAAACCGAAACCCTAGCTTTTTTAAAACCAAATAAACATGCAGTCCTTATCCTCACTTGTTCCAACCTTTAGCCGACACCTAGGAGCTTTTAAACCTACTGAAATATGTCTCTTTTAATGTCCCCACCATGTCAGCCCATTTGTGCATCATTAACATGAAGATTTGTGCAAGAAAAACCATGCTTTTCTATGTATAAGCCATGAAAACGAAAATATAAGAACATATATCATATTTTTAATGCAGTCATGTTAAATACACATAATATGGTATGAGCGATGAGTGAATGAAGATTAAGGCATGCCTTTGCGTGTTTCACGCACGGAAAACAATCCTTGACGCGAAAGACGTTGGTGGAGAGACGGGGAAGAAGACCTTGCTGAAGTTTCTCTTGAAATTCACGTTAATGATCTTTAAAATTGTGTGTGTGATTGACCGTGTATGCTGATGGAAAAACCCTAGGAGTCTTTGGAGCTTGTAGGCATTAGATATGGTCTAGAAATAGGGTTTAGGAGATCCAAATTTGATATAAACAATTGGGTAGGAGTCTAGGCCCAATAACCTAGGTATAATAGATAGGCCCATTGGACCCATTAGAATGTGGAAAATTATTTCATTTAGGATAGTTTCCGAGTTCCCAAAAAGTATATTTTTTCATCAAAAATCGATCACCGGTTTAAAATACGACTCGACGCGTAAAAACATATCAAAAAAGCCTTATTTTTGAAATTCTCATATAAAATATACCATATATTAAATAATTAAAAATAATCATTTAATAAAATATTTGCCCTTTACGGTCTCCGGTCTCTGTTCCTTCATCGCGTCTCAAATAACCTTTAAAAACACAATTGTATGCATTCTAGTTGAAAACCATATTTTAAATATGTAAACATGCCTATAAAATTTAATTCATTCAATTAATATGATTTAATTAGTCATTTTTCATTTTCTTAGATTTGTTTGCTGTTGGATTACATTATCGCACTTTGTACCTTACAAAATATTTTTCGTTAAATATTTTTAAGGCTCGATAAAATGATTTAATAGGATGAAAATTTTCTAAAAATGGTTCGTCGCCCGTTCGTTCCACTTTGCAACCTAATCAATGATTTATTCGAGCGTTCTAAACACAAAATCATGCTTCTAAGCTTCATTTTTGCACTATACAAATCGTATTATGCATGATTTATGTTTTTTAGCATGAAAATATCTAGATCAAATTATGACATGATCGATTAGGGGGATCATCGTTAAGCTACAATAGCTCAGTTCTTGAAATATTGAAAACCGATGAATTAAATCGAGTTTGGTTTTCAAACCAAACGGAAGACACTCGAAATAATCCTTCGTAGAAACTGATTAAACGTTTTTAAAGCCTTTAAAATATATGCAAGTTGAATGAGTAAAAATATTTTGGTTGAAGCATTTAACTTGGAATTTTGTGATTCTTGAGCAGGTTTTATGCGATTTGTTGTTGTTTTAATTGTTGTAGTTTGGAAGCTTTTAATGAGAGTTTGGAGTATTAAATGATGAATTGGAAAGTACAAAAGATGCAAAAATACAGAAGCTACAGTGCACCCGCGCTTATACATACACCGCACCCGCGGTAAAGCACCGCACCCGCGCTAGAAATCATAGCGCACCCGCGCTCACACACCAGTAGAAGCACGGCACCCGCGATGACTTCTTAACCGCGCCCGCGGTCCTTGCACGACAGAATCCGAAAAATCTGTATTTTGGTGTGCTGCGCATGGAAGTCCAAGATTTTGGTGTGCTGCGGATTGAGGCTTGTCTGGGACTATAAAATACATCATTTACTTACTATCTGGGGTATTGGGGAGCCAAGGGAAGAGTGGAGGCTGCTGCTAGAAGATTGAAGATCAAGTTCATCAAGTTTTTGGGAAATCTTTTGCACAACTCCGGGGACGGAATCAGCACTTCAAACTCTTGTTCTAAGTTCTTCTTTCTTTTATTTTTTATTTGTTATGTCTTGTTTTAGAACCATGTTTTGTTGTTTTGCTTGTGTTATTATGAACTAATTTTTATTTTAAGAGGAAAGATGGAACAAAACTAGAAACCATGTGTTAGAATCTATGAACTAAGCTATTTAAGTTCTTCATATTGTTCATTTGTATTGTTCTAATCTTAATGCTGTCAATTTATTGGCCATAATTTGAATGATTTATATGTTTACAATTTATCACTCGAAAGAGGAAATTATAAACAAGAAATGGAAAAAATAAATCAATGGTATTTATAGAGTTCGGGAGGGCCTATAATGCAATCGAAGCCCATAGAGAATCTAGTGCTTGATGTGTTATTTATTTGTAGACTGTTGATGGGAACGTTGTAATCCATTTTTAGATAACTAATATCTACTTAACACTCGGGAAAGGGAATAGATAATTATAGGATTCTTGGCTAATGAATAAGAAGGATTTTTATAACATAGCTGCAAGAAATTACACATGGTAGATAGTTGCGTGAAATCGGACCTCTAGTTCTTTTATTCCATTGTTATTTGTTACAATTTGGTGTTACATTTAAATCCATTTTCAATTTAGTTATTCTTGCAACCAAATCTTATAATTGATTTTTATAAATAAAGTCGACACTATTTTAATCACAAGCACTAATATACATTTATATACATACTCCTCGTGGGATCGACACTTGTACTCAAAAATACATTTTAATATAACTTGACGTCGTGCGCTTGCGAGCAATTAAGAAAACACGCAACAAGTTTTTGGCGCCGTTGCCGGGGAATGTTTAATTTAAAATTATATTAGTATTGTTACCAATTAGTTTAGATTTTAATGTAGAGCTGCTTTTATTGTATTACATTAAACATTGATTTTTTTCTTATCTTTGTTTGATAGTGCATGCGAAGATCGCAAAATTTTGACTTGCTTATCTTTGATCCCGAGATCGAAAGAACCACAAGAAGATTGAGAAAGGCAAGTAGAGAAGCGATTCAAGCAATGGCTGACAACAGAGATAACGAAAATCGACCCCCTGCAATACCCATCAGAGATCATTTTAGGCCGGTACTAAATGCTCATTATTCGGGCATAGCACGAGGGACTATTAATGCAAACAACTTTGAGCTCAAGCCCGCATTGATAAACATGGTTCAACAGAACCAGTTTGGGGAAGCCGATACTGCAGATCCTCATCTACATCTCAGAACATTCCTTGAAATCACTGACACGGTAAAAATAAATGGTGTTTCTGATGATGTAATTCGATTGCGCTTGTTTCCTTTTTCTCTTAGCGACCAAGCAAGAGGATGGCTCCAATCGCTTCCTTTGGGGAGTATCACTACATGGCAGGAGTTAGCAACCAAGTTCCTTGTTAATATTTTCCACCTGCGAAGTCTGTACAGTTGAAGATTGAGATAAGTACTTTTAGGCATACTTACTTTGAGCAATTATATGAGGCATGGGAACGGTATAAGAAGTTGTTGAGGAGGTGTCCAAACCATGGTTTTGAAGATTGGGTACAGATTGAATTGTTTTACAATGGTTTGAATGGACAAACAAGAAGCACTGTGGATGCAGCAGCTGGTGGCACGATATTTGCCAAATCACTTGATCAAGCATATGATTTGCTTGAACAGATGACCATTAACAGTTATCAATGGCCGTCTGAGAGGTCAGGAGTAAAGAAGCCAGCTGGAATTTATGCCGTAGATCCTATTGCATCACTCACCGCACAAGTTTCAGCTTTAACAACTCAAATTGCAGCTATGAATAAAGCTAGTACAACAGAGGTTGAAAATGCATCGGTTGTTATTGAAGAACCACATATTCCTGATGAGGCGCATTATATCAACAATAGGAATTTTGGTGGCTACGGAGGATATCGAGGTAACCCTCCCCCTAACACTTATCATCCTGGTTTGAGAAATCATGAGAATTTTTCATATGCTAATAATAAGAATGTGTTGAATCCTCCACCGGGGTTCAATACATCGAATGGGGAAGGAAAACCCTCACTTGAAGATCTAGTTGGGATATTTGTTGCTGAATCTAGTAAAAGGATGGCTAGGACTGAATCTCGTCTTGATGGCATGGAAAATCACATGGGAAATATGGGTGCCACAATGAAATCATTGGAGACACAGATTGGACAGTTGGCTAATGCATTGAGAGATCGAATAGAGGTCAATTCCGAAGTAATACTGAAGTAAATCCAAAGGAGCAATGCAAAGATATAACTTTAAGAAGTGGAAGAGAACTTGAGGTTGAAAAATCCAAAGAGAATGAGGAAAATGAGAAGAGAGTTGAAGAAGATGAGTGTGAAAATGGAAAGGAGAAAAAGGTTGAGGAGTCTCGGATTGAAAATGAAGTTGAACGGATTCCTATACTGAAATAGACTCTTCCATACCCACAAAGATTTAGGAAGAAAATTATTGATGATCTATTTGCAAAATTTTTGGAGATTTTCAAGAAGATTCACATCAACATTCCATTTGCTGATGCTTTAGAGCAAATGCCAAACTATGCAAAGTTCATCAAAGATGTGATGTCAAAGAAGAGGAAGTTGCAAGAGTTCGAGACAGTGAAGTTGACCGAAGAGTGCATCGCCATTCTCCGAAAGAAGTTACCACAAAAACTAAAAGATCTAGGGAGTTTTACTATTCCTTGTATTATTGGTGGTACTCATGTTAATAAAGCTTTATGTGATCTTGGAGCGAGTATTAATCTTATGCCATTTCTATTTATACGGACTTAAAGCTTGGGGAGGTAAAACCAACCATTATAATTTTACAACTTGCAGATAGGTCACTCACCTATCCTCGTGGAATTGTTGAAGATGTTTTCGTAAAAGTTGACAAGTTTATCTTCCCTGCTGATTTTGTAATACTTGATATGGAGGAAGATCAAGATGCTCCATTGATTTTTGGGCGACCCTTCTTAGTAACTGGAAAAGCATTGATAGATGTACACAAAGGAGAACTCACCTTGAGAGTTGGTGGGGAAGCTGTGATATTCAACATCTATAAGGCTATTAAAGGTAACGAAGAGGTGAGTACTTGTAAAATCATTGATATAATTGAATCTTGTGTTGCTGAGATTGGTATAGGTCATACAGTATAAAATCCATTAGAAAAATGTCTTTCTATTACTGTCAGTAGAGTTGATGATGATGATGATGATTGGGAATTGAGAGAGCAACTTTTAGCTCTTGAAGAGTTGCCAAAGGTGAAGGAAGCCGCACAGGAAAAGTTGGAAGAAGAAAAATGTTCTAAGATAATACATTCATCCCCTGTTTTGAAGGAATTGCCAAACCATCTTTGCTATGCTTTCTTGGGTGAGAAGTCGACATATCCGGTAATTATCTCTTCCTCTCTTACTTTAGATGAAAAAGAGAAATTGTTGAGAGTATTGAGAAAATTTAAAACTGCATTTGGGTGGTCAATTTCTGATATCAAGGGGATTAGTCCCACCATATGCATGCATAGGATTTTAATGGATGAGTCATAAGCTCCTTATGTGGATCATCAGAGAAGGCTAAATCCAGCCATGAAAGAGGTAGTGAAAAATGAAGTGTTGAAATTGTTAAATGCTGGAGTTATATATGCTATTTCTGACAGCAGTTGGGTGTCTCCTGTGCAAGTAGTGCCCAAAAAGGGTGGAATGACTGTGGTAAAGAATGAAAATGATGAACTAATATCTACTCGTACTATGACTGGATGGCGAGTATGTATTGATTATAGGAAATTGAACAATGCCACTCGTAAAGATCATTTTCCATGACCTTTTATTGATCAAATGCTTGATAGACTTGCTGGTTATTGTCACTACTGTTTTTTAGATGGTTATTCAGGTTATAACTAGATTGCTATAGCACCAGAGGATCAAGAGAAGACAACATTCACGTGCCTTTATGGAACATTTGCTTTTAGGAGGATGCCTTTTGGGCTATGCAATGCACCTGCTACTTTTCAGAGGTGTATGATGTCCATTTTTGCAAACATGGTGGAAGACATCATGGAAGTCTTCATGGATGATTTCTCGGTATTTGGCACTTCATTTGATCACTGTTTACATAACCTTTCCCTCGTTTTGCAGAGATGTCAAGAAAAGAACTTAGTTCTTAATTGGGAGAAGTGTCATTTTATGGTCCAAGAGGGTATTGTTCTTGGACAAAAGTGTCTTCTAAAGGATTAGAGGTAGACAGAGCCAAAGTGGTAGCAATTGAAAAGCTTCCACCACCAAAGAACATCAAAGGGATAAGGAGTTTCTTAGGACACGCCGGGTTTTATCGTAGATTTATCAAAGATTTTTCTAAGATTACTAAACCTTTGTGTAATTTTCTTGAAAAAGAATCCACTTTTATTTTTGATGATGATTGTCTGCAGGCATTTGAGAAGATCAAGAAGGCATTGGTGACATCACCAATCATGATAGTACCAGATTGGAAGGAGCCATTCGAGTTTATGTGCGATGCTAGTGATTATGCAGTATGTGTGGTGTTGGGCCAAAGGCGTGATAAATTTTCTAGATCAATCTACTATGCAAGTCGAACCATGGATGCTGCACAGCAAAATTACACAACTACTGAAAAGGAGATGCTTGCAGTAGTGTTTGCATTTGACAAGTTTAGACCCTACTTGGTCGGCACAAAGGTAATTGTTTTCACTGACCATGCAGCTATTCGATACCTATTTGCCAAGAAGGATGCAAAACCACGCTTGATAAGGTGGATTTTATTGCTCAAAGAGTTTGATTTTGAAGTGAAGGATAGGAAGGGGTGTGAAAATTAAGTGGCTGACCACTTGTCACGGCTCGAACTTGAAGATAAAATAGATGAAGGAACCATAAAAGAAGCATTCCCAGATGAACAGCTGTTTGGGGTAAATTCTATACTCCCTTGGTTTGCTGATATAGCTAATTTCTTGCCTTGTGGTACTCTCCCTCCAGATTTGAGTTATTACCAAAAGAAGAAATTCTTTCACGATGCAAAGTTTTACCTATGGAATGATCCATACGCCTTCAAGATATGTGCTGATCAGATGATTAGAAGATGCGTAGCGGAGGAAGAAGCGAAAGTTATTCTTGAACAATGCCACTCTTCACCATATGGCGGCCACTTTGGAGCATCAAGAACAGCAGCAAAGGTATTACAGTCTGGTTTTTATTGGCCTACTTTGTTCAAAGATAGTTATACCTTAGCCAAGTCATGTGACAGATGCCAAAGGGTTGGCAATATTTCTAGAGGCCATGAGTTCCCATTGACCAATATTTTGGAAGTTGAACTTTTTGATGTTTTGGGTATTGACTTCATGGGACCATTCCCATTTTCTTTTGGTCAATCTTATATTTTGCTTGCTGTGGATTATGTGTAAATGGGTGGAAGCAATTGCCACCATTACTAATGATGCTCGAGTGGTTGCTAAGTTTGTTCACATGAACATCTTCACAAGATTTGGGACACCAAGAGCCATAATTAGTGATGAAAGTACACATTTTTGTAATAAAATCTTTAACTCACTTTTGGCTAAATATGATGTGAAGCATAAGGTGACCCTGTCATACCACCCACAAACAAATGGACAAGCCGAAGTATCCAATCGAGAGATTAAGCAGATATTGGAGAAAACGGTGAAGACAAACCGGAACGATTGGGCACTGAAGTTGGATGATGCTTTATGAGCGTACAGAACTGCATACAAGACACCTATTGGGATGTCACTCTATAGGTTGGTCTTTGGTAAGGCCTGTCACTTACCACTGGAATTGAAACACAGAGCTTTTTGGGCCGTGAAAAAGCTCAACTTTGATATGAAAGCATCTGGTGAGCATCGGCTATTGCAATTGAATGAGATGGAGGAGTTCAGAAATGAGGCTTATGAGAACGCAAAGATCTACAAGGAGAAGACCAAGAAGTGGCACGACAACCATATCTTGCACAGAAATTTCGAGCTCGGACAACAAGTACTGTCGTTCAATTCACGCCTCAAACTATTTCCTGGTAAGCTAAAATCAAGATGGTCGGGTCCATTTACAATAGAATCACTCCAACCATATGGAGCCAATGAGCTAAAGTGCAATGATGGAAGAACGTTTAAAGTAAATGGACAACAGATCAAGCATTATTATGGGACTGAAGTACGACATCTTGACAACATTTCTTTGGGCGGATCAACTTGATGTAGACTGGTGGTAGTCGGGTTGACGACGTTAAACCAAGCGCTTATTGGGAGGCAACCCAAATTTTTGTTTCTTTATTGCATTTCGTTTTCGCTTTTGCTTCTACTCTTGTATTCTTATTTTTGGTTGTGTATTTTTGGTTTAGTATGTTCTTGTATTCCCCCCAAATCTTATGAATCCCAATTGTGTTTTTTAGGACTAAAAATTAGAGGAGAAAATAATTGCAAAGAGTGCACCCGCGCTGGAAATATACCGCACCCGCATTATTTTATTGAGTGCACCCGCAGTGTTTGCTGAATGAAAACTGAAAACTTCCAGTAGGCAAAGCGCACCCGCGGTCTAGTTTGTAGTGCACCCGCGATATGTTTCCAGAACCAACACCGCACCTGCGGTAGAATATTTACCGCACCCACGATAGCTGAAGGTAGAAAATTCAAAAATTTTCAGTAGCTACATCGCACCCGCGGTCGATGATTTTAAAAACAGAAAGGGGCAGAAATTTACTCCAAAATTCTCCTTCAATTCAAAATACCTTCTCACAAAACACATTCCACACACAAATTTTGTTCATCCAAGCACACATTTCCCACTCCACACCTACATAACTTCACTCATTCCATCCAATATCCATCTTCATTCCACAAAATCAACACCAAACCTAGGGTTTGAAAGGGGGCTCAAAAATTTTACACCAAGGATTGATTGGAGCTTCGATTTTGTTCTTCCAAGAAACATTTCAACACTCAAGGTGAGCAAATCCATACTACATTTGCTTTGAAATTCGAAATTATTGGTGCTATTGGCTATGGAAAAAAATTAAATTTTAGTGGAGTACATTCTTGACATTGTTGATTGGATTGGTGTGTATATTGTTGAGGTGTAGTTATTGTGATTAATAAGTTTGGGGGACTGAAAGAATCATCAAGTTTAGTGAATTGGATTGAAGGGGAAGTTGGTGCTTTGAAAGTATTTTACAAAATGCCTCCAAGAAAAAAACAATCCAAGGGTGCATCCTCATCTACGAATTATGATGCACACAAGTTCTGGGACGAGAAGGCGAAGGAAAATTATGATAAAATTCGGAACAAGAGCGTTGTGAAATAGAGAGGATTTGACCTGAGCTTCCCACGAACCGAGATCGGATTAATGCTTACCGCTAGGCATTGGGAGGAGTTTGGCAAGCCACCACAGGATGCGATCATTTCGTTGGTACGAGAATTTTATGCTAACCTTAAGGTTAAGCATGATCACTTGAAAGTTTTGGTGAGAGGAAAGATGGTAGAGTGGCGAATGAGAGAAGATGTGCATTTAAGCCTAGCCAAATCTGATATGAAAAATGTTGCCAAAGATTGGTATTCTTTCATTTCGGCTAAGATTAAGCCTACTGACCATACTACCACCATCATCAAGGATAGGGAAATCCTGATTTTTTGCATCATAACGGGAAAGACAATTGATTTAGGTCAATTGCTTCAGAGCTCGATGTTAGATTATGCAAAAGGTAACTCTCCTAGTGGACTCCTCCACCCTTCTCTTATCACAGACCTATGCCAGAATGCGGGAGTGACTTGGGTAGCAAATGAAGAATTGTTAAAATCAAAAAATTCCATTGGTCACTGACATCTGATCAACATGATGCACGTCAAGCTCAGAGAGAATTCAATAGAAGAGCTGCAGAAAGATGTGCTCGTGCTCAGGCCCCACAACAACAAACACAAACACAACCAAGAAATGTGCGAGATCGTTTAACCCATTTGGAAGAAGAGATGCGCCATCAACGCCAAGACATGGACGAGTTTCGGTTTAGGACCGATACATTCATGGGCTATACGATAGATTTCACGTCCGTCATGGCTCAACAATTTCCATCAGCTTCCACATCTGATAATCCATTTCCACAACCTCCACAGTTGCCACCCGCATACTATCCGCCGGAGTACCAACCAACACAAGAAGGCGCAGATGATGAGGATGGCAATGACCACTGACGGTCGTTGCCCGAGGTATGTGTATTCCTCTAACTTTCATGATCATTTACATCGAGGGTGATGCACATATTTTAGTTTGGGAGAGATGTTATTTATTTTATTTTTTGTGTTCAATTATTAATTTAGTTTTATTTGAGTGTTTTATTTATTTTTGAGTTATTTGCTTGTGTGTTTGTAGTGTCATAGTCATGAAAATTTTTGAAATGACCAATGATGAACAAAATTTGTGTATTGAGAAGAAAGGTCGTGTATTTCATTCATGTTCATCAATCAATTTGAAAAATTTAGAGAACAGTCATGAGATTTGGTAAGTTAGAGACTTATAATTTCTAAACAACTCTGTGATTTTCATTTGACATTGAAATAAATTTTTGCAAACACATATATGATTGAGGCAATATTTGATTTTATTTGGGCCTATTTATATTGTTCATAAATATTCATTTGAAGCCCTCATGAGCCTATATGAGAAAATAATTGTGTTCTTGAAATTTCTTGAAAGCCAAGCACTTTTCTTTTGAATATATATGTATTTGGTTGATGCATTGAGACACCATTTTTCATGATGATTCGATTCTACTTTGTGTTGGTGAATTGAGATTTTGTCTAGAACTATCCAAACAACACTCGAGGCGAAATACGAACAAACTATGATTTAGGAATGATTTAGGTGATTTTTTGGATCGATTGAGCCTTTCAAGCCACTAAATAAAAATAATTTATCATTTGTCACATCTTTGTAGCTTATATGAATTCGAATGGCACACGTGAATATGTGTAAAAGACCCCCATTCGACATTTATCACCCCTTTGAATATCTTATACATTAATTTCCTACCTTTTCAAGGGAGTAAGAATTCAAAGGATTAAAGAAATTTAAATTCTCTTACAAAAGAAAAGAAAAAAAAATGAATGATATTTGATTGAAGAAGTTGGAGAAAAAGAGGAGAAAAAGAGATGAAAAAAAATTTGGAGATAAAAGAAAAAGTGGAGTATGCAAAAGAGATAAAAATTCAACTTACTCCCTTATTTGAATTCCTAATCTTCATTTGTAGCCGTAAGCCAAGGCCTAACATTACAAATATTGCAAATCCTATTGACCAAGTCATAGTTGTCCAATATACTAGTGGAGAGGGATTGGAAGGATCAAGCCCATGGACAATCGATAAACACTTCCATTGAGTACGAATCTTGATCAACTTTACACACACCTCATTGCATCAAATATTTATTGGATACTCCTTTCTTGAGTGAATATTACTTTGAACCCAGTTTTACCAAAAAAGACCTCTTGATTTGTGTTTGTAAAAATTGAAATCGGTTGAGAATGTTTTGAAACATGAGTTGAAGATATTAGAAGTTAAGAAAATTAACCGATTGCATGATTATATCCGGATGAAAAATTGGTTGGATTGATTTGACTTGTGAATGCATGAAGAGTTAGTTAAAATATCTTGAGGCCAAGTTCTTTTAAAAATATTTCATGACTTCATTGTTTGTGTTGTTTTATTTTGCTTGGGACTAGCAAAATCCTAAGTTTGGGGGAGTTTGATAAGTGCAATTTATTGCACTTTTATTACTTGTATTTAACTTGGAATTTTGTTATTTTTAGCAGGTTTTATGCGATTTGTTGTTGTTTTTGTTGTTGTAGTTTGGAAGCTTTTGACGAGAGTTTGGGGTATTAAAATGTTGAATTGGAAAGTGCAAAAGATGCAAAAATACAGAAGCTACAGCGCACCCGCGCTTATACATACACCGCACCCACGTTAAGGCACCGCACCCGCGCTAGAAATCATAGCGCACCCGCGCTCACACACCAGTAGAAGCACGGCACCCGCGATGACTTCTTAACCGCGCCCGCGGTCCTTGCACGACAGAATCCGAAAAATCTATATTTTGGTGTGCTGCACATGGAAGTCCAAGATTTTGGTGTGCTGCGGATTGAGGCTTGTCTGGGACTATAAAATACATCATTTACTTACTATCTGGGGTATTGGGGAGCCAAGGGAAGAGTGGAGGCTGCTGCTAGAAGATTGAAGACTTAAGTTCATCAAGTTTTTGGGAAATCTTTTGCACAACTCCGGGGACGGAATCAGCACTTCAAACTCTTGTTCTAAGTTCTTCTTTCTTTTATTTTTCATTTGATATGTATTGTTTGAGAACCAAGTTTTGTTGTTTTGCTTGTGTTATTATGAACTAATTTTTATTTCTAGAGAAAAGATGGAACAAAACTAGAAACCATGTGTTAGAATCTATGAACTAAGCTATTTAAGTTCTTCATATTGTTCATTTGTATTGTTCTAATCTTAATGCTTTCAATTTATTGGCTATAATTTGAATGATTTATATGTTTACAATTTATCACTCGGAAGAGAAAATTATAAACAAGAAATGAGGAAAATACATCAATGGTATTTATAGAGTTCGGGAAAGCCTATAATGCTATCGAAGCCCATAGAGAATTTAGTGCTTGATGTGTTATTTATTTGTAGACTGTTGATGGGAACGTTGCAATCAATTTTTAGATAACTAATATCTACTTAACACTCGGGAGAGGGAGTAGATAATTATAGGATTCTTGGCTAATGAATAAGAAGTAATTTTATAACATAGCTACAAGAAATTATACATGGTGGACAGTTGCGTGAAATCGGACCTCTAGATCTTTTATTCCATTGTTATTTTTTACAATTTGGTGTTACATTTAAATCCATTTTCAATTTAGTTATTCTTGCAACCAAATCTTTTAATTGATTTTTAAAGTCGAGAATATTTTAATCACAAGCACTAATATACATTTATATACATACTCCTCGTGGGATCGACACTTGTACTCAAAAATATATTTTACTATAACTTGACGTCAGGCGCTTGCGAGCAATTAAGAAAACACGCAACAGTCTCATATGCAAAGACGACATACACAAGTTTATTGTCATTGTGCAAGACTAACTCAACTAATGAAGTTCAACTCTCTTCTATATGTGTGAGTGATTGTGTATGAGGAATTTATCCTTTACAGTGTACATCTCAAATGTATCCTCACACAAGGGCTTGTGCTCTAAACTAGATGATTTATTCATGCTAACTGCCATGCTTTGAATCTCCTTCAAAAGCTCTTGTTTGATCTTCAAGATGTTGTAGTTATAGGCCCCAACAATGATATATACGTTAGACACAAGAATATGACCGTTTGAAAATTTTCTGTATTGTTTCTGAAATTGCAACGGTCAAATTCGTCTTGCTGGGCTTAAACTTGTCAAATGGTCAACTCCAGTCAACTCAGCTGGTCGTTCAGTCCAGTTGGTCAGCTGCTGGTTCAGTTCAGTTCAGTTCAGGTCTGGTTCAGTTCAACTGGTCTGGTTCAGTTCAATTGGTTCGGTTCAGTTTCAGCTGGTCTGGTTCAGTTCAACTGGTTTGGTTCAGTTTAGCTGGTTCAGTTCAGCTAGTCTTCAGTTGGTCTGGTTCAGTTTCAGTTTAGTTGGTCAGATTAAACCAGCCTAGCTGATTTCAATTTGTGCAGAACCAGTAGCTTCATCGTCATTTATCAGCATCTATTCAGACTTTGACTTCTGTATATGATTTGTAGATCATCGTCTTCTCTTTCCAACACATACTGAATCACTTCATTCTAATATCCGAGCTGAGAGATATGACCAAAATACCACAACTGCTCATTCCTAACTGATTGCTGTTTTCGTGCAATCCGTTCGGTAATTGAGCGATCAGTTAGACCTTGATAATATTCGAATTTTCCCAACCGACGTGAAATACGACGTGTTTCAAATTGAGTTTTCTGATAATTCTAGTTGGCAGATTGTCATTTGAATCATCCAATTGAGAGATATCATCAAAATACCGAAGCTTGCCAGAAATTCAGTTTGTGCAGAATTCAGTTTCAGCTTGCTTCTTGTTTTAATAACTTCACACTTGAGTAAATATGTTAGAAACACAATAACAAGTTTTTTTAACATCAAAATAAAGATTGCAAATATGAAATGTTCCAACAAATTATTTAACGATTAGATGTATGTTTTTCAAAGTTATGACGATTCTAAGATCATATAAGTCATGTTATAGATTCCAAAGGGTACGCTGCCATTAGAGTATGCTTAAGGGATGGGAATGAAGTCGTTAAGGTACGAAACGAGGGTTGGAAATGCAAGGCTAATGGAGGATGAAACTAGTGTTTTCTTGGGTCATAGTGGATCGGCTCAGGGTGGCACGGTCATGACCATGCAAGGGCTGCGTCCAGGGGCTAGGAAGTGTAGGAGAGTGGCTCGCCCCGTGGGTTCGAAGTGCGCGGCCGCAAACGCTAGACACCCTAGTGCGTGCAGGTGAGCTAGGATGCGAGCTGCGCGAGGGGGGCTGGTGGCTGGTGCAGAGGGGTCCAGGGTTATCCAGGAAGGTAGGCTAGGGTCTGGTCAAGGTCTGGATAAAGGTGGCTCGAATGTGGCTCGGGTAATTGGGAAACCGTGGCTTACGAAGAGGGTTAGGGTTAGAAAATGGCTTGGAAAAAATAATGGGCTCGAACCGTGATCCACGGGGGTTGATTCGTGGTTCACAGGGGTATTTTAGGGATGAAGATTTTATGTTTAAAATATGAGAATAAAATATTAAATTTGGAATTATTTCGTGTTTAAAACGCTTCACGGTTTAGCCATTAAGTCAATAAATTGGAAGGCTCGGATTTACGTGTAAGAAAAATATCAGAAGTAAAAAATAAGATTATATTGTGCTATGGGATAGGTTCGAGTCAAGAAAAAGTAAGAAAAAGGCCAAATTGGGAAGTTCAAGGTCCAAGGATATAATGGTCATTTTACGTCCCAGGTAGTTCGAAAGATCTGGCAGTGTCCCGAAGAATTATAATACATGTTAAATGATATTTTAAAATGCTTATGATGAACATATAATTTTTTATGATATATACAAAGGCTGTATGATTTTTCGCTATTTTTGAAGGACGCGATATTTTATAAATAAAAGGAAAATAAAAATACTTTAAAGGATATGAATTGACTGTGACACCAAAGATATAATAGGGATATCATGAGGGAAAATACCCCGGAGGGGGACCATTTACGAGAAAAGACCCCAGAAAGAGCCCGAAGATAGTAGTTCCCTATTTGGCCACGATCCAGTGACGAGAGTTGCTGCCGCCCCGTCCCCAGGTACTTGGTATAGCTAGACTAATTAGTCGACCATGATGATATGATATATGATAGTCACTTGCAAGGATCAAACTTCACCGAAAAATGATATACGATGATGAAAAGCTTTACGATTTAGTAATTTATGATATGACATATGACTACGAATTTTTACGCCAGCTTATTTTATTAAAAGATTTATTTTATAGCTTTATGTGCATGTATATATATTATTTGTTATGTATGGTTAAAACATGCTGAGACATTAAACTTACAAGGTTTGGATGGTCGCAGGCAAAGATTATTTTGAGGGAGGCGCCGACAATTGAGTGGATCGGGTCCAACTATACACTCCCGAGGGATTTTTATTTTCCGGATTAGCTCAAGATTTAAATTTTTTAAGTAAAGATTTTGGGAAGTATTTATTTAAAGATTTTATGCTTTATTTTAAAGTTTAGTTTTGGATTATTTTAAAAAAATTGACGTACGATTTTTTTGTTGACGATTTATGGAATTTTATACATTTGAGTTTTTAAATCATCGGTTCTTATGTTGGATGGTTTTGAAGTTAGAATAAAATGTTTATTAAAAAAACCTTAGTATTTATTTAAATTTTAAAGTCAAAAGTAAGGGACGTTTCAGTTGGTATCAAAGCCAAGGATCCCAAAGGGTTGTGTTACTGCTAACTCCGAGAAGCTCGAGAACTCACACCTCAAGTCTGTGAGTTTTACTGCTTTAAGATTTATATGCTGAGTTATAAATGCTTCATCCATAGTAGTTGTCACGATATACAATCAAAGCATCTTGTACAATACCATAATCCTCAAGAATTTGCTTCATCCATAGTAGTTGTGTACATGAACTTCCAATGACGATATATTCGGCCTAAGATTTTGACAAGGAAATGTAATTATTTTTTGTCATCTTTGCGTTTTCCAAGCAGTGTTGGGCATGCTGGGGTGGCCAAAGCACAAAACGCACTGTTTCATGAACTATTATGGCAGTATTTAAGTTTTCAAGGTATATCACATACATCAAAAAATATATATAAAAAGAACTTATGTAGTTATAATTATATAGTATAACTATATCTTTTGATGTATAGGAATCAAAGCTCATGTAGTTCGCTTACCTTTACATACTTAGCTTTAGGAGTAGCGTTGATCAATCACTCACGTTTCCTCCCATAGTTTTCCGAATTTTCCATCAGTTTTGTCTATGTCTTCTTCATCATTTTTAACATCTTGTGTTTGGGTAGCAGATTTTGATCAATCAGTGAGCACACATTGGGCTTTCAAAATTTTTGGCCTTAAGTTAGAACGTATCTTATCTAATGTATTTATTTCGATAGGAAAAGCTTGCTTCAAAGAGGATGCTTGTGGACGTTTTGTCCATTCTCTTAATAAAAATTGTGTTTTAATAATTTTACAAGTGATATTGCTATTAGTAGTAGATTTTACTTCGTTAGGATCAGTTAATGTAGATAAAGTGCTTAGAAGAGGGGGTTGAAAAAACACTTTAAATTTCAGAACTTTTTTTCAAATATGAATCAGTTTTTTGAGGAATTGATACTGAAATCTTGTATATCTATATTGATCAGTTAACTAAAATGTGCGGAAATAAACTGAAGGATAGATTTGAATATTTTGGTTTGGGTATTGTGATAACTGAATGAACAAGAATAATGCACACGAAGATTTTTATGGATGTTTAGAGACTTCAAATGCTCCTATGTCACCCCTTCTATTTCAAGGGCACGTATTTACTAAAAGACTATGATTAATTACAATGAATGTAATAATCCACTTCGGTTTTGGACTTAAACGATGCCAAACTGCAACTCTTAGCTTTTCTTACACTTATCAGTTGATAACTGAATAGCTCAAATAAGTAGTCTGAATGCTACAAATATATCAACGAGTTGTGAGCTTGAGATTGTGATTTGCAAACCGAATATGAACTTGAAAATGCATCGCAACTGACTTGATAACTGATTAGTCGTGTAATTGTTTTTTGTAAGAATGTTAACCTTTTCACAATTGAACTGCTCAGTTATTTACAGTATTCAATTTCAACGGTCACATTGAATGAATTAATTAATGGTATCCTTTGAGTTTTCCTTTAGTCCATGTAGACATCTTTTTTCTGACATATGTACGAAGTATCATATTGTTATGCTTCGTATGTTCTGCTTTGGTACAGAGTGTCAGTTTGTCTGCTGAGATTCAAATTGAAATTGATGACATGACTAACTGATCAGGAGTCAAACTGGTCGACTGATCAGTTCAGCTGGTCTATATGAGTTCTAAATTATATCTTTTCAATTTGAACGTTTTTCTATCAGTTCTGTTTTATCATTTCAGTTTAGCTATATAAATTATGCGAATAATATTTTAAGTTCTGGTTTTCTTTTTTTCTGTTTGTCAATCTCCGATTCGTCAGTTTTGAGACTTATTAATACTTTTAAGAACTTTAGTTTATTTACTTCAGTCCTACTTGGTCCATTTCAGTCCAAAAAGTGTCCTTCAGTTCTGAGATCTGTTATGTCCTTTTAGTTCAGTTGCTATTTAGTTCGGGTCTTCAGTTCTGTTAGTGATTTGGTTTGTCAAACTCTGAAACTTATAATTTCCAAAATTTCCTCCTTTTCAATGATTGAAAAAATTTAGAGTTATGAAATGTTTATCTGGTTAAGATTTTCTGAATTAATTATCTGAAAAATTGATTGTCTGAATTAATTGACAAATTTTCTGAACTCACGTGTAGATAAAATAATTCTTCTGAAATGTAAAGATTTGTACATAAATAAGAATGAACTTTTCATTAATTTTGAAAGAGGTAAGTACAGGTTCGTACAAACATTTCAAGATAAAAGTTAAAAAATATTAAAGCTCCTTCATCAGCAGTTATTTGTTCAGTTCCCAACTAAACTTCTACTGAGATAATCTCAGCTACAGCCACTGGTTCCGTTACCGCCTCAAAAGCGTGTTCAACAATAAGTTCTTCGGTGGCCTGCTCTTCCTCGTACTATTGTTAAATATCCGTAGTAACTGATTGCAGGAGCTCATCCATGCTGGCTAAAGATAGTTCTTCATTTGTGTATGTGGTGATCGGAGCTTCTTTTTCATAAACTGGTAGAACAATGATGGCAGTGGATGAGGAAGGTTGAGCTTCTTTAGAAATTGGTTGAGGAACTGTGTATTTAGCAGTTGGTTCCAAAACTGATTCCACTCCAACTGGTCCAGCGGAACAACAGCAGTAGCTTGGTGGAACTCCTCAGTTGGACTGCTTGTTCCTACTGGAATATGCAGCTTCTATTCTATCTTCCTTACTCGAATAGATCAAAATGTCATCGATGAAGACTATAACAAATTGATTCAGATACAGCTGAAATACGCGATTCATGAGATCCATGAAAATCGCTGGCGCATTGGTCAACCCAAATGGCATGACCAGGAACTCATAATGCCCATATCGAGTTCTAAATGTTGTCTTATGAACATCAGACTCTTTCACTTTTAATTGGTGGTATCCCAAACAAAGATGTATCTTCTAGATTATTGATGCTCCTTGTAATTGATCAAATAAGTCTTCAATTCTCGGAAAGGGATACTTATTCTTGATGGTGACTCTATTCAGCTCTCGATAATCTATACAGAGTCACATACTACCATCTTTCTTCTTCACAAACAATACCAATGCGCCCCACAGAGAATAACTAGGGTGAATAAAACCCTGGTCCAACAACTCTTGAATTTGATCTTTTAGCTCTTTCATCTCGGCAGGTGCTAGACGATAGGGTGCCTTAGAAATTGGTACAGTGCCTGATAAACAAAAAAATAGTACATTAATTAAATATTTTTAATATAAATTTATAGTTTTTGTTTTATTAAATGCTTAAATATTATATGTTTTATAATAAATTGTATAAAATATAATCTGTTGTGCAATTATAAGTTTTTACTATTTTACAGGTTCGATAAAACAAGAATAACATTGGCTTTGCAAATGAGATTGAGATGATTCTTGGACCTGTAGAAATTTGGTTTTAATATCAAAAATATTGGTGGCAAGCATGAGATAAAAATATTCTTAAAAATGAGATCAAATTAAGCAACGAATAAAGTTACCAAAGGAGTGGCAATTTTACCATACTCTAGAATTTTGACCATATCTCTAAAATTACTTGGTCAAATAGTTAAAAAAATTACACATTTCAAACAACTCAATTATCTACATGTTTAATTTTTATGTGCAAAAGCAAACTCCGATGGGAAGATTTTCAAAAATGATATATATGATGACATAATTTCTTGAAACACCAATGAAGACTTATGTGTACAAAATAATATTTTATTTGTGGTTGTCTCCCCAAATTTGGCTATAAATAGGAGTGCATTGTAATGTATTGAGATATCCCTCATTTTATAAACAAACTTTTGAGTTCATAATATTTCTCTCTTTGTTTTTCCTTTATTTCTTCATTTAAATATATTTAGCATGTTAATCTCATATTCAAAGTTTTACACTTTGAATAATGAGTAGCTAACTTCCCAAAGTTGAGATGAAAAGGTGAAACTCTTGGTATGATAATAAAGTTATTAAAAGGTAATAATCTATCTTTTATATTATTTAATCATTATTTATTGTTTATGTTATATTTATTTTTTTAAGCGTTATTATACCCTACTTATCAGTGAGTTTTATTTTTTAGTTGATATATGTTACACTAAATTCTTGAAATTATTTAAATGTTAATTTGATATTACCAACCATTTAAAGTGGATGTCTTGATTTATTATACATGAATATATCATAATATTAATTTCTTGGTACCATTTAAATTTTTGTTTGGTTTTACCAACCATTTAAATTGGAAACCTTGATTTAGTGTTTACAAAAGTATATATATAATTGAAAACATTTATAAGTTTTGGTATATATTATATATTTATAAAATAATAATATATAACATAATATAAATATGATTATTTAATATACTGGAACCATTTTATTAAGTGGATTTCAATAATGATGATTAATGTTAACTTTATTAAAATACCAAAGAGTGGATCTTCCAATCTCAACTACTTGAATTAAAATTCGAACAATTAAAAATTACCAATTAAAGATTAAAACAATTAAAAGAAAAAAGCACAAAACAAAAGGATAATGGGAGTGCAAAAATCAAAGTCGCATCAAGTTTTTGATGCCGTTGCTGGGGAAGTATAATTTAATTTCAAGTCTATTTATTTTTGTTTGTAGTTTATTTTTCTTTCTTTGAATTTTTATTGATTTTGTGTGCTTTTCTTCTTTTTTCTTTTGAATTTGCGCGAGCACTTGGTCATGTACACTTAGGGTCGACTCATTCGAAATAATCCTTTATTTTCACAAAACATGGCGAAAGAACCCATCCAAGAAAATGTAGATGAAATTCAATCTCAACATGATCATGATAGACGAAGAACACTTAGAGATCACATGAATCCTACATGCACTAGTGCACCTTCATGTCTAGTTATTCCCTCGGATGCATCTCATTTCAATTTTATGCCTTGTATTATCCAACTTTTACCTAACTTTCATGGCTTAGATTCTAAAAATCCATACATGCATTTACGAGAGCTTGAAGAAGTGTGCAACACATACAGTAATCTAAATTATAGCATGAACACTATTCGACTTAAGCTTTTTCCTTTTTCTTTAAATGATAAAGCTAAAAATTGGCTACATAATCTTAGATCGGGATCCATTCGAACTTAAGATGAATTGCAAAACCAATTTTTGAAAAAGTTTTTTCCATCTCATAGAACAAATTCTTTCAAAAGGCAAATCATCACTTTCACTCGAAAACAAGGAGAAACATTTTATCAGTGTCGGGATAGATGTAAAGAATTGCTTAATCTTTGTCCACATCATGTTTTTGAAATTTGGAGAGTTGTTTCTCAATTTTATAAAGGCTTATCACCTAAAGATAGGCAAATGGTTGAATTTATGTGTAATGGAACATTTGAAGATAAAGATCCAAACGATGCAATTATCTCGATTCATTAGCTGAAAATGCTCAAAATTGGGACACTATAGGTACAATTGAACAATCAAACAAGATTCAATCTCCCACATCTGGTGGAGGTATGTACACCCTCAAGGATGAACATGATCTCCAAGACAGATTTACCTCTTTGGCAAGAAAATTTGAGGCACTTGAATTTAAAAAGAATGGTCAATTAAAATCTGTTCAAGAAATTGTGCGTCACATCTGTGATACAAGTGATAATTCTACAAAAGATTGTCCCACTACGCCCCTCTTTTAAAGAATGTCTGCATGAACAAGCCAATGTTTTGAACAATTTCAAAAGACCAAATTTTGAACCATTTTCTCAAAGTTACAATCCAGGTTGGCGAAATCATCCAAATTTTAGTTGGAAGAATGATAACGCTACACAATTTTCACAACCATATTTTCAAAATCAACAAAATTTTCAAAATTATGCACCTTATGTTCCTCCACCTAAAAGGAATTTGGAAGATATGTAACATTTTATTTTTTCATTGCGAATCAAGAGTATATAAATACTCAAAATGCTCAAACCATGACAGATTTGAAAGTTACTCTTGCTAAATTTGGATCTGCACTTAATTTTTAGAAAAAGGTAAATTTCCTTCACAACCACAGGCTAATCCCAATGATCATCATTCACAAACTGGAACTTCTGGAACTCAATCGATGGATCATGTAAAATCTGTTATTACCCTTCGAAGTGGTAAGGTTGTGGAAAAATCCATTCTGGAACCTTATGAAGATGATGATAAATCAACTCTAGAGAGGGCAAGAAAGTGTAACCCATAACTTGCGAAGAGGAGGTTCAACAGAAAGTATCACCACCATTCCCTCATGCATTGAAAAATACAAAAAAATCAAATTTGAATTCTGATCTATATGATATTTTTAAACAAGTAAAAGTTAATATTTCTTTTTAGATGCAATAAAGCAGGTACCATCGTATGCCAAATTTTTGAAAGACTTGTGCACTGTGAAAAGAAAATTGAATGTGAAAAAGAAATCATTTTTAGCCCAACAAGTAAGTGCAATCATTCAAAATAATAATACTTTGAAATACAAAGACCCTGGTTGTCCTACTATTTCATGTATTATTGGAGAATAAATGATTAAAAAAGCCTTGCTTGATCTTGGAGTTAATGTGAATTTACTTTCATATCATGTTTATCAAGAACTCAAGTTAAAAAAAGCCTTGCTTGATCTTGGAGCACAGCAGACATCTGACCGCAGTTTTGCAGACCTTACAGAAGCACAAGTTATTCGCAAAGTTCAGTAAGTGCGAGTTCTGGTTACAGAAGGTGGCGTTCTTAGGCCACATTGTTTCTAGCAGCGGTATTGAGGTAGACCCAGCGAAAGTTGCAGCAGTCAGAGATTGGGTTGTGCCGCAGAATGCATCAGAGATCCGTAGTTTCCTTGGGCTAGCAGGATATTATCGGAAGTTTATTCATGGATTCTCCTATATCGCAGTTCCACTCTCATCGTTGACTAAGAGGAATACGAAATTTGTGTGGAACGATGAGTGTCAGAAGAGCTTCGATACTTTGAAGCAAGCTCTTATCTCAGCACTAGTAATGGCCATGTCGTCAGGGCCCGGAGACTTTGTTTTGTATACCGATGCTTCGAAGCTCAATTTAGGCGCAGTGTTGATGCAGCATGGGAAGGTGATAGCATATGCTTCTCGTCAGTTGAAAATCCATGAGAAGAATTACCCTACCCACGATCTAGAGTTGGCAGCCGTAGTATTTGCCTTGAAGATCTGGAGGCATTATTTGTATGGAGAGAAGTGCCAGATCTTTACCGACCATAAGAGCCTCAAGTACTTCTTTACGCAGAAAGAGCTGAATATGCGTCAGAGGCGTTGGTTGGAGCTAGTGAAGGACTATGACTGTGACATTAGCTACCACCCGGGCAAAGCTAATGTAGTTGCGGATGCACTGAGCAGGAAATTCGCAGTGATGGCTCATATGACGATTCCGAGACCCCTTCAGTTTGATATGCAGAGGTTTGATCTAGAGACATATCCTCGAGGTAGAGTTCCCCGTCTATCTACTCTGACGATCCAGTCTTCTTTTCTAGACCGTATTCGCAGTGGACAGTCAGCAGATGAGCAGTTGGCAAAGTGGAAGCAGAGAGATGAGGCCAAGGACAGTATTTTGTATACAGTTAGCGACGGCATTGTGAGATATCGAGACAGAATGTGGGTTCCTGGCAGTGATTCTATTCGAGTAGATATTTTATCCAAGGCCCACATGTCGCCGTACTCTATTCATCCGGGGAGTACGAAGATGTACAAAGATCTGCAGTTGTTGTATTGGTGGCCCGGGATGAAGAAGGATATCAGACGTTTCGTATCCGAGTGTTTGACGTGCCAGCTAGTGAAAGCGGAGCATCAGAGACCAGCAGGTATGCTCAAGCCACTTCCTATTCCCGAGTGGAAGTGGGAGAATGTTACCAAGGACTTCGTTGTCGGTTTGCCGAAGTCAGTCAGAGGATCAAATGCTATCTGGGTGATTGTTGATCGTCTTACCAAATCAGCGCACTTCTTGCCTATTAAGACGACTTTCACCATGATTCAGTATGCAGAGTTGTATATCCGAGAGATAGTCAGACTTCATGGTATTCCCCTTTCTATAGTGTCTGACCGAGATCCTAGATTCACTTCCTCATTTTGGAAGAATTTGCATTCGGCTATGGGTACGAAGTTGTTGTTTAGCACAGCTTTCCACCCACAGACAGATGGGAAGTCGGAGAGAGTTATCCAGATTTTGGAGGATCTTCTCCGTGCATGTGTCATCGATTTCTCAGGGAGTTGGGAGTCGAAGTTGCCATTGGTAGAGTTCACCTATAACAACAGTTTTTAGTCGTCTATAGGTATGGCTTCTTATGAAACACTGTACGGTCGTAAGTGCAGATCGCCTATTCACTGGAA
Source organism: Primulina tabacum (assembly GCF_025594145.1). Classification (NCBI taxonomy): domain Eukaryota; kingdom Viridiplantae; phylum Streptophyta; class Magnoliopsida; order Lamiales; family Gesneriaceae; genus Primulina; species Primulina tabacum. The sequence goes on along the minus strand of NC_134561.1, from coordinate 29,318,826 downwards.
TGAAGAATGGGAAAGAGCAGAATTGGGTCCGGAGATTATTCAGCAGACTGCCGATGTAGTAGTCAAGATCCGTGATAGGTTGAGGACTGCTCAGAGTCGACAGAAGATTTATGCGGATCAGAGAAGGAGAGATCTAGAGTTTGCCGTTGGCGACTATGTTTTTGTGAAGATAGCACCTATGAAAGGTGTCATGCGGTTCGGGAAGCAAGGAAAGCTTAGTCCGAGATTCATCGGACCGTTTGAGATCCTCGACAGGGTTGGGACGTTAGCCTATCGTGTTGCTCTTCCGCCGAATCTGGCCGGATTACACAATGTGTTCCACGTCTCTATGCTGAGGAAGTATATGGCGAATCCTTCGCATGTCTTGAACTTTGAACCGTTGCAGCTCACTCCGAACCTGTCTTATGAAGAGAGACCAGTGCAAATCTTAGACAGCAAGGAGAAGAAGCTTCGGAACAAACTGGCGAAGCTAGTGAAGGTCAAATGGCTTAATCATTCGGAGGAGGAAGCCACGTGGGAATCTGAGCCTGAAATGAGGAGTCAGTATCCGGAGTTATTCGGTGAGTTTTAATTTCGAGGACGAAATTTTCTTTTAAGGGGGGAGAGTTGTTGAACCCGATAAATCAGACTACGCATAAGCCATGCATAATTACTATTATTTAAATTAAAATGATTTTCATACATGCGTGAGTGTTTAATTTATTTTAGACTTTGTTAAGTCATGATCATTTATTTTAAATCACAGAAGTGTAGTTTTATCTTTTCGGTTAATTACGCGAGGCCGGACTGAAGTTGGAGTATTGAGATAAAATTTAATAATAAGAAAATATTCCTAAATTTAATTAAATCAAAGGAATAATTTATTTTAAGGTAAAAGAATGTTTAAGGATTAATTTAATTGGAGTTAAGTAGTAAATAAGTTCTTTTATGTCCAATAATTAATTTAAAAGCCTAAATTAAAATGTGTAACCAATGTGGATAAATTAATGTAGGCCTATTCTATCTAAGAAATTGTAACTTAACATGTAAGTTATTTTAAGACCTAGCCATGCATGCAAGAAAATTGCTATCCTAACTTAATTTATTAATTCACTAAAATACATAATAAGTGTTTAAAAACTTTAAGGAGTTAAAATTAAATAATTAAGCAATATTTTTTACCTCCATTTATTTGTAAAATTTCGGCCACCTCTTATAGGATTTAATCATGCTTGGCAACTCTCCATTCTTGATCCCTTCCTTATCCTTTCTTGGTATGATAATCCCTCACTTTTAAATCACCAATAATTATTAATTAAGCAATATTCTTGCCTTCATTTTGATGAAGAAAATCGGCCATCACCCACCAAATCACCCCTCAATCCATCATTATATCATATCATTTTCTTATCTCCCATAGAACCAAGGATAGGAAGATTTGAATTGCCTTTCTACCTCCCCATTTAATTGGGAACCTTCCCCTTCATTCCCTGGCTGTCTCCCCCACCTTCTCATTCAAAATTTCAGAGAGAATACCAGCAAGAAATCGTGAGTTGCATCAAGAAAATAAGAGAGAAAAGCAAGAAAAGAAAACCCCGTCTCCGCCGCGCCGTGTTCGTCATATTGATTTATTTCTTTCGAAAAAAAATTTTCAGGCATGTTTATATTGTTCTTTGCTCTTCAATCAAGTCATATAAATATTTTAAAACATTACATGATCATGATTTTATGGCAAAACCGAAATAGGACAGCAACTTCTTCGAAAAACCTGCACAGATTTTTCGGCCACTTCCTTCATGCTTCACGGGTTGTCTTGTTTTTGTGATTTCAGGGATTGGCTCGGTTCCAGGCACTCAAGGCTGCATCTAGGCACGTACTAGGGTGTGTTAGGATCATGTTGGTCCATCAGTTCAAGCCCCATGCACGCTGGATAGAGACTTGACAGCAGCTTCTTCCATAGTTGCGAGTTTGAGTCTCGATTCTCGATTCTTGTTTGTCTAAGGCGAGGGTTCGAATCATGGTTGGTCTAAGGCCTCTAACCATGGTTAGGACCCTTCCTTAGCATGTCTAGGGCATGACCAAGGTGGCCCTTCAAGGCTTGGTTCATGGTCCCATCGATTTTTAAACCAAAACATGCAAGTGCCCCTCGGTTTCTCTTTTCTGATTTTGTGTGAGTGAGTTTCGAATTTTGGGTGTTGGATGGATCTTGATTGGCTTTTAGCCCTTAGCCATGGTTCATACAATATCTCATGATGTCTAGATCGAGCCATGGTCGATCATATGGCCACTGGAACGACACAAGACAGCAAGCAATCCACACCATCGCATTGTACAGAATTTTGTTTGGTGTTCTTGGTTTCAAGATTCGGTTGTCTTAGGTGTTTGCTTGGATTGTGGTTGGCCTATGGCCCTTAGCCATGGTTCAAGCCACACCTTAGGATGTTGGGAAGAGGCTCTGATCGGTGGTTCAAGCCCCATTGATCCTTAGTCTCGTAAACGAACACAGCAAGCGCAGCTGCTGCCATCGCGCATTGGACAGCAGCATGGCTTCGGTTCAGAGGTGGTGTTTGAGTTCTTGTTTGCCTTTTATCCTATGGCCTTGGACTGGACAGTACCTCAATGAGTTAGGAAGGTCATGTTTTTGGCCGTTTGTGATTTGGTTAAGTTTAGAAGTCGTACGAGAATTTACGGTGCAATGTGCCAAAGTGACTCTCGAAAGAGCGTTTTACGATTTTGGCCTCCATTCACATTTTTCGTGTATTACAGCCTTAGGGTCATGTTTTCCAGTATTTTTGGTGTATTTTAATCATGGCTAAACGATGGTTCAATATTGGTTCGGGTTGGTACGAAGCCATGGTTGAATACTAAGTTTGTTGGGCGTAATTGTCTCGTTTTAGTTCGATTATGAAGTGTTGGTCAAGTTAAGATTATTTGCATGTTACTCATGTTAGAATTAGGTCGCAGCGAGCCTGGGAACGATCCAACTCATTCGGTAAAAACATGGTTATAATTATATTACGTGCATAAAATATAAAATGTTTATTTTTGAGATATATGCAATATGTCTTGTGGCCACCTTACGCTTATGAGATTGCTTCACCCGGTGACTTACGACCGGTTTACGATTATGTATGGGTACGGATATCCAGTCCAAGGGCTGTGATGATCTCTACCGCCCAGTATACAGTTGTTTAATCTGATCAGACGTGCATGTTATGTTATGTTATGTTATGGGTCACTTGCGTAGAAACATTATCTCTACAGAAAATTACGATATGATATGTTATGACAGAGCTCTATCGAGCAAAGCTTTTACGTATGATTTTCAGATATGCACGTATTTATAATTACTCATGACATGATTTCCCCCCCCCCCCCCCCCCCTTTCGCCTTACGATACGATATTTTTACTTTACACGAAATTTTATGATATATTACTTGTTATTCACGATATATGCATGCTGAGTCTTTAGACTCACTAGACTTGATTGTTGTAGGTACTGATGAGGTCAGGACGGAGGGCGGGGACCAGTGAGCTACCTTGGGTCAGCAGTAGTAGGAACCCGAGGACCTCATGCTTCAGTTTATTTATCTTTTTATGCTCAAAACTCATTTTCATCATGTTGAATTATTTTAAGTTGTTGTTTTGAAAACGATAATTTCTTCCGCTGTTACTTTAACGTTAAATCTTTTTATCATTTATTTTTATGAATGAGGCATGTTATTTATTTAAAGAGAAAATTTTAAATAATTCCGCAAATTTTCAAATACGAAATACGGGCCTCTACAATCAACCTTGGGCAATGCGAGGGACATTTTCGGCTGCATAGGAGGCAAGTGAAAGGTCATTCTTCCATCTATAAATAGCACATCACATGCTGAAGAAAAACACACCCAAAAAGCCTACAAAAAATTCGGTCCTCTCCCTTCCCATTTACCTCTCGGTCGACGCAACCTAGGAGGAAGAAAGAGGAGTTGTTCCGGCTCTTCAGTGCTGTGATTTTCTGTCCACGTCGTCGTTAGGCTCCTGTTCAAGATCGGCTACCAGTCGCCTAAATATCAGCAAGTTTCGAACCAGCCCTTCAAAATTACAGTAAGTGGGTTTTTGCGATTCATTCCTTTGTAAGTTAAAATTTGTGTAAGTATATTATGACATGCTTGTTTGTGTGTCTAACTCTTTTAAAAATTGCTATTCATTTTGATAAAAATCTCGATCGATGTACAATATGTTTCCTCTGTTTTCGATGTTCTTTGATTCTGCTGAGTCTTCTCTCAATTCTGATAAGTATTGTCTGATGAATCTGATTTTGTAATACACTCTTATGATTCGATTTGGATATGAAACGAAGATTGTAAATTCTCTCTGGCCCCCATCAGTGGGTATAAAATTGTGTTCTGTCTGGCCCCCATCAGTAGGTATAAAACTGTGTTCTGGCCTCACAACATAGAGGACTAACATATAGGGGAGAATTTGACCATGAATAACGAGGTGAATAACAATGTTTTCGTTTGTTTTGATTTGTTCTATTCTGAAGTGTCTGATAATCTTAGTTCAAAATAAGCGTTTTTCGTGGGGATTTCGATTATGATTCTGTTCTGATATGCTAATGTCAATATACTACGTTTTGAAAATCTGTTAAAATATGCTTTTAAATTATCATTATATGTATTTTGTGGTAATCGATCGTCCCCCACTTGCTGAGTGTTTCTCGAAGTACTCATCCCTTACATCTCTCCCCAGATAAGACTGAGGAACAATTGAATGATGAAGAGCAGGGAATATTCTGGGGCGGGTGATTGTATCAAGAAATCTAGGATCAAGACTTTGAAGTTCTTTTGTATTTCTCTTTCGCATTATTGATGTAATTTTATTCTGTTGTCGTTGTAAAGACAATATTTATTATCACAAAGACTGGTTTTTGGTTGTTTGCTACGAGAATTATTCTTTTCATGAATATTGTTAAACAATGCCCGATGTCACTGACGCCTCAGTCACGGGGCGTGGCATTGTAGCCGACTAATTGTCCAATATAGCAAGTCATCCCATCTTAGTGTGTAGGTTTAGATTTAGTCCACTGCTGTTTCAATGGTGCTCTGTTTGTGGTTACTGGTTACAGTTGGATCTTGATTATAGGTTTGCAATAAAATAATATAGCAATAACGTTTTAGCATTCCATATTCTCTGTGAATCTAGGGAATGTTATGGGAAATGTGGAATTTTAGAAATATTTTCAGGTTATCAGCCTCTGCTCAGCTGTCTGGACGAGGATGTTATTTCTGCCCGATAAGGGACGCGTGGCGATAACCAAGAATGGCTCGATGAATCAACAAAACTTCTAGATTTTCTAGTTCGATGAATCAACAAAACTTCTAGATTTTCTAGTTGATGCAACTGTGAATACCCGAGTTGCATATCCAACGAACATTCTTGTTTGAAATATAAAGCTATGAGATTTACCTGAATACTAATGTCTCGTGATGAGAAATGATCGAGAAAATGGAATATCTTGGCCTTATGGTGCCTTGTGAATTTGCAGTTTTTATATATTGAAAAAAGTATGCACCTCATGCTGGGGTTGAAGCAGTGAACATAAATAGGAATAATTTTTTTATCATATCTCGTTGTTGATTATTTACCGTCTTAGTTCACTAATTTGTATTTTTTTAGTTCTTTTACCAACTTGTATTCATTGTATTTCTGTTGATTAAAATTAATTTCAACATATAACATGCTATCATTTTATTCATTACGAAAATGATTATTTTGCAGTATTACTGACTTGTTCTTTATAAATGGTTATTACAATAAAATAAAGAACAATAAAACATTATGATTTTAACGTAGTTCGATCAAAAGACCTATTTCTACGACCATATCCAAATATCAAACAAATTCATCGAAAAAATAAAATGTTACAATCATACAAGGACTTAATCAAATTAAAACTCTCTTTTTTCTGATGACTTCTTGATAATGAACAAATTGAAAAGATTTATTTTGACGAGCACCACTTGTCTTCAACTCCGATACAATCGAACTCCTTTCGATACTGTGGATGGTTATCTACCTAGAACTTCACTTTCCTCCCATAAGGAATGAAGCACGAAACATTGAATATGTGTGCACCACTGTCAATTTAAAAATCAAGCTCAAAATAATATAGTGGTTCTGGAAGAACTTTGCCGTAGCACTTATAAAGACACAGAATAAGCCGTTTGTGTTTTCTTTCCAAGGTTATGTAACGTCCAAAAATTCAGTCCATGTAAACCGTATGTATCCAAATTATTTAATAAATTTCTCATTTATTTTATTTAATTGATTTTAAATGCTTAAATTATTTTATTTGATTAAATGCTTAAATTGCACGATTTCGTAACATTAAGGATTCTGTCCAGATATTCGATATTAGTCCAGGAAAAGAAGACCGGAGACGACGAATATGAAAATTGAAACGTCTACTACTCGTTTTACTTTAAAATATACTAGAATTTTTTTATCTTTTTAAAATACTTTCAAGCATCGGCCGAATTATACTATGCATATAAATATATTTTTGCACCATTTAAAATAAATCAACCAACCTATTATTTGAAAATTCACAAGAACCCAGTGCAAAACGTAAAATCTTCAAATCAAATCAAAAGCTAACATTTTTCAAATGTAGCGTAAATATCTTAAATTCTCTCAAAAATCACTCAAAAGCATAATAGTCAAAAAATCTTTAAAACCATACTAATGCGGAAAACTAGCAAAGGTCCTCGGGTTATGTGCACATCTGACTAGCTAGTTCAACTATTAAGTCCTCCATCATCAACAAAATCATGCTCACCTGCATCATCCACACATAGTGAATATATTGATTTAGCAAATCTTAACCATGATAACAAGTAATACATATACATTCACAAGCAACAGTGAAAGATTCTTTTAATAAAATAACTTTTCACGAATATGCATAAACTTTAAACTTTTTTCCTTTCATCATAACATTTTTCCTTTCATCATATACGTATATGTAACACCTTGACCAGTTTTAATAAAATAGCAGCGGAATTTAAAATTTTCTTAAAAGAAAGAAGGATTTAAAATACATTTCAATATATAATCAAAAGTATATACATGATCAATAAAATGATGCAACAAAATACAAAATATCATTTTTGTGATCATGTCCAAAATGCTAGCAAAATAGCCTTCTTCCTTCCCTCTTCTATGCATATGACTTCGGCTCCAATCAACGTCCTGACCCGTCACTATTATCTGCATCACATGAATAACTGAAATGAGTATAAAACTCAGCAAGTAGAACTCTTACATAACAATGGATACATATCATACTCTGTAAAACATGGCTTTGAAACCATTAAATACCATCAACTCTGAAACATAAATATCATAACATGAATAACAATAACGATGGTATTTCTCTTTTCTCTGATCGATTGATATCTAAATAGTATCTCTGTCTCTGTACCTATATCCCATCGATATAAATCGATACTCTGTTGGGATATAAGCCTATGGTCGTTGATCAACTAATTGCATGCAATCTCTGACTATGTATCTATCAATCCAATAAATCATTTGAACTCTCTTTTAGGCATTAAACCAAACACTTTGCATACTCTTTTCTTTTGTATTCCCTTTGACATAATTGAGACATAAAATGCCTCTAATATACAACAAAGTGTATTAATACATAGCATGAATCAAATGGAAGGGAATAACATGTTAAGACCATGGAAAAACCATACATATATTATCATGTGAGCACAAGGAAATGAATTCCACTTACAACTAACAAGAAGCTTGATTCTAATCTCTTGGTACAAAACCTACAACAATAAACCATGTATTGCACCATCAATAACCCAATAATCAGACAACCATACCATTAAATCCATAAAACCAACACCATCAACAAACCCATGATTTCCCCAACACCAAAATCCAAGAATAAACAAAATCACAAGCTTACCTTAGCTTCTTGAACCAAAAATAACCTTGTTCTAACTTCAAAACCCAACAAAAAGCTTGAATCAAAGGCACCAAATGAAAGGAAATGGAACCCTAGCTTTCCCTAGGGCTAAGAAATCGAGAGTGAAGAGAGAAATGAGAGAAAAGTGAACCAACTCATGTATTTAACCATTTAAAACCGAAAACACGCTTTTACTATACATGCACCGCGGGTGCGCTAACTTCATCACCGCGGGTGCGCTGAGCGTACTCGACAACCACCGAAAATCTGAAACTGTCGACCGCAGGTGCGTTACAAAACTGACCGCGGGTGCGCTCAGCTTACTGGAAAACATCCAAAAATCCGGAAGCATGGACCGCAGGTGCGCTGAGTTCTTACCGCGGGTGCGGTGCCGCCTCTGCCCAATCACCGCGGGTGCGGTGCCGCCTCTGCCCAATCAAGTATAACCAACAATACTATAAACCATAAATCACAACTCTGAACATCAAAACTATACTTAAACTTAACCAAATAGTCAATAATCATACGAAATCTTAAATCGTACCGATCACCAAGCTTGGCTATTACAATCTCCCCTCCTTAAAGGAATTTCGTCCTCGAAATTGACGTCACTGTGCAAACAACTCAGGATACTTCTCTTTCATTTCATCATCTGGTTCCCACGTGGCTTCTTCAATCAAATGATTCCTCCAAAGGACTTTAACAATGCCGATCTCTTTGTTCCTCAACACTTTAACTTTGCGATCCAGAATCTGGACTGGAATCTCTTGGTACGTTAAATTCGGCGTCCAATCCAATGGCTCGTGACGAAGAACATGGAAAGGATTCGCAATATACTTCCTGAGCATGGAGACATGAAAAACATTATGAACTCTGTCAAGATCTGGCGGTAGGGCTAACCTGTAAGCTCGATCACCAACTCTGTCCAAAATCTCAAATGGGCCTATAAATCTCGGACTCAACTTTCCCTTCTTACCAAACCGCATCACACCTTTAGGAGGTGCAATCTTCAAAAACACGTGATCACCAACCTCAAACTGCAACGGCCTTTGTCTCACATCAGCATAACTCTTCTGTCTTGACTGTGCTGTCTTCATCCTCTCTCTAATAACAGCAACAACATCAGCTGTCTGTTGGACCAATTCTAGACCCAACATCTTTCTCTCACCAATCTCATCCCAATACAAGGGAGATCTACACTTTTTGCCATAAAGTGCTTCATACGCTGCCATGTCAATCGTCGCGTGGTAGCTATTATTGTACGTGAACTCAACAAGAGGCAATTTGGAATCCCAGCTACCAGAATAGTCGATAGTACAAGCTCTGAGCATATCCTCTAAAATCTGAATAACTCTCTCTGATTGATCGTCACTCTGGGGGTGATATGCTGTATTGAAGGCTAACCGTGTACCCAAGGATCTGTGCAAACTCTTCCAAAACTCTGAAGTAAATCTAGGGTCACGATCAGACACGATCGACACAGGAACACCATGAAGTCTAACAATCTCTGCTATATACTCTTCGGCATACTGGTTCATGGAATACGTCATCTTGACTGGAAGAAAATGCGCTGACTTGGTCAACCGATCAACAATAACCCAAATAGAGTTAAAACCTTTCTGCGTTCTGGGAAGGCCAGTCACGAAGTCCATCGTAATATGCTCCCATTTCCGTTGAGGAATCGGCAATGATAGCAATGTCCCAGCAGGTTTCTGATGTTCGATTTTCACCTGCTGACAAGTTAGGCACTGAGAAATAAACATGGCAATATTCTTCTTATACCTGGCCACCAATAGAGTCTACGAAGATCCTGATACATCTTGGTACTACCTGGATGTATCGAATATGGCTCGGTATATGCCTCTGTTAAGACGTCTCGCCGAATATCATCACCAGCAGGAATACATATACGGCCTCTGAGTGTCATCAAATCATCTCCATTCATCCCAAACTCTTAATTACCTATCTCCTCTGCTCTGGCTCTCATCTCTGTCAACTGTACATCAATGGCCTGCTCTCTACGGATTCTGTCCGTCAATGTAGCCCGAATGACCAACGCTGAAAAGCAAGCAATGGTTCCTGGGACTACCAAAGTTATCTCCTCTCGTTGCAAGTCTAACAACAACAGCTGCTGAATCATAGCACTCAAAGAAGAACTCGACTTACGGCTCAATGCATCTGCTACAACATTCGCTTTCCCTTGGTGATAACTAATCGTCACATCATAGTCTTTGACAAGCTCTAACCACCGTCTCTGACGCATATTGAGTTCTTTCTGAGAAAACAAATACTTCAAACTCTTGTGGTCCGTGAAAATTTCACACTTTTCGCCATATAAATAGTGTCTCCAGATTTTCAGGGCGAATACCACAGCTGCCAGTTCCAGATCATGCATAGGATAATTCTTCTCATAGTCTTTCAATTGACGAGAAGCATAGGCTATAACCTTTCCACGTTGAATCAGCACTGCACCGAGACCCTTCTTCGACGCATCGGTATAAACAACAAAGTCCTCTGAACCACTGGGCAATGCAAGTACAGGAGCTGACGTCAACTTATCTTTCAACTCTTGAAATCCACTTTGGCATTCATTGGTCCACTCAAACTTCACAGTCTTCCTCGTCAAATTGGTTAACGGCAGGGCAATCTTGGAAAATTCTGCAATAAAACGACGATAATAACCCGCCAAACCAAGAAAACTGCGTACCTCTGATACAGTGGTAGGAATAGGCCATTTATGAATCCCTCGATTTTCACTAGATCAACAGCTATACCATCCTTCGAGACAACATGGCCTAAGAAAGAAATCTGCTCCAACCAGAACTCACATTTCTTCAACTTAGCATACAACCTCTTCTCTCTCAACAACTGAAGAACAACTCTGAGGTGCTCTGCATGAAACTCTCTGGTCTTGGAATAAATCAAAATGTCATCGATAAAAACAATGACAAAGCTATCCAAATACGGTTTGAACACCGGGTTCATAAGATCCATGAAGACTGAAGGAGCATTAGACAGGCCGAATGACATAACAAGAAATTCATAATGACCGTACCTGGTCCGGAACGCTATCTTAGGGATATCAGACTCCCTAACTTTCAACTGATAATAGCCAGATTGCAAATCAATCTTCAAAAACACTGTAGCTCCCTGCAGTTGGTCAAAAAGATCGTCTATTCGCGGCAATGGATATTTATTCTTATTCGTCACTTTGTTGATTTCTCTGTAATCAATGCAAAGCCGCAAAGACCCATCTTTCTTCTTGATGAAAAGAACCGGAGCTCCCCAAGGCGAAGAACTCGGCCGAATAAAACCTTTATCCAATAGATCCTGCAACTGAGTCTTCAACTCTTTCATCTCTGTCGGGGCCATTCTGTACGGAGCCTTAGAAATAGGAACCGTACCCGGAACTAGATCAATCACAAACTCTACATCTCTGTACGGCGGTAAACCCGACACATCATCCTCAAATACCTCAGGAAATTCTCTCACAACATCAATATCATAAATATTCAACTTAACCATTCTATCCATATCAACAATCGAAGCCAAAAACCCATCACAACCTCTAAACAACAACTTCTTAGCCTCAAGACACGAAATAAAAGGAAGGACCAGCAAAGTACCTGCACTGGCGAGCATACCTTCCTTATTTCCATCATCTGCAAATTTCATCGTCTTAGAAACGCAATCAATCACTGCACGATAGGTTGATAGCCAATCCATACCAAGTATAATATCAAACGCAACCATCGGAATAACAATCAAATCGGCAAAAACCACTCGCCCATCAATTTGAACAGAGCACGCATACACAATAGATGTCGGACACAACACATCCCCAAAAGGCAATACAACATTAAACTGGACGGGAAGAACAGAAGGAACTAAACCCAAAGATCTCAAAAATAGTTCAGACATCAAAGAATGAGTAGCACCTATATCAATTAATGTCGTAGCTACTCTGCCTGAAATTAAAATAGTGCTAGAGATCACAGAAGAATCATGGTTTATACCTTCCTTCGTCATGGTAAAGATGCGACCCTGCACCTTCTCTTTACTCGAGCCTCTCGGACAGTCCTTGGCAATATGGCCTGCAGTACCACATCGGTAACAAGTATGAGTACCAAATATGAACTCTCCCTTATGATGCCTACTGCACTTGGGACACAACGGCTTCTCCGGATCAAATGGAACTGTCGGTGCTTTAGAACTCAGCTCTAGCTTGCCTTTCCCCTTGAAACTGCCTTTCCCTCTTTGGCTCGAACCTTGACCTCTTTGAGCAATATCCTGTTGCCTCGCCTGTCTCTCTCTTGCAATATCTTTCTCATCTTGCTCAGCTAACAAGGCTTTAGCCACAATCTCTTTAAATGTCATCGCTTTAAACAAATTGATGTCCCTTCTGATCTCTGCACGAAGTCCTCTAATGAAATGAGCACCCTTGTCTTTGTCATTGGTGGCAATATATGGGGCAAACAGACAGCCCTCCTCGAACTTCAAAATGTACTCATCAACATTCATACCTCCTTGACGAATCTCTAAAAACTCAGTCACCTTCCGAGCTCTATGTCCATCTGGGAAATACTTGTCGTAGAACAGATCCGTGAAATCTTGCCACTTCAATGCCGGAACATCAACACCTACCTTGGTAGCATTCCACCAAATACGTGCAGCTTTGACTAACATGAATACTGCACAACCAATTCTATCCTTGTCTTCATAGTTAAGATGATCAAATATCGCCTCAAGTGCTTTAATCCACTCTAAGGCCACCAATGGATCAGTGCTTCCTGCAAACTCAGGCGGATCCATCCTCTTGAAAGCAGTAAATATCCCATCAGTTCCAACTGCTTGAGCCACTTGGCCTCTCCCTTGGCCTCTACCTTGACCTGTACCTTGCAAACGGAGCAACTGTTGGATCTGCTCACTATGGACCTTGGCTTGCTCTTTCAATAACTTGCCGAACTCGTCGAAAACTCTCGATGAGGAGCTATCCTCACCCTCTGAAGCTTTCATCTTAGGAGGCATTAGATCCTACAATGTGCTCACATAATACATATCAACTGATAACAACAAATAGATGAAGAAGAAGACATACCCGAACTATTGAAAGTAGACGAAGTCAAATGCATTGGTCCGAAGAACCTGGCTCTGATACCACCAAATGTAACACCCTTGACCAGTTTTAATAAAATAGCAGCGGAATTTAAAATTTTCTTAAAAGAAAGAAGGATTTAAAATACATTTCAATATATAATCAAAAGTATATACATGATCAATAAAATGATGCAACAAAATACAAAATATCATTTTTGTGATCACGTCCAAAATGCTAGCAAAATAGCCTTCTTCCTTCCCTCTTCTATGCATATGACCTCGGCTCCAATCAACGTCCTGGCCCGTCACTCTTATCTGCATCACATGAATAACTGAAATGAGTATAAAACTCAGCAAGTGGAACTCTTACATAATAATGGATATATATCATACTCTGTAAAACATGGCTTTGAAACCATTAAATACCATCAACTCTGAAACATAAATATCATAACATGAATAACAATAACGATGGTATTTCTCTTTTCTCTGATCGATTGATATCTAAATAGTATCTCTGTCTCTGTACCTATATCACATCGATATAAATCGATACTCTGTTGGGATATAAGCCTATGGTCGTTGATCAACTAATTGCATGCAATCTCTGACTATGTATCTATCAATCCAATAAATCATTTGAACTCTCTTTTAGGCATTAAACCAAACACTTTGCATACTCTTTTCTTTTGTATACTCTTTGACATAATTGAGACATAAAATGCCTCTAATATACAACAAAGTGTATTAATACATAGCATGAATCAAATGGAAGGGAATAACATGTTAAAACCATTGAAACACCATACATATATTATCATGTGAGCACAAGGAAATGAATTCCACTTACAACTAACAAGAAGCTTGATTCTAATCTCTTGGTACAAAACCTACAACAATAAACCATGTATTGCACCATCAATAACCCAATAATCAGACAACCATACCATTAAATCCATAAAACCAACACCATCAACAAACCCATGATTTCCCCAACACCAAAATCCAAGAATAAACAAAACCACAAGCTTACCTTAGCTTCTTGAACCCAAAATAACCTTGTTCTAACTTCAAAACCCAACAAAAAGCTTGAATCAAAGGCACCAAATGAAAGGAAATGGAACCCTAGCTTTCCCTAGAGCTAAGAAATCGAGAGTGAGGAGAGAAATGAGAGAAAAGTGAACCAACTCATGTATTTAACCACTTAAAACCGAAAACACGCTTTTACTGTACATGCACCGCGGGTGCGCTAGCTTCATCACCGCGGGTGCGCTGAGCGTACTGGACAACCACCGAAAATCTGAAATCGTCGACCGCAGGTGCGCTACAAAACTGACCGCAGGTGCGCTCAGCTTATTGGAAAACATCCAAAAATACGGAAGTATGGACCGCAGGTGCGCTGAGTTCTTACCGCGGGTGCGGTGCCGCCTCTGCCCAATCACCGCGGGTGCAGTCTCCCTGAAGCCAACAACAAGATTTGCATCTAAAATCGAATCGCAACGTCTCTTAACTTCATAATTCGGCAACACTCTCAACATGAAAGTTGAACCTCTATGTCTTATCTAACAACTGCAATTGGCCTCATACCGATCATCTCAACATACGAATTACCATGAATTAAACCACAACGACGCTACAATAAAACAACATATCAAGTATAACCAACAATACTATAAACCATAAATCACAACTCTGAACATCAAAACTATACTTAAACTTAACCAAATAGTCAATAATCATACGAAATCTTAAACCGTACCGATCACCAAGCGTGGCTATTACAGTATATGTGTCTCTTTTATTGAATTCAGATCATTAATTGTGACTTTCGTTTCATTTTTTGGTCGATGGATCCATCTACGTTTAACCATGGTACCAAGCGGCGGGGACATCAGCGACACTCTCAACCGTCAACTGAGCCTTGGCCTTACATATAATCATATCATCATATCCTTTCGTATTAGTCACAATCAGGTCACCTCCTTCAACCTTTCATTATATTCATCACTTATAAAAATTTATGCATATATATTATTTTTCCTTTAAACCAAGCATGCAACACATCTTTTAGCATTATTGTTTTTCATCATAAAATCTCATAATATTTTAACATTCATTACAGTATTCAGGGCAGTGCCAGGACGTCTAACTGTTTTCAGGTGTAAAATGACCGTTTTGTCCCTGAAACCATAGCTTTCCCAATTTACCCTTGGACCTTAAAACGACAACCCAAATCCATCCAAACTTGCCATAACACCTTAAAATACACCCATAAACATTTCTTAGACGTAACTTAAGTTCTTCGACTAATTTATCAATTTTTTTTAAAACTTGAACCAATGTCCCGGTTTTAACCCAAATCAATTCGAAAATTAATCAAACTTTACCAAACTTTAACCATAGCTTAATAACACCTAACTATACCCTATGAAACACAAATCAAGCCATTTAGAACCCTCGGAAAATCGTAGACAACCTAATAAATTTTTCCTTGCTGTTGTTCGAAAACCCTAGCCCTAAGCCATATTCAAACCCTTCGACCCTAGCTCTTGACTGACCCAACCAGACCCTATGTAGCCTTCCTAGGACCATACTCGATCCCTTAACAAGATAATGGACCAGCCCTACCTAGCCATTCAAGCACAATCGCAAACTCGTAGCTTACAAGATGCGCAAGACCACCCTTAGCATCCACAGCCCTAGCCTTCGCACCAGCCTGCCCTTAACAAATCTAGGACCATGACTTGACCCCCTTAGAACCCTTGGACATGAGCCGCACCTTTCCATAACCCCAAAACCGAAACCCTAGCTTTTTTAAAACCAAATAAACATGCAGTCCTTATCCTCACTTGTTCCAACCTTTAGCCGACACCTAGGAGCTTTTAAACCTACTGAAATATGTCTCTTTTAATGTCCCCACCATGTCAGCCCATTTGTGCATCATTAACATGAAGATTTGTGCAAGAAAAACCATGCTTTTCTATGTATAAGTCATGAAAACGAAAATATAAGAACATATATCATATTTTTAATGCAGTCATGTTAAATACACATAATATGGTATGAGCGATGAGTGAATGAAGATTAAGGCATGCCTTTGCGTGTTTCACGCACGGAAAACAATCCTTGACGCGAAAGACGTTGGTGGAGAGACGGGGAAGAAGACCTTGCTGAAGTTTCTCTTGAAATTCACGTTAATGATCTTTAAAATTGTGTGTGTGATTGACCGTGTATGCTGATGGAAAAACCCTAGGAGTCTTTGGAGCTTGTAGGCATTAGATATGGTCTAGAAATAGGGTTTAGGAGATCCAAATTTGATATAAACAATTGGGTAGGAGTCTAGGCCCAATAACCTAGGTATAATAGATAGGCCCATTGGACCCATTAGAATGTGGAAAATTATTTCATTTAGGATAGTTTCCGAGTTCCCAAAAAGTATATTTTTTCATCAAAAATCGATCACCGGTTTAAAATACGACTCGACGCGTAAAAACATATCAAAAAAGCCTTATTTTTGAAATTCTCATATAAAATATACCATATATTAAATAATTAAAAATAATCATTTAATAAAATATTTGCCCTTTACGGTCTCCGGTCTCTGTTCCTTCATCGCGTCTCAAATAACCTTTAAAAACACAATTGTATGCATTCTAGTTGAAAACCATATTTTAAATATGTAAACATGCCTATAAAATTTAATTCATTCAATTAATATGATTTAATTAGTCATTTTTCATTTTCTTAGATTTGTTTGCTGTTGGATTACATTATCGCACTTTGGACCTTACAAAATATTTTTCGTTAAATATTTTTAAGGCTCGATAAAATGATTTAATAGGATGAAAATTTTCTAAAAATGGTTCGTCGCCCGTTCGTTCCACTTTGCAACCTAATCAATGATTTATTCGAGCGTTCTAAACACAAAATCATGCTTCTAAGCTTCATTTTTGCACTATACAAATCGTATTATGCATGATTTATGTTTTTTAGCATGAAAATATCTAGATCAAATTATGACATGATCGATTAGGGGGATCATCGTTAAGCTACAATAGCTCAGTTCTTGAAATATTGAAAACCGATGAATTAAATCGAGTTTGGTTTTCAAACCAAACGGAAGACACTCGAAATAATCCTTCGTAGAAACTGATTAAACGTTTTTAAAGCCTTTAAAATATATGCAAGTTGAATGAGTAAAAATATTTTGGTTGAAGCATTTAACTTGGAATTTTGTGATTCTTGAGCAGGTTTTATGCGATTTGTTGTTGTTTTAATTGTTGTAGTTTGGAAGCTTTTAATGAGAGTTTGGAGTATTAAATGATGAATTGGAAAGTACAAAAGATGCAAAAATACAGAAGCTACAGTGCACCCGCGCTTATACATACACCGCACCCGCGGTAAAGCACCGCACCCGCGCTAGAAAGCATAGCGTACCCGCGCTCACACACCAGTAGAAGCACGGCACCCGCGATGACTTCTTAACCGCACCCGCGGTCCTTGCATGACAGAATCCGAAAAATCTGTATTTTGGTGTGCTGCGCATGGAAGTCCAAGATTTTGGTGTGCTGCGGATTGAGGCTTGTCTGGGACTATAAAATACATCATTTACTTACCATCTAGGGTATTGGGGAGCCAAGGGAAGAGTGAAGGCTGCTGCTAGAAGATTGAAGATCAAGTTCATCAAGTTTTTGGGAAATATTTTGCACAACTCCGGGGACGGAATCAGCACTTCAAACTCTTGTTCTAAGTTCTTCTTTCTTTTATTTTTTATTTGTTATGTCTTGTTTTAGAACCATGTTTTGTTGTTTTGCTTGTGTTATTATGAACTAATTTTTATTTTAAGAGGAAAGATGGAACAAAACTAGAAACCATGTGTTAGAATCTATGAACTAAGCTATTTAAGTTCTTCATATTGTTCATTTGTATTGTTCTAATCTTGATGCTGTCAATTTATTGACCATAATTTGAATGATTTATCTGTTTACAATTTATCACTCGAAAGAGGAAATTATAAACAAGAAATGGAAAAAATAAATCAATGATATTTATAGAGTTCGGGAGGGCCTATAATGCAATCGAAGCCCATAGAGAATATAGTGCTTGATGTGTTATTTATTTGTAGACTGTTGATGGGAACGTTGTAATCCATTTTTAGATAACTAATATCTACTTAACACTCAGGAAATGGAATAGATAATTATAGGATTCTTGGCTAATGAATAAGAAGGATTTTTATAACATAGCTGCAAGAAATTACACATGGTGGATAGTTGCGTGAAATCGGACCTCTAGTTCTTTTATTCCATTGTTATTTGTTACAATTTGGTGTTACATTTAAATCCATTTTCAATTTAGTTATTCTTGCAACCAAATCTTATAATTGATTTTTATAAATAAAGTCGACACTATTTTAATCACAAGCACTAATATACATTTATATACATACTCCTCATGGGATCGACACTTGTACTCAAAAATACATTTTAATATAACTTGACGTCGTGCGCTTGCGAGCAATTAAGAAAACACGCAACAAGTTTTTGGCGCCGTTGCCGGGGAATGTTTAATTTAAAATTATATTAGTATTGTTACCAATTAGTTTAGATTTTAATGTAGAGCTTATTTTATTGTATTACATTAAACATTGATTTTTTTCTTATCTTTGTTTGATAGTGCATGCGAAGATCGCAAAATTTTGACTTGCTTATCTTTGATCCCGAGATCGAAAGAACCACAAGAAGATTGAGAAAGGCAAGAAGAGAAGCGATTCAAGCAATGGCTGACAACAGAGATAACAAAAATCGACCCCCTGCAATACCCATCAGAGATCATTTTAGGCCGGTACTAAATGCTCATTATTCGGGCATAGCACGAGGGACTATTAATGCAAACAACTTTGAGCTCAAGCCCGCATTGATAAACATGGTTCAACAGAACCAGTTTGGGGAAGCCGATACTGCAGATCCTCATCTACATCTCAGAACATTCCTTGAAATCACTGACACGGTAAAAATAAATGGTGTTTCTGATGATGTAATTCGATTGCGCTTGTTTCCTTTTTCTCTTAGCGACCAAGCAAGAGGATGGCTCCAATCGCTTCCTTTGGGGAGTATCACTACATGGCAGGAGTTAGCAACCAAGTTCCTTGTTAATATTTTCCACCTGCGAAGTCTGTACAGTTGAAGATTGAGATAAGTACTTTTAGGCAGACTTACTTTGAGCAATTATATGAGGCATGGGAACGGTATAAGAAGTTGTTGAGGAGGTGTCCAAACCATGGTTTTGAAGATTGGGTACAGATTGAATTGTTTTACAATGGTTTGAATGGACAAACAAGAAGCACTGTGGATGCAGCAGCTGGTGGCACGATATTTGCCAAATCACTTGATCAAGCATATGATTTGCTTGAACAGATGACCATTAACAGTTATCAATGGCCGTCTGAGAGGTCAGGAGTAAAGAAGCCAGCTGGAATTTATGCCGTAGATCCTATTGCATCACTCACCGCACAAGTTTCAGCTTTAACAACTCAAATTGCAGCTATGAATAAAGCTAGTACAACAGAGGTTGAAAATGCATCGGTTGTTATTGAAGAACCACATATTCCTGATGAGGCGCATTATATCAACAATAGGAATTTTGGTGGCTACGGAGGATATCGAGGTAACCCTCCCCCTAACACTTATCATCCTGGTTTGAGAAATCATGAGAATTTTTCATATGCTAATAATAAGAATGTGTTGAATCCTCCACCGGGGTTCAATACATCGAATGGGGAAGGAAAACCCTCACTTGAAGATCTAGTTGGGATATTTGTTGCTAAATCTATTAAAAGGATGGCTAGGACTGAATCTCGTCTTGATGGCATGGAAAATCACATGGGAAATATGGGTGCCACAATGAAATCATTGGAGACACAGATTGGACAGTTGGCTAATGCATTGAGAGATCGAATAGAGGTCAATTCCGAAGTAATACTGAAGTAAATCCAAAGGAGCAATGCAAAGATATAACTTTAAGAAGTGGAAGAGAACTTGAGCTTGAAAAATCCAAAGAGAATGAGGAAAATGAGAAGAGAGTTGAAGAAGATGAGTGTGAAAATGGAAAGGAGAAAAAGGTTGAGGAGTCTCGGATTGAAAATGAAGTTGAACGGATTCCTATACTGAAATAGACTCTTCCATACCCACAAAGATTTAGGAAGAAAATTATTGATGATCTATTTGCAAAATTTTTGGAGATTTTCAAGAAGATTCACATCAACATTCCATTTGCTGATGCTTTAGAGCAAATGCCAAACTATGCAAAGTTCATCAAAGATGTGATGTCAAAGAAGAGGAAGTTGCAAGAGTTCGAGACAGTGAAGTTGACCGAAGAGTGCATCGCCATTCTCCGAAAGAAGTTACCACAAAAACTAAAAGATCCAGGGAGTTTTACTATTCCTTGTATTATTGGTGGTACTCATGTTAATAAAGCTTTATGTGATCTTGGAGCGAGTATTAATCTTATGCCATTTCTATTTATACGGACTTGGAGCTTGGGGAGGTAAAACCAACCATTATAATTTTACAACTTGCAGATAGGTCACTCACCTATCCTCGTGGAATTGTTGAAGATGTTTTCGTAAAAGTTGACAAGTTTATCTTCCCTGCTGATTTTGTAATACTTGATATGGAGGAAGATCAAGATGATCCATTGATTTTTGGGCGACCCTTCTTAGTAACTGGAAAAGCATTGATAGATGTACACAAAGGAGAACTCACCTTGAGAGTTGGTGGGGAAGCTGTGATATTCAACATCTATAAGGCTATTAAAGGTAACGAAGAGGTGAGTACTTGTAAAAGCATTGATATAATTGACTCTTGTGTTGCTGAGATTGGTATAGGTCATACAGTATAAAATCCATTAGAAAAATGCCTTTCTAGTACTGTCAGTAGAGTTGATGATGATGATGATGATTGGGAATTGAGAGAGCAACTTTTAGCTCTTGAAGAGTTGCCAAAGGTGAAGGAAGCCGCACAGGAAAAGTTGGAAGAAGAAAAATGTTCTAAGATAATACATTCATCCCCTGTTTTGAAGGAATTGCCAAACCATCTTTGCTGTGCTTTCTTGGGTGAGAAGTCGACATATCCGGTAATTATCTCTTCCTCTCTTACTTTAGATGAAAAAGAGAAATTGTTGAGAGTATTGAAAAAATTTAAAACTGCATTTGGGTGGTCGATTTCTGATATCAAGGGGATTAGTCCCACCATATGCATGCATAGGATTTTAATGGATGAGTCATAAGCTCCTTATGTGGATCATCAGAGAAGGCTAAATCCAGCCATGAAGGAGGTAGTGAAAAATGAAGTGTTGAAATTGTTAAATGCTGGAGTTATATATGCTATTTCTGACAGCAGTTGGGTGTCTCCTGTGCAAGTAGTGCCCAAAAAGGGTGGAATGACTGTGGTAAAGAATGAAAATGATGAACTAATATCTACTCGTACTATGACTGGATGGCGAGTATGTATTGATTATAGGAAATTGAACAATGCCACTCGTAAAGATCATTTTCCATGACCTTTTATTGATCAAATGCTTGATAGACTTGCTGGTTATTGTCACTACTGTTTTTTAGATGGTTATTCAGGTTATAACTAGATTGCTATAGCACCAGAGGATCAAGAGAAGACAACATTCACGTGCCTTTATGGAACGTTTGCTTTTAGGAGGATGCCTTTTGGGCTATGCAATGCACCTGCTACTTTTCAGAGGTGTATGATGTCCATTTTTGCAAACATGGTGGAAGACATCATGGAAGTCTTCATGGATGATTTCTCGGTATTTGGCACTTCATTTGATCACTGTTTACATAAGAAAGAAGAAATTCTTTCACGATGCAAAGTTTTACCTATGGAATGATCCATACGTCTTCAAGATATGTGCTGATCAGATGATTAGAAGATGCGTAGCGGAGGAAGAAGCGAAAGTTATTCTTGAACAATGCCACTCTTCACCATATGGCGGCCACTTTGGAGCATCAAGAACAGCAGCAAAGGTATTACAGTCTGGTTTTTATTGGCCTACTTTGTTCAAAGATAGTTATACCTTAGCCAAGTCATGTGACAGATGCCAAAGGGTTGGCAATATTTCTAGAGGCCATGAGTTCCCATTGACCAATATTTTGGAAGTTGAACTTTTTGATGTTTTGGGTATTGACTTCATGGGACCATTCCCATTTTCTTTTGGTCAATCTTATATTTTGCTTGCTGTGGATTATGTGTCAAAATGGGTGGAAGCAATTGCCACCATTACTAATGATGCTCGAGTGGTTGCTAAGTTTGTTCACAGGAACATCTTCACAAGATTTGGGACACCAAGAGCCATAATTAGTGATGAAAGTACACATTTTTGTAATAAAATCTTTAACTCACTTTTGGCTAAATATGATGTGAAGCATAAGGTGACCCTGTCATACCACCCACAAACAAATGGACAAGCCGAAGTATCCAATCGAGAGATTAAGCAGATATTGGAGAAAACGGTGAAGACAAACCGGAACGATTGGGCACTGAAGTTGGATGATGCTTTATGAGCGTACAGAACTGCATACAAGACATCTATTGGGATGTCACCCTATAGGTTGGTCTTTGGTAAGGCCTGTCACTTACCACTGGAATTGGAACACAGAGCTTTTTGGGCCGTGAAAAAGCTCAACTTTGATATGAAAGCATCTGGTGAGCATCGGCTATTGCAATTGAATGAGATGGAGGAGTTCAGAAATGAGGCTTATGAGAACGCAAAGATCTACAAGGAGAAGACCAAGAAGTGGCACGACAACCATATCTTGCACAGAAATTTCGAGCTCGGACAACAAGTACTGTCGTTCAATTCACGCCTCAAACTATTTCCTGGTAAGCTAAAATCAAGATGGTCGGGTCCATTTACAATAGAATCACTCCAACCATATGGAGCCAATGAGCTAAAGTGCAATGATGGAAGAACGTTTAAAGTAAATGGACAACAGATCAAGCATTATTATGGGACTGAAGTACGACATCTTGACAACATTTCTTTGGGCGGATCAACTTGATGTAGACTGGTGGTAGTCGGGCTGACGACGTTAAACCAAGCGCTTATTGGGAGGCAACCCAAATTTTTGTTTCTTTATTGCATTTCGTTTTCGCTTTTGCTTCTACTCTTGTATTCTTATTTTTGGTTGTGTATTTTTGGTTTAGTATGTTCTTGTATTCCCCCCAAATCTTATGAATCCCAATTGTGTTTTTTAGGACTAAAAATTAGAGGAGAAAATAATTGCAAAGAGTGCACCCGCGCTGGAAATATACCGCACCCGCATTATTTTATTGAGTGCACCCGCAGTGTTTGCTGAATGAAAACTGAAAACTTCCAGTAGGCAAAGCGCACCCGCGGTCTAGTTTGTAGTGCACCCGCGATATGTTTCCAGAACCAACACCGCACCTGCGGTAGAATATTTACCGCACCCACGATAGCTGAAGGTAGAAAATTCAAAAATTTTCAGTAGCTACATCGCACCCGCGGTCGATGATTTTAAAAACAGAAAGGGGCAGAAATTTAACATCAACGAAGAACACTTCTCCAAAATTCTCCTTCAATTCAAAATACCTTCTCACAAAACACATTCCACACACAAATTTTGTTCATCCAAGCACACATTTCCCACTCCACACCTACATAACTTCACTCATTCCATCCAATATCCATCTTCATTCCACAAAATCAACACCAAACCTAGGGTTTGAAAGGGGGCTCAAAAATTTTACACCAAGGATTGATTGGAGCTTCGATTTTGTTCTTCCAAGAAACATTTCAACACTCAAGGTGAGCAAATCCATACTACATTTGCTTT
This sequence comes from Primulina tabacum, assembly GCF_025594145.1. Classification (NCBI taxonomy): domain Eukaryota; kingdom Viridiplantae; phylum Streptophyta; class Magnoliopsida; order Lamiales; family Gesneriaceae; genus Primulina; species Primulina tabacum. Next base: position 29,294,904 of record NC_134561.1, on the reverse strand, counting down.
GAAATTCGAAATTATTGGTGCTATTGGCTATGGAAAAAAATTAAATTTTAGTGGAGTACATTCTTGACATTGTTGATTGGATTGGTGTGTATATTGTTGAGGTGTAGTTATTGTGATTAATAAGTTTGGGGGACTGAAAGAATCATCAAGTTTAGTGAATTGGATTGAAGGGGAAGTTGGTGCTTTGAAAGTGTTTTACAAAATGCCTCCAAGAAAAAAACAATCCAAGGGTGCATCCTCATCTACGAATTATGATGCACACAAGTTCTGGGACGAGAAGGCGAAGGAAAATTATGATAAAATTCTGAACAAGAGCGTTGTGAAATAGAGAGGATTTGACCTGAGCTTCCCACGAACCGAGATCGGATTAATGCTTACCGCTAGGCATTGGGAGGAGTTTGGCAAGCCACCACAGGATGCGATCATTTCGTTGGTACGAGAATTTTATGCTAACCTTAAGGTTAAGCATGATCACTTGAAAGTTTTGGTGAGAGGAAAGATGGTAGAGTGGCGAATGAGAGAAGATGTGCATTTAAGCCTAGCCAAATCTGATATGAAAAATGTTGCCAAAGATTGGTATTCTTTCATTTCGGCTAAGATTAAGCCTACTGACCATACTACCACCGTCATCAAGGATAGGGAAATCCTGATTTTTTGCATCATAACGGGAAAGACAATTGATTTAGGTCAATTGCTTCAGAGCTCGATGTTAGATTATGCAAAAGGTAACTCTCCTAGTGGACTCCTCCACCCTTCTCTTATCACAGACCTATGCCAGAATGCGGGAGTGACTTGGGTAGCAAATGAAGAATTGTTAAAATCAAAAAATTCCATTGGTCACTGACATCTGATCAACATGATGCACGTCAAGCTCAGAGAGAATTCAATAGAAGAGCTGCAGAAAGATGTGCTCGTGCTCAGGCCCCACAACAACAAACACAAACACAACCAAGAAATGTGCGAGATCGTTTAACCCATTTGGAAGAAGAGATGCGCCATCAACGCCAAGACATGGACGAGTTTCGGTTTAGGACCGATACATTCATGGGCTATACGATAGATTTCACGTCCGTCATGGCTCAACAATTTCCATCAGCTTCCACATCTGATAATCCATTTCCACAACCTCCACAGTTGCCACCCGCATACTATCCGCCGGAGTAAGAACCAACACAAGAAGGCGCAGATGATGAGGATGGCAATGACCACTGACGGTCGTTGCCCGAGGTATGTGTATTCCTCTAACTTTCATGATCATTTACATCGAGGGTGATGCACATATTTTAGTTTGGGAGAGATGTTATTTATTTTATTTTTTGTGTTCAATTATTAATTTAGTTTTATTTGAGTGTTTTATTTATTTTTGAGTTATTTGCTTGTGTGTTTGTAGTGTCATAGTCATGAAAATTTTTGAAATGACCAATGATGAACAAAATTTGTGTATTGAGAAGAAAGGTCATGTATTTCATTCATGTTCATCAATCAATTTGAAAAATTTAGAGAACAGTCATGAGATTTGGTAAGTTAGAGACTTATAATTTCTAAACAACTCTGTGATTTTCATTTGACATTGAAATAAATTTTTGCAAACACATATATGATTGAGGCAATATTTGATTTTATTTGGGCCTATTTATATTGTTCATAAATATTCATTTGAAGCCCTCATGAGCCTATATGAGAAAATAATTGTGTTCTTGAAATTTCTTGAAAGCCAAGCACTTTTCTTTTGAATATATATGTATTTGGTTGATGCATTGAGACACCATTTTTCATGATGATTCGATTCTACTTTGTGTTGGTGAATTGAGATTTTGTCTAGAACTATCCAAACAACACTCGAGGCGAAATACGAACAAACTATGATTTAGGAATGATTTAGGTGATTTTTTGGATCGATTGAGCCTTTCAAGCCACTAAATAAAAATAATTTATCATTTGTCACATCTTTGTAGCTTATATGAATTCGAATGGCACACGTGAATATGTGTAAAAGACCCCCATTCGACATTTATCACCCCTTTGAATATCTTATACATTAATTTCCTACCTTTTCAAGGGAGTAAGAATTCAAAGGATTAAAGAAATTTAAATTCTCTTACAAAAGAAAAGAAAAAAAATGAATGATATTTGATTGAAGAAGTTGGAGAAAAAGAGGAGAAAAAGAGATGAAAAAAAATTTGGAGATAAAAAAAAAAGTGGAGTATGCAAAAGAGATAAAAATTCAACTTACTCACTTATTTGAATTCCTAATCTTCATTTGTAGCCGTAAGCCAAGGCCTAACATTACAAATATTGCAAACCCTATTGACCAAGTCATAGTTGTCCAATATACTAGTGGAAAGGGATTGGAAGGATCAAGCCCATGGACAATCGATAAACACTTCCATTGAGTACGAATCTTGATCAACTTTACACACACCTCATTGCATCAAATATTTATTGGGTACTCCTTTCTTGAGTGAATATTACTTTGAACCCAGTTTTACCAAAAAAAGACCTCTTGATTTGTGTTTGTAAAAATTGAAATCGGTTGAGAATGTTTTGAAACATGAGTTGAAGATATTAGAAGTTAAGAAAATTAACCGATTGCATGATTATATCCGGATGAAAAATTGGTTGGATTGATTTGACTTGTGAATGCATGAAGAGTTAGTTAAAATATCTTGAGGCCAAGTTCTTTTAAAAATATTTCATGACTTCATTGTTTGTGTTGTTTTATTTTGCTTGGGACTAGCAAAATCCTAAGTTTGGGGGAGTTTGATAAGTGCAATTTATTGCACTTTTATTACTTGTATTTAACTTGGAATTTTGTTATTTTTAGCAGGTTTTATGCGATTTGTTGTTGTTTTTGTTGTTGTAGTTTGGAAGCTTTTGACGAGAGTTTGGGGTATTAAAATGTTGAATTGGAAAGTGCAAAAGATGCAAAAATACAGAAGCTACAGCGCACCCGCGCTTATACATACACCGCACCCACGTTAAGGCACCGCACCCGCGCTAGAAATCATAGCGCACCCACGCTCACACACCAGTAGAAGCACGGCACCCGCGATGACTTCTTAACCGCACCCGCGGTCCTTGCACGACAGAATCCGAAAAATCTATATTTTGGTGTGCTGCACATGGAAGTCCAAGATTTTGGTGTGCTGCGGATTGAGGCTTGTCTGGGACTATAAAATACATCATTTACTTACTATCTGGGGTATTGGGGAGCCAAGGGAAGAGTGGAGGCTGCTGCTAGAAGATTGAAGACTTAAGTTCATCAAGTTTTTGGGAAATCTTTTGCACAACTCCGGGGACGGAATCAGCACTTCAAACTCTTGTTCTAAATTCTTCTTTCTTTTATTTTTCATTTGATATGTATTGTTTGAGAACCAAGTTTTGTTGTTTTGCTTGTGTTATTATGAACTAATTTTTATTTCTAGAGAAAAGATGGAACAAAACTAGAAACCATGTGTTAGAATCTATGAACTAAGCTATTTAAGTTCTTCATATTGTTCATTTGTATTGTTCTAATCTTAATGCTTTCAATTTATTGGCTATAATTTGAATGATTTATATGTTTACAATTTATCACTCGGAAGAGAAAATTATAAACAAGAAATGAGGAAAATACATCAATGGTATTTATAGAGTTCGGGAAAGCCTATAATGCTATCGAAGCCCATAGAGAATTTAGTGCTTGATGTGTTATTTATTTGTAGACTGTTGATGGGAACGTTGCAATCAATTTTTAGATAACTAATATCTACTTAACACTCGGGAGAGGGAGTAGATAATTATAGGATTCTTGGCTAATGAATAAGAAGTAATTTTATAACATAGCTACAAGAAATTATACATGGTGGACAGTTGCGTGAAATCGGACCTCTAGATCTTTTATTCCATTGTTATTTTTTACAATTTGGTGCTACATTTAAATCCATTTTCAATTTAGTTATTCTTGCAACCAAATCTTTTAATTGATTTTTAAAGTCGAGAATATTTTAATCACAAGCACTAATATACATTTATATACATACTCCTCGTGGGATCGACACTTGTACTCAAAAATATATTTTACTATAACTTGACGTCAGGCGCTTGCGAGCAATTAAGAAAACACGCAACAGTCTCATATGCAAAGACGACATACACAAGTTTATTGTCATTGTGCAAGACTAACTCAACTAATGAAGTTCAACTCTCTTCTATATGTGTGAGTGATTGTGTATGAGGAATTTATCCTTTACAGTGTACATCTCAAATGTATCCTCACACAAGGGCTTGTGCTCTAAACTAGCTGATTTATTCATGCTAACTGCCATGCTTTGAATCTCCTTCAAAAGCTCTTGTTTGATCTTCAAGATGTTGTAGTTATAGGCCCCAACAATGATATATACGTTAGACACAAGAATATAACCGTTTGAAAAGTTTCTGTATTGTTTCTGAAATTGCAACGGACAAATTCGTCTTGCTGGGCTTAAACTGGTCAAATGGTCAACTCCAGTCAACTCAGCTGGTCGTTCAGTCCAGTTGGTCAGCTGCTGGTTCAGTTCAGTTCAGTTCAGGTCTGGTTCAGTTCAACTGGTCTGGTTCAGTTCAATTGGTTCGGTTCAGTTTCAGCTGGTCTGGTTCAGTTCAACTGGTTTGGTTCAGTTTAGCTGGTTCAGTTCAGCTAGTCTTCAGTTGGTCTGGTTCAGTTTCAGTTTAGTTGGTCAGATTAAACCAGCCTAGCTGATTTCAATTTGTGCAGAACCAGTAGCTTCATCGTCATTTATCAGCATCTATTCAGACTTTGACTTCTGTATATGATTTGTAGATCATCGTCTTCTCTTTCCAACACATACTGAATCACTTCATTCTAATATCCGAGCTGAGAGATATGACCAAAATACCACAACTGCTCATTCCTAACTGATTGCTGTTTTCGTGCAATCCGTTCGGTAATTGAGCGATCAGTTAGACCTTGATAATATTCGAATTTTCCCAACCGACGTGAAATACGACGTGTTTCAAATTGAGTTTTCTGATAATTCTAGTTGGCAGATTGTCATTTGAATCATCCAATTGAGAGATATCATCAAAATACCGAAGCTTGCCAGAAATTCAGTTTGTGCAGAATTCAGTTTCAGCTTGCTTCTTGTTTTAATAACTTCACACTTGAGTAAATATGTTAGAAACACAATAACAAGTTTTTTTAACATCAAAATAAAGATTGCAAATATGAAATGTTCCAACAAATTATTTAACGATTAGATGTATGTTTTTCAAAGTTATGACGATTCTAAGATCATATAAGTCATGTTATAGATTCCAAAGGGTACGCTGCCATTAGAGTATGCTTAAGGGATGGGAATGAAGTCGTTAAGGTACGAAACGAGGGTTGGAAATGCAAGGCTAATGGAGGATGAAACTAGTGTTTTCTTGGGTCATAGTGGATCGGCTCAGGGTGGCACGGTCATGACCATGCAAGGGCTGCGTCCAGGGGCTAGGAAGTGTAGGAGAGTGGCTCGCCCCGTGGGTTCGAAGTGCGCGGCCGCAAACGCTAGACACCCTAGTGCGTGCAGGTGAGCTAGGATGCGAGCTGCGCGAGGGGGGCTGGTGGCTGGTGCAGAGGGGTCCAGGGTTATCCAGGAAGGTAGGCTAGGGTCTGGTCAAGGTCTGGATAAAGGTGGCTCGAATGTGGCTCGGGTAATTGGGAAACCGTGGCTTACGAAGAGGGTTAGGGTTAGAAAATGGCTTGGAAAAAATAATGGGCTCGAACCGTGATCCACGGGGGTTGATTCGTGGTTCACAGGGGTATTTTAGGGATGAAGATTTTATGTTTAAAATATGAGAATAAAATATTAAATTTGGAATTATTTCGTGTTTAAAACGCTTCACGGTTTAGCCATTAAGTCAATAAATTGGAAGGCTCGGATTTACGTGTAAGAAAAATATCAGAAGTAAAAAATAAGATTATATTGTGCTATGGGATAGGTTCGAGTCAAGAAAAAGGCCAAATTGGGAAGTTCAAGGTCCAAGGGTATAATGGTCATTTTACGTCCCAGGTAGTTCGAAAGATCTGGCAGTGTCCCGAGGAATTATAATACATGTTAAATGATATTTTAAAATGCTTATGATGAACATATAATTTTTTATGATATATACAAAGGCTGTATGATTTTTCGCTATTTTTGAAGGACGCGATATTTTATAAATAAAAGGAAAATAAAAATACTTTAAAGGATATGAATTGACTGTGACACCAAAGATATAATAGGGATATCATGAGGGAAAATACCCCGGAGGGGGACCATTTACGAGAAAAGACCCCAGAAAGAGCCCGAAGATAGTAGTTCCCTATTTGGCCACGATCCAGTGACGAGAGTTGCTGTCGCCCCGTCCCCAGGTACTTGGTATAGCTAGACTAATTAGTCGACCATGATGATATGATATATGATAGTCACTTGCAAGGATCAAACTTCACCGAAAAATGATATACGATGATGAAAAGCTTTACGATTTAGTAATTTATGATATGACATATGACTACGAATTTTTACGCCAGCTTATTTTATTAAAAGATTTATTTTATAGCTTCATGTGCATGTATATATATTATTTGTTATGTATGGTTAAAACATGCTGAGACATTAAACTTACAAGGTTTGGATGGTCGCAGGCAAAGATTATTTTGAGGGAGGCGCCGACAATTGAGTGGATCGGGTCCAACTATACACTCCCGAGGGATTTTTATTTTCCGGATTAGCTCAAGATTTAAATTTTTTAAGTAAAGATTTTGGGAAGTATTTATTTAAAGATTTTATGCTTTATTTTAAAGTTTAGTTTTGGATTATTTTAAAAAAATTGACGTACGATTTTTTTGTTGACGATTTATGGAATTTTATACATTTGAGTTTTTAAATCATCGGTTCTTATGTTGGATGGTTTTGAAGTTAGAATAAAATGTTTATTAAAAAAACCTTAGTATTTATTTAAATTTTAAAGTTGAAAGTAAGGGACGTTTCAGTTGGTATCAAAGCCAAGGATCCCAAAGGGTTGTGTTACTGCTACTCCGAGAAGCTCGAGAACTCACACCTCAAGTCTGTGAGTTTTACTGCTTTAAGATTTATATGCTGAGTTATAAATGCTTCATCCATAGTAGTTGTCACGATATACAATCAAAGCATCTTGTACAATACCATAATCCTCAAGAATTTGCTTCATCCATAGTAGTTGTGTACATGAACTTCCAATGACGATATATTCGGCCTAAGATTTTGACAAGGAAATGTAATTATTTTTTGTCATCTTTGCGTTTTCCAAGCAGTGTTGGGCATGCTGGGGTGGCCAAAGCACAAAACGCACTGTTTCATGAACTATTATGGCAGTATTTAAGTTTTCAAGGTATATCACATACATCAAAAAATATATATAAAAAGAACTTATGTAGTTATAATTATATAGTATAACTATATCTTTTGATGTATAGGAATCAAAGCTCATGTAGTTCGCTTACCTTTACATACTTAGCTTTAGGAGTAGCGTTGATCAATCACTCACGTTTCCTCCCATAGTTTTCCGAATTTTCCATCAGTTTTGTCTATGTCTTCTTCATCATTTTTAACATCTTGTGTTTGGGTAGCAGATTTTGATCAATCAGTGAGCACACATTGGGCTTTCAAAATTTTTGGCCTTAAGTTAGAACGTATCTTATCTAATGTATTTCCTTCGATAGGAAAAGCTTGCTTCAAAGAGGATGCTTGTGGACGTTTTGTCCATTCTCTTAATAAAAATTGTTTTTTAATAATTTTACAAATGATATTGCTATTAGTAGTAGATTTTACTTCGTTAGGATCAGTTAATGTAGATAAAGTGCTTAGAAGGGGGGGTTGAAAAAACACTTTAAATTTCAGAACTTTTTTTCAAATATGAATCAGTTTTTTGAGGAATTGATACTGAAATCTTGTATATCTATATTGATCAGTTAACTAAAATGTGCGGAAATAAACTGAAGGATAGATTTGAATATTTTGATTTGGGTATTGTGATAACTGAATGAACAAGAATAATGCACACGAATATTTTTATGGATGTTTAGAGACTTCAAATGCTCCTATGTCACCCCTTCTATTTCAAGGGCACGTATTTACTAAAAGACTATGATTAATTACAATGAATGTAATAATCCACTTCGGTTTTGGACTTAAACGATGCCAAACTGCAACTCTTAGCTTTTCTTACACTTATCAGTTGATAACTGAATAGCTCAAATAAGTAGTCTGAATGCTACAAATATATCAACGAGTTGTGAGCTTGAGATTGTGATTTGCAAACCGAATATGAACTTGAAAATGCATCGCAACTGACTTGATAACTGATTAGTCGTGTAATTGTTTTTTGTAAGAATGTTAACCTTTTCACAATTGAACTGCTCAGTTATTTACAGTATTCGATTTCAACGGTCACATTGAATGAATTACTTAATGGTATCCTTTGAGTTTTCCTTTAGTCCATGTAGACATCTTTTTTCTGACATATGTACGAAGTATCATATTGTTATGCTTCGTATGTTCTGCTTTGGTACAGAGTGTCAGTTTGTCTGCTGAGATTCAAATTGAAATTGATGACATGACTAACTGATCAGGAGTCAAACTGGTCGACTGATCAGTTCAGCTGGTCTATATGAGTTCTAAATTATATCTTTTCAATTTGAACGTTTTTCTATCAGTTCTGTTTTATCATTTCAGTTTAGCTATATAAATTATGCGAATAATATTTTAAGTTCTGGTTTTCTGTTTTTCTGTTTGTCAATCTCCGATTACAAAACAACCCTTGAATTTTTGTAAATTGAAATTTAGTCACCGAAATTTTCAAAAAATTTCAAATTTTTGTTTTTAGCAATTTCAGTCCTTGAACTCTTTGAAGTTTTCGGATTAGCCCTTAAAATTTTGGTTTTCACAATTAAGTCCCTCATGTTTGGAATTTTGCAATATAGTCCTCAATTTTTCGGAAAAATTCATTCATGCCCAAACTATTGATCCTTCTCAATTTTTAAGCCTTAACATCTTATTTGGATTTAAATACCTCCTTTGCATAATTAAGGCTCACAATTCATGATCAATTTCCACAATTTCTAAGGTCATTCCTTAGATATTTCTATTGTAGAGCATGCATCCTAATTTTTCTTCTAGGTTCTTCTTAATCCCAAATCAATTCTCATAACCAATTTAAAATTTCATGCAATATAAGCAATATAAAAACGTTAAATAACTATATTACTGGTGATTAGGGTCGTGTCTGCCTCCTCCTCAGCTTCCTCAACATGCATAACATAGGCTCTCCCCACAGTTGGTCCCTTCTTCTTCGGGCAATCAGCAGCCTTATGTCATTTCTCCTTGCATATGAAGCACTTGTATGTCCCCCACATGCATTTGCAAAAATGTAAGCGATTGAACTCCTTGCACAGAGGCCTCCAACCAGGTTTTGGTGCTCCCGGTTGTGGTGGCTTTGGCGGTCCTTGAAACGACCTCGACTTTTTTTAAAAAAAATCATACACTCGAAAATAATAAATAAAATAACTTAAAATTTTCATAAATCATAATAATTTAACATTTAAATCTCAACTGTATCAAAATATAAAATTTCCTAAATCATCAACTAACCAAAACTTACTAATTTTACCTTTAAAAAGATCAAATAAAAATAAAATAAAGCATAAAAATATCTCCAATAAAATCATTAAAAATAAATCTGTAAATCTTTTATCTATCTAGCTAGTGCTGAACAAAAATGGCCCTCGGGTGTTTACTGTTGCACTTGATCTACTCAATCGTCAGCGCCTCCCATAATATCATCAAATCATGCTTCATACAAACCTAATGAGTCTAATGACTCAGTACGTTCTAAACATGAGTAAAAAATAATATTTATACAACCACAAGCATTTAAAAACCATACGTTTATTTAAAATAGTTTTAAAGCATAAATAAACCATTTAAAATAAATTAAAAATCATTTAAGCGTAAATAAATCATTTTAAAACAGCTTTAAGCATATATCATAAAATCGAAAAATAATTTTCATCGTAAAGCTTTCAATCATATATCATTTTGGGTGAAGTTTGATCATTGAAAGTGACTAGCTTATATCCTTTGCTCGACTGATCAGTCTTCAGCTCCACATGGTCTATGGGGGTGGGCACTAGGCTCCACAGTGGAAATACGATCGTCAGGCTCCCTCGGGGGCCTTCTCCCATAGACGGGCTCCCTTTGGGCCTTCTTCCCGAAAATGAGCTCCCTCTAGGGCCTTCTCCCGTAAATAGGCTCCCTCTGGGGCCTTTTCCCTGACGATATCCCCACAAAATCATATATCATTTGTCACATTCAATTCACATTACTCAAAATATTTTTCTTTTTCTTTTAAAATTATAAAATATCGTACTTTCCAAAAATAGCATTTTAAATAGTAAAAATTGCACAGATTTGCCATAAATCATAAAATCTCATATTTTCATTAAAATCATCATTTAAAATCATAAAATATCATTTAACATGCATTATGGTCTTTTGGGACGCTGTAAAGCTTTTACGTATTTTTCAAGTGTAAAATTACCGTTTTGCCCCTAGATGTAAAAATTCTCAATTTTATTTTTTCCTTGCTTTTTAATAACATGGGCTTATCCCAAATAATTATTTAAGCTTAAATATAATTTTTCATAATTTTATTCGGCTTAAGAGGCTTTTCAATTAATTCTTTAATTAACGATTTGTGAGGCGTTTAATTCCCGAATAAATTCAAAACTTAATATTTTTTTCCCAAACTTTAAACTTAGACTTTTTATTACCTAAGCTACCCTTGTGAACCATTAAACACACCCGTGGACCCATGGTTCTAATTTTTATTCTTATTAATTCGAAATATGACCCTTAAGTGAAAAACGTGAGCCATCTCCCCATTTACTCGAGCTAAAACCGAGCCAACCAACCTAGTCACCCTAATGACCGACCCTGACCCATTGAGCCCGACCCTAACCCACGCACAAGACTCCTGGAACAAGTCCCTTGTTTCGCGCATGCTACCCTTCTCGTCCAAGACTCCTAGCCAACCTAGGACACTTCCAACCGAGCCACCACCAAACCAACCTGACCCTAACCGACCCTAGAACACGCCCAGACCCAACCAAGCCCAGCCCAGACCTCTTAACCGAAGCAGCGAGCCACCTGAAACAGACAGCAGCCTGCGCGTGACTCCCTTGCGCCTATGCTTCTCCGACCTTGACTGGGACTCTATGCTTGAGCCACCCACGAGCCCGAGCCACCTCGACCCTCTTTGGAACACCCTGAGCCAATACCCAGACCGTCTAGCCCAGCCCTCTCTCCTGTCTCCCTCTGAAAACTCTCGGCCACCCTTGAACATGTATGGGAAGAGTCCTTTCACGCTAGGACTCTTCTCCAACCTCTAAGCGCGAGTCCTAGCCCTGCTAGGATCCTCCTAGGACCTAAACACATCTATTAAGAGCCCTCATCAAGACCTGGTCGAGCCCTAACCCCTCATGCACAACTAGCCGAGCCCTTGACCCTTGCAAAACCCATGAAACCTTCGGTCCTCTCCTGATTGTTTCCCACGGTTTCCAGATTTTTTTTTCTATTGAATTTCTCATATTTAATCATATATTAGCAGCTTAACCCTCGGGAATCATAACGTTATCTCAACAAGCGTAAAATCGTTAAACCTTTGAAAATATATAACATACCGTAAAATAATCGAACACTAATATTTTTTATGCATGATCAATTAAAACACACATATTATGATTTGTATGATGTTTAAATAGTTTAGAAAACACATGCTTTTGCGTTTATAATGCTCGAATAGAAGATCGTTAGCGAGGGTGCGACGTTGAACGACCGGGCGACGAAGACTCCTAGCTTTTCTTCACAACCTTATTTTCAAAAATTTGATGTGTGTGTGGGAGTGAATTTTTGGCTGATGCAAGTGATTTGTGAGGTTTTGAAAGCCTAGGAGTCCTATTTATAATTTTAATCAACATGCTAATGGGCTTTGATTTTGGGCTTGAAAGCTTAAGGGCAATTGGGCCTGCTTTAAATAATTAAATTGGATTCAATAACACTTGTTTAATTAAATAGTAAAAGTTTATAAAATTAGTTTCCCAAAAATAATATTTTTAATATTTTAAAAGTCCTTGTTGCCCAAAACTGGCTTCCCAGGAAAAATCGAGCTTGACTCGTAAAATAATTTGAACTATAACATTTTTGGAAAGATTAAATTATTTTCAATCATATTAGGAAGCCTTGCACATATTTAAAGAAAAATAAATATTCTTGTCCTTGTCGTCCCTGGTCTCCTTTCCCTTGTCTATTATCGAATATTCGGGTAAAATCTTTCAATTTCATGAAATCATGTCATATAATCATTTAATCATGCAATCTTACTTTTAATCATTTAATAAATATCATGCAAGCAATTAAAATCAACTAAATAAAACAATTAAGCAATTAAAATAATTTTCCATGCATGTGGTTTACGTATGTTTGGTTTTTTGGATGTTACAGTCCTGGCTTCTTCACTTGCCCTTGGGGCTTTTGCTGCCCTTGAGGTCTAGGAGGTCCCATATATAGCTTCTTATTTGGCTGGGAATTCTGTTGGTGCTGCTGCCTCTTGCACTGCATCTCATAATCAATATCTTTCAAGATTTGCTCAGCTTGGAATGCATAGGCAGTGGCAACTGCATAGTTCCGTCGGTCGCATCATCATCACATCACGACGTATAGTAGGTTGTAGGCCATTCAAAAAGTTCCTAAGTTTCTCAGCAGCATACCTAGCAATGAGGGGCACAAAGTGACAACCCCTATCAAACTTCCTCACAAACTCAACCACAGTCATGTCCCCCTGGCGGAGACTCATGAACTCCCTCTTCGAGCGTCCTCAAACATCGGCAATAAAATACTTTTCATAGAATATTTCCTTGGATCGTGCCCAAGTAAGTGTAGCCAAGTCAATCTCATGTTCCGCCCCTTCCCACCAAAGGGAAGCATCGTCTCTAAACATATAAGTAGCACACTTAAATCGGTCAATGTCTCCCATATTCAGATAGCGAAAATGAACCTCAAGATCGAATCCAACCCTCAACAGTAAATGGGTCGGTGGTGCCAGAAAATTTCTTTAGGCCTAGCCTCCGGAACTGATCATTAACGTCGTGATGTGGTCTTGGAGCCTGCTGAATCTGCTGCTCAAAGAAACGTGCCATTCCTCTAGTGTACGAATAGTAGCATCCCCATTAGGAGGTGGGGGTGCATTCACTTGACGATCCTCAGCATTTTCGGCTTGCCTATCGGTATCAGGTGCGCATCTAGGAGGCATTATATCTGAACGTTTTCCAAATTCTAAATATAACCAACATGCATTTAAATCTAAGTTTTCCAATCGTGCAACATATACTAATCTCCTTTTGAGAAAATTTAAGCATATATGACATTTAATCTCAAAAAAAACTATTAAGCATGTAACGTAAACATATAATCCATGAAATCATGCAGGTATCACCATAAAAATCATGTAAAGCAATTAAAATTACACATTGAGACTTGACGATTGAGCTTCCCGGCACTGACGGTGGGACAACCCTCTGCGGGAACATTGTTCTAATACCAATTGAAGCGTCCACTACTTGTTTTTCTTTACAATGTACTAGAATTTTTTTTTTCTTTCTAAAAACTTCGGCCGAATATTCGTATATAAATATAAAATAATTTTGAGCCTGGTGCTTCCGTATCAATCAATACGTAAGCAGGATAACTACATAAAGAACAGTTACCTGCAACAACATCATCTGTTGCTTCCTGAGCCTGTTCTTCAGTCAAAGCAAATACTCTAGCCTGCTGTCTAGGAGGCTGGCTCACAGTCTGGTTTCCTCCTGGCCTCTGCTGTGACTGAGGAGTAGTCGGTAGTGGCTGGAAGGAGTGAACAGAAGATGATCGTCTATCTGTCTGAGCCACTGATCCAGATGATTCTGCTCCCTGGGATCCTTAGGAACCTCTCTGTGGACAAACTCTAGCAAAATGTCCATGCTGTCTACAAATGCAGCAACTACCAAGCACTCCTTGGCATTGCTCTGTGGGATGTCTCACTCCACAAGTCCTGCAAAAGATCCCTGTACTAATCTGGCTCTGTCGAGAACCACCGGAGCTAGATGAACTGCTCCCTGACTTCTTGAATTGTTTTCCTCGAGCTTTCAAGAAATCTTTCTTCCCACCACTGCTACTGCCACTCTCAAATCTGGGAGGGGGTTGCGGGATGGAGTCGAAGTTTGTTGCTGTCTCGGTACTGGAGGAACATACAAAGCTCTTTTCTGCCTAATCAGGCCAGCTTCAGCTCCCTTGGCTCTATTTAGGGCATCAGCAAAATTATTCGGTCGCCCGGTGTTTACCAATGTAAAGATCTCAGGATTCAGCCCATTGATGAACTGATCAGCAACAACTTCGTCATTCTCGGCAACATGTGGAGCAAATCGCAGCAAAGTAGAGAACTTGGCCACATACTCTTCAATGTTCAACTGACCCTGTCTCAAATTGGCAAACTCTGCCCCTTTGTCTTTCCTGTACGATACTGGGAAAAATCTTTGATAAAACTCAGTCTTAAAGATTTTCCAAGTAATGACTGTACCTCGTTGCTCCAAAGCCCTCTTCGTCGTGAGCCACCAATTCTTCGCAACATCATGCAACAGGTGCCCAATCAGTCGGACTCTGCGCTCATCTGTATAATCCAATGAATCAAACATCATCTCTATGTCATCTAGCCAACTCTCACACTCAACAGAATTCTCTATTCCCTTCAAAGTCGGCGGTTTGAACGACTGAAATCTCTTTAGTAGCGTTTCCATCGGTGTTGCTGTCACATCCATCGAATTAGCTGATGTACTACGATGTTCTGGGATTCTTCGAGGAGGCATATCTGATTATCAAAAGGGTTAGCAATCAAATCTTACAAATGGCTCAGCCCCCTTCTGATCATCTTACCTCTGATCAAGAATCGGTTCTGATTCATTCTCAAATAATACATGCTTACAATCAAATCAGATACTCAAATAAACATGTATTTCATAGCAGTAAAACATGCTAGCACAATAGAAGCAGGAAAGAAAACTCAATCTACCCCGCTCCCTCTCTTCTATCTCAGTCTAAGGAACCTACTGCTCTGATACCACCTGCTGTGGGGACCCGAACCTAATTCATCTTCTTACTCATTATTAGGATCATTTAATTCATCTGGGTCTAAATTTTTTTAAAAAAAAATACACAATTGCACAATATAATGAAATCAGTCTGATATAAATATCAACATTAAAGTACAAGTCCTGTACAAAGTACATTTATTTCAAACTAATGTTCAGTCACTACATCAAGTACTGAAAACCTATCTACTCTAAGTCCGGATCTCCACGCTAATCTTGAATCTCTCATCCTCTTTGTGACCCTGATCCTGTCACACCTGTTGTTATGCACACATACAAACACAACAACAGCCGGATAACTCCGGGGAGAATACAATCCAAGTATAAACAACGTATACATGCAATCATATAAAAATATATAAAAGCATGAAACAGATATCAATAACATGTATCAAATCTGAAAGACATGAATCGATATAAAACTGTAAATCACACTCTGACTCATCATCTCAGACTCGACTCATCTCTAATCTAGGGATCCCGGTTCCTGGACATTGGTACAGTATACCGAATCTCAGCGATAGAAGCTGCTCCGCTCCTAAGCAAACATCGATATAATCCAACATCCAGTGTCTTGGCACATCCGCCAAAGACTTGGCACATCCGCCAATCACTAGGCACATCCGCCCATGACTCAATACATGCTTTGCTATAAATCAATAGACTAAGCATATCAATCTCATCAATTGCAAATATCAATGCAATAACATAAAGTATGTGGTTTTGGGAAACTCAAGTCAAATCAAACTCGAGTCGTATCTTTCCGGTTCAACATTGATTTATACCTTTCGTTCGTTGCGTTCTAGCTCTGTTCTTTATTTGAAATCTTCAATACCAATGTCTTATCGAAGCCTGTAATTAGAGGATCATGAAAATATGTTCGGATCTAAATTCTGACGGACGGATTTTTCGCAAACTTCAAATTCCTAAAATAAAAGGCGTAAGGATTTCCATAACTTCCTCAGTTCTTCTCTCCGTTCATATCTGAAGAAAGGAATGAAGATTTGTATTTACAATTTTCATGTCCATGCCAAGTGGTTCATTCTTGGAGTTGCACGTCTCGCGCATATGCGTGACCCTCTTCGGCGCATATGTGCGAGAAATTCTGTCTCGGCGCGTGTCTTCTCGGCAGCTCACGCATATGCGCGCCCTCTCTTGGCGCATATGTGCGAGGTTCTCTGCCATACTCGCGCATATGCGCGGGTCATGTCGCGCATATGCGCGAGGTTCTCTGCCTAATCCGCGCATATGCGCCCGGCTTGGTCGCGCATATGCGCGAGGCTCATTCCTTGCACATAATTCAAGTCTTCTTTCTGTCTTCCCGGTCCGATCCTTTCCTTCTATAATCACCTCAATTATCAACAAATCATTTTAAATTACCATAACAAAATTCTCGGGCATTACAATTCCAGCACTTCAATAAATAAAGGTGCTGAAACTAGAAGAAACTTACCTCAAAATAAAGCTCTCAACGCAAGGATTCCTAATATGTATTTTGTTTCGCGTTTGGATAACATTTCGAGGTTGATTAATATGAAAAAACTCGATTTCTTCTTTTCTCTTTCGATGTTCGACACCTCAGCAAACTTAACAATGCAAGAAAACTCATTCTTATCACTTTAAATAATGTGCAACAACTGTATCGACGTTAGGGCGGTAAATTTTGGGCGCCCTAGCGCGCCTGCTACTGCCGGAACATCATTTGGCTTGGTCACGCGCTGTGGCGCGCAAACTGTTGTGCCCTAGCGCGACTTGTTCTGTCCGAAACATTATTTTAAGTTTCGAATTAGCAAAGATGGTCTACATGAAAGTTGTGGCTCTATGTCCTAGCTTTCATTTTCCACCAATCGCAATCCATTTAGATATTGGATACGAGAGTTATACTCATTCTTCTAAAATGTGTCAGTGCAGAAAAAACTGCAATGCACACGTTACACTTCAAGATGATTTTGCCCTTATTTCCAATTGGATTTGGATAAACTCAAAACATGAAAGTTTTAGTACTATTCGCGTTCCGATGAAATTGTCCTCATTTCATTTGGAGTAATACTCTGTTAATTATGCTAAAAACCGTAACATGTGTCACTTTTCTGTCGCGGTTCATCATAGTTTTCAAACACAAATCAATTTTTAATACAATATTTCGTCCTCACCACTATTTACTCACTTTCATTGTCATGATATACATCATATACGTAATCACATGATAATTTCATGAATTATCGATAATCAACATAGGATTTACGATAATACGATACACGTTCCTTACATTTTCTTTCTGCTATCTCTCGAACTGAATGTTCTTTTATTCGCTTTATTGTTTTTAAACGTTTTTTATTTTAACAAAGGGGGAGAATCAGTTATATTTGTTATTTTTAAAAATTAAATATTCCTTATAAATCGCTTTTATTGTTCAAGTTTTGTGATCGTCAAAAAGTGGGAGAATTTTGGAACATTTCATGTTCGCAATCTTGATTTTGATGATAATAAAACTTGTTATTTTGTTCCTAATGATTTACCTAAGTGCGCAGGAAGTTGGAACTGATTAGGCTTTGAACTGATCAGTTATCGAGCCAAAAATGAAGCTATCGAACGCAAACTGAAAACACCAACTGATCGACCAAACTAAATCAGTTCAACATATATATCAAAGACCAATTCAACTAATTGTCCAGCTGATAGATAGTTCAGCAGAAGACCTTCAGAAGCCTGGCCAGCTGATGAAGAGTTCAACTGATGAAGGATTCAGTTGACCAGTTCAACTGAAGCAGCGAAATCAGTTCAGCTGACGAGCCAACTGATTTCACCAAACCAGTTCAAGATCAGTTCAACTGACCAGTTCAAGAACATCATTTAAGAATTAATCAGTTTGCAGAACACGACAAACTTATTCATTGGAATCCAGCTGTAGGCACTGAGGAAAAATTATTTTACGATCAAAGGTACAATAATGGACGTTGCAGCTAAGTTTAAAGACAAAATGTTTCAGTGTAGATGTCGGAAACGTCGAGACACAAATCTCAAGGAACACATTCAAGCTACAACGGATACAATTATTGAGTCTCACTGTACGATCAGTTTCCCGCCTATAAATAGAAGAACAGTGAAGACCTATCCAACATTGTAGAACAACAAGAGTGTGTGAAGATACAAAGAAAAAAGGCAGGCATATTGCATATTATCTTACAAGAAGCAATCAGGCCAGAGGGAACACTTCATCGTGTTATCAGCTTAGATTAGAAGCACAATGCCCTCAGTGTGTGAAGAACACTTTCGTGTTGAACTCAGAATCAGTTCTCACACACACACACCCCACCACTCAAATATAGTCTTGCACAGAGACAATAAACTTGTGTATGTAGTCTTTGACACACATACGTTAAATAAGTGTTGAATGGAAGGTGCTGCCTTAAGTCTAGACTAGGAGTTTAGTTAGGCAGTGGGTAAGTCCTAAGCTGGGTGGGTTACTACACTTGTTGTAATTAATCAAAGTCTCCTAGTGATATCTACCCGAGGTAGTAGAAGGGGTGATGTAGGAGCAGTTCAGTCTCTGAATATCCATAAATATATCATGTGCATTTAATTGTTTAACTACTGTATTCGAACTGATTTGATCAGTTAAAGCATCCGTCGGTTCAGTTTTCATCATAACTGAACTGATATATGTCACAATTGATTCCCCATATTTTCAGTTATTCAGTTACACATGATATAAAATATATAAGTGTTTCTTAACGAAGGTTTACTTCGAGTGTTTTCCGCTTGATTTTATATCAAACTCGATTTAATTCATCTGTTTAAACAGTCTTAGAACACGAGCTATTGCAGCTCTTGCAGTATATTGTGTTTGAAGCACCTCAAGGTGCCCAGCAATCGATCCTTCATAATTCTAGGCAACTGAACTGAGCGAAATTGACTGAAATGTGTTGTCAACTGAACGATCAGTTGAGACTGATCAGTTACACTACAATCAGTTGAGAATGATCAGTTAATCCTATTGACTAAAAAAGTCAACTGATTTTATCAGCTTTACACGTCATCAGCAAAGGAAGTCGCCAACAACCAACAGTTTGTACAGTAGAAGTGGGAACGCCGCATTTCAAAAAAGATTCAGTGTATGACTGTCAGAAGAATGTTGACATGGCTGTACAATAGATATAAAGATTCAAATTCATTCATTGTTCCCATTAGAATCAAAGCCTATAAATAGCCGAGAAGATCAGCTGAGAAGGACAACAGAAAGAATAACACAACACATACGAAGTTAACTGGGTCATCCAATTATCAAGCCTTTCAGTTACAACTCTACGCATATCCTTTCAAAGCTCAGTTTTACAAAAGCTCACACTTATCATACATATCCATAGCGTTTAGGTTATACTTTGAGCTTCAAACACAAACATTCATTGTTGTTTGATTCGATCTTAGTAAGATCAGTTGTGCTTAAAAATTACATAAGTTGAGTACTTGTACAAATTGTAGTGATACTAAGAGTTTCAGTTTCAGCATTATTAAATCTAAAATGAAGTGGGTTTGTACAAATCATTGTATAGATCAAATTATTTTAGTGAATATCATATCTCGAGATAGAAGGGGTGACGTAGAAGTTATTGAAATCTCCGAACATCCACAAATCTTGTGTTCTTTCTTAGCAGTTTTATTCTATTTGTCTTTCAGTTATTTCCGCACTTTTATTAAGTTAATTGATTGACATTGACAACAAAATTCCTGAATTCAGTTTATCATTAAACAGATTCATTAATCGAAATGTTGTGAAAATTATCAAGTGTTTATCCAACCCTCCCTTCTAAACACTTTATCACACCGAACCAATCCTAACAAGTGGTATTAGAGAGGTTGAATCTTGTTTCTGAATATTTCCTATTTACAAATCTGATTACCATGTCTTTTTTGAACAAAATTCCAATGTTTTCCTGAGAGGAATTTGACAATTGGAATATTAGAATGCAAGCTCACTTAGCTGCACAAGATGATGATATGTGATATATTATCATTGACGGGCCCATGAAAATATTGAAGGCAAATACTGTTGTTGCCATAACTGATGGTGCACCACATCGCATTGAAAAACCTAGAGAAAAATGGACAGCAGAAGACAAAAGAAAAGCCAATTTGGACAATGTGGCTAAAGACATTTTGTACAATACACTGGATAAAATCACTTTCAGCAAGATAAAGATGTGGAAAAACGCAAAAGAGATATTGGATAAGTCGATTCAGCTCTGCGAAGGCAATGAGAAAACCAAAGAAAATAAACTCTCATTTGTTGTTCAAAAGTTTGATAATATTAAAATGAAGACTGTAGAGTCTATGAACGAGTACGATGAAAGAACCAGCAGCATTATAAATGAGCTGAATGCACTTGGAAAAGTGTATTCAAACAAAGAAGTTGCACTGAAGGTGGTCCGAGGTCTTCCTAAGGAATGTGATGTCAAGACCATGGCTATGAGAGAGTAAAAGGACCTGAATAAGGTTGAACTACATGATCTTTTTGCTGATCTCAAAGCCTATGAGTTTGAACTGCAAACAAAGGAAGGAGAGCCTTCTTCACCATAGATCACAATTTCCCTTAGTGCTCACAAACTAAACCAACCGGTTCAGTTGAGAAAACTGCTGATCAACTAAGTAATTACGCAATGTCATTATTTTTAAAGAAGTTTTGCAAATTCATGAGAAGAAACCAAGGTTCATTCCAACGAAGTTATTAGAAGAACAACTCAAAGGAAGAACCAAATTCTTGCTTCAACTGTAGAAATCAAGGTCACCTCATTGCTGACTGACCAAAACCAAAGAAGGACAGTAAACATTCAACAGATAAAGGGAAGAAATCAGTTGAATACAAAAGAAGAGACATGAATGATAAAAGATCATTCAAAAAAGAAACATGAAGTCCTGCTTACTGAGGAAAGCAAACCTAAATGTGCAGAGATTGATAGTGAAAGGTTCGAATCAGAGAGCTCGAGCAGCTCCAGTGATGATGAATAAGAGGTTAAGTGCTTAATGGCAAATGATGTAGAACTGGAGTCAACAAGTGAATAAGTATTTGACTTCAGCTCTACTGACATTACACGAGAAGAACTCATTATCACTTTGCATGACATGGTGAATGAGTATCACAAACTTGCTGGCTCATTTGAAAAAGCCAAAGTTGAGCAAACTGATCCCAAGGACAATAAAACGGAAATTGATGAGTCAGTTGAACTGTTGAGTCTAAAAAGAGAAATTGCAAAGCAAAAAGCTGAAATGATAGAGAGACAATCCTTGATTCATCAGTTAAAAAATGAGATTTCAAAACAAAATGATTTGATTCAGGCTTGGAATAAGTCATCAGTCACTCTGACTGAAATGCAGAGCTTGAAAAATTCAGTTGATGATAAAACTTGTTTAGGCTTCAATAACAACGATGAAACCTCTGCCGGTGATACTAAGACAAAGTTCAAGGAACGTAAAGGAAAATACATTAACTTTGTGAAATCAACAGTGGTACAAGAAATTTTTTAACCTAGTAAACTTACCGTCCAACCGATTGAAAATAAGGACAAAGCTAAGAGGTTCGGAATTGGATATAGCCCGAAGAGTTCAACTGATTTGAAAAGCTGGTCACCTAAAAGGTACAGCTACAAAAAACCATAACTTTAAGGATGGCTACTACAATTACTATAGCTGTAAGCCAGTTCAAAAGAGATATCGAGTGGACAAGCAGTTGAAAAAGGTTAACAATCATACTGTTTCATCCACACACCACACAATTAACATACACAGGTCAGGGAAAATAATCTGTAACATAGCAACTGGAAAATCAGTTAGACTGATCCAAATCTGGGTTCTTGAAAGACTAATCAGTGTAGGACCCAAATAGATGTGGGTACCAATATTATATATTGTGTGTGATTGTATGTAATAGGTACAACAAAAGAATCAATTTGGTACTTGGATAGTGGATGCTTGCGACATACGACAAGGATGATGAATTGCTATCTCAACTGATCAAATACACTGGTCCAAACATCAGTTTTTGAGAAAAGTCTAAAGGTATATAACTGTGGGTAAGGGTAAGCTTATCCATGGTAACATTATTATTAAATATGTCTTACTGGTTGATAATTTGAAGTATAACTTAATTAACATCAGTCAATTATGCAACAATAATTTCTCAATCCAGTTCAACAAACACACGTGCAGTTAAGAACTCAACCGATGAGATCATTATAACTGGCAATCGTAGTGGCAATACTTACAAAGTCAGTTGGACTAATCAACCTAATGCACCATTATGTTTTGTAGCTTCAAAATCTTCTAAAAACTGGTTGTGTCATAAAAGGTTGAACCACTCAAACTTTAAGTCTATTGCTCATCTGAGTAACCATGATCTTGTGACATGTTTGCCTAAAATAGATTTTTCAAAAAACAAATTTTTTTCAGCATGTCAATTTGTGTAACGTACCGTACTTTTTACCACTTAAAATTTGCGGAAAAATTTAAAATTTTCTTAAAAAAAAGGTGAACCTTCAAAATTAGATAAAATAAACGGCTCATTCCAAGATTGTTGCAATAAAAGATCGAAAAATAAAGTTTGACAAAAGTGCTTGTTTAAAATCTCAACACCAACATCGTGAAATCAGAGTAATAAAATTTTCGTGCATCAAATCTTAAGACATGGCCGGTCCTCGGGTCTAGCCTCCTGCTCAGTCCAAGCCTGTTCCTTGGTCCCCACCCCTAGCCTCCTCGACATCATCCTCACCTGCATCGATCAAGTCTAGTGAGTCTAAAGACTCAACACATATAAACTAGAAGATAACAAGTACTACATAATAAAACCACATGCATCTTCAAAATAGGTCGTACATACTGAAAACTGGAACATGAAACAAAGCTTAAACATACATACATACATAGACGTGCCATCATCGTAGAACTTTTCATAACATGCTTGCATCGTACATAAATGAGCATACACAACATCATTTTGCGTAGAGGCATGTTTCAAAGCAAGTGACCCATACATAAATACGTTTGATCAGACTAAACCACAGTACTGGGCTGACAGGGAAGATCCACTGCCACATACATGAGATCCCCGTTCATGCTTTAACGGGTGGATTGGTCCCTGGTCAGGCTTTATCGCTTTCCAATCTTGATCTAAACCCGTTCATGCTTTAACGGGGTGGATTGGTCCCTGGTCATGTTTTACCGCTTTCCAATCCCATACATAATTTTTTCACAAGACATTTAGCATACCTCAAAAACTTAAAAAATTTTCTTTTGCACGTCAAACATACTTACTTGGCGTTGAGGGATTCGTTGGATCTCGCTTGGGGCCTCTGCTGCAACATACTAACAAGAGTTCAAGCACTTAATTTTTATACTTAGACATAATAATCGTTCTCACCACCCAAAATGACAATTTTTTTATGACGTTTGAAATCGCTCGGGACATGACTTCCTTTAATCGGACTACTAAACCATGACATCAACCCCCGAAGAAAATCCTAAAATGATGTGTGAACATTTCCAAAACATAGAAGACATGAGCCTAAAATAGTGTTTTAAAAAGTCATGGACGAGCGCCTAGGCGCTGGACCGTGTTGCGTTGCGGCACTGCCGAGCGCCTAGGCGCTAGGCACTAGCGCCGCGGCGCTAGCAATGCCGCAGGCCTAGCGCTGCGGCGCCTCAAGTGCAGCGCCGCGGCGCCAGGCTTGCGCAGAACGGGCGCCGCGGCGCTCCTGGCGAGCGCTGCGGCGCTAATCCTGCTCACAACCAACTCAAAACAATACATTTTGATGCAATTTTAAAAGTCACACTCAAACGACTCGAACCGATGCAACGAGACTCATCTTAGGACGTTATGACAAGGATTCAACTCAAACAAATGTCCCCAAAACAACGACGCACAACAACTACGCAACATAATCCATAAACATGAATTTTGACACCAAAATACTTTATTCGACTTCTAATGCAACATAGTGCCTATCGACCCGAGACGAAGCACCAAACATCATACTCACAATACTTAAATGCAGCAGCAGTCACCCAACGAAGCCTGCAACAATTAAACTTCAAGAGTACATCAATAGCATAATTTTCGGAAAACGCAATTTGAGCAGTTCCACGAAAATGGTCATAACTCACTCAATTTTGATCCAAATAATTCGAATTTTATATCAAATCGAAGGTATCAAAAATTTCTACGTTTCATATGTTTAACGTTTTCCCAAAATCGCGAACGAAAAGTCGCAGTTTTCAAAATACAGTGAAAAACGAAAATTTAGATCTAAAAATTATTTCAAAACTGATCCAACCAATTTTCTGCTCAAACTACTACATAACTTACACATGTTTTCATACAAAACACATCAAAATTTATACTATGACAAGATCGACGCAAGAAGAACTGAATATACGTGCCTTTTGATACGAAAAGTTCACGATACGGCGATACCGAAGCGGAAACGGGGCGAGGCTTGATCCGGGACGATTAGTGGCTCGATTTTCCTGAAGAAAACTTACGAAATTTACAGGAAATTGGAGAGGGATGGGGCGACTGCTCTGAACTCAAGGAACCCTAGGTTTTCTTTTAAAATGATCAAATGGTAACAAGAGAAATGTGTGTGTGTGTTATACGTGTAATGGTGTGCGTAAAAGTGTGTGTGCGCATGTGTTTAGGTGATAATTAGGGTGTAAAATTTGTTTAATTAATAATTAACAAGCTAATTTAAAATACTAACTCAATTAACAAGTTAATCAAAATGGTAAACTACTACATACTCTAATAAAATCCTTTATTTTAAATAAAATTTACAACTGCTAGACTTTAAAAGTTTTAAAATTTTAAAACCACTTAAATAAATAGTTTAGGCTTTTAAAATACTAAAAATTATAAATAACTTAAAATGCCCCCAATCTAAACTTAAAAATATTTTACCACATTTTAAAATAGCCAAAATCTTCGCCGGTCTCTTTTCCTCGATCCTGCATCGAATAATCACCTGAAACATGAAACTCGAGAAAACATTTTAACGTGCATCACATAAACCTAAATAATTTAAAATAATGCAATTTAAATAGGTCATGCATCGCTATAAATCATTTTAAACTTAAATAAATAATTTAACTATTAAATAAATGCATGGGTTATACGTGTACTGATTTTGGGCTCTACAATTTGGTAAACAAGTAAGATCTTCATTTAAAAATAAAGGTAGTAAATCTTCCTCCAGATGCTTAGAACTGCTGTATATGGATTTTTTTGGTCCAATTCCAGTCATGAATTTAGGGTGAATGAAATACAACTTGGTAATCGTTGATGATTTTTTAAGATTTACTTGGGTTATTTTTCTTAAATCAAAATATCAAAATGCTGCAAAACTGATTAAACTTTTCAAAAGATTATTAAATGAAAAATCAGTTGGTATTGACAGAATAAAGTCTGATCGAGGGACTGACTTCGTCAATCAAAATCTTTCAAATTTTCTATAAAATAGTGGGATTAAGCATGAGCTCTCAGAAGCAAGAACTCTTCAACAAAATGGTGCAGATGAGAGAAGAAATTGAACTCTTAAAGAAGCTGCTAGAACAATGCTTGCTGATTCTGCTATTTCTTAAAGATTTTGGGCAAAAACAGTATTTTAATGCATGTTAAACTCATACAGATCAATGATTAACAAAAATCATTTAAAAAGATCATATGAGATCTGGCATGAACATAAAAGTGTGGTGTCTTATTTCAGAATATTTGGCTGCAGATGTTTTATTCATGATAATGGAAAAAATTATTTGAAAACTTTTGATGCAAAATTTGCAGAGGGAATATTTATGGGTTATTCATCAGTTAGTAAAGCCTATAGAGTCTTTAATAAATGTACTTTGAATGTGGAAGAATCGATTCATGTTGTGTTAGATGAATCAGGACTAACTGATAAGCCAACTGATCCAGTTGAGCTAGTTGATCGCTTTGCATATATAAGTTTGGAGGATGATAGTGAATAAGAATATCAATCGAAATCTCCTTCAAACACAAGAACCAGAGATACTGGATCAAGAAGTTGAACAAGAAATTGTTCCTGATCATCAGTTGGTGGAGCAAAATGATGAAATTCAAATACCAACTGAAGTAGCAGCAACTGAAACTGAAGAAAATATTCAGTTACCAACTGAACCGGTTGCTGAAATTGATCCAATCAATGCTGAATATAGATGGAAGAAATCACACCACCAGAATTGGTGATAGATAATCCATCTGATCTGGTAAGAACTCGGAATCAAATGATTAATTTATTTATTCATTCAACTTTCGTTTCCCAACTGCAACCAAAGAAAACTGATGAAACTCTTGCTGATCCTAACTGGGTAAATGCTATGCAAGAAGAGCTAAATCAGTTTACTCGGAACAATGTCTGGAATTTAGTTCCAAGACCAGTTTCTAAAACCATTATAAGTACAAAGTGGAACTATAGGAACAAACTGAACGAAGAAAGTTCAGTTGTGCGCAATAAAACGAGGTTAGTAACACAATGATATAGACAAGAAGAAGAAATTGATTACGACGAGACATATGCACCAGTTGCAAGACAGGATGCAATCAGAATATTCCTTGCTTATGCTTCATTCAAAGACTTCAAAGTCTATCAAATGGATGTCAAGAGTGCATTTATAAATGGTCAGTTGCAGGAAGAAGTGTATGTTGAACAACCACCAATTTTTGTTAATCACTCACTTCTTGATCATGTTTATCACTTGAACAAAGATTTATATGGTCTTCAAAAAGCTCCAAGAGCTTGGTAAGTAACACTTTCAAAATTTCTAACTAATCATGATTTTACTGTTGGATCAGTTGATAAGACTTTGTTCAAATTTTCAAAAAATAATCATATTTTACTTGTGCAAATATATGTTGTTGATATTATTTTTGGGTCAAATAACCCCAAATTATGTGAGAAATTTTTCAAGTTAATGCAGGAAAAATTTGAGATGAGTATGATCGTGAACTGACGTTCTTTCTTGGTCTACATGTGAAGCAACTGCAAACTTGTACCTTTATCAGTCAGACCAAATACAAGAATGAACTGCTTAAGAAATTTGGCATGGAGACGTGTTCAACTGCAAATACTCCCATGAGCTCATCGATTAAATTAGATAAAGATGAAGGGGTAATATCAATTGAGACGACACTCTACGGAGGTTTAATAGGTTCTTTATTATACCTATCTGCTAGTCGTCCTGATATTGGATTTGATGTTTGCATGTGCTAGATTTCAGGCAGATCCTAAACAATCACATTTCTCAGCTGTCAAACACATATTGAAAAATTTTAAAGGTTCACAAAATGTGGGCTTATGGTATGCTAAAGACTCATCTTTCAATTAGTTGGCTATTCAAATGCAAATTAGGCCGGATGTATGCTTGATCATAAAAACACCAGTGGATCATGTCAGTTTCTAAGAGACAGATTGATTTCATGGTTCAGCAAGAAGCAAACATCCATTCCAACTTCCACAACTGAAGCAGTATATATAGCTGTTGGAATCTTTTATGCTTAACTTCTCTAGATTCAGCAACAACTGAAGGATTATGGAGTCATTGCAGAAGAATCACCGATCTTCTATGATAATACAAGAACGATTGCAATTACATATAATCCAGTTCTTCACTTCATAACCAAACACATTGATTTCAGACATCAGTTCATCAGAGACCATGCTCTAAAGAAGGAAATAAGGCTGGAATACATTTAAACTGAACAACAAGCAGCTGGCATCTTCATCAAACCATTACCCGAGACTAAGTTTTCTTACTTTCGTAACATTCTTGGTCTAATTGATTTGTATTAATATTATTTGCATTATTATGTCATCTAGTGGGGTTAGTCAGTGGTTATTCAGTTTCTTTTAACTGTTTTTCGGTTAGTATAAGTTAGGATGCAGAAGTAATTAAAGCAATAAAGAATAGACAAACATTAACTGACATAAATCTTTATTGATTAAAAGGACTAGCTATTACATTGTTTATTCCAATCTCTATTAGCTTGGAGGTCATCCATGCGGATATTCTGCCAGTGGCAGACTTCGTAAACTCATGGGAAAAAGCAATGTTTTTCAAAGTCTTCTGCTCCTTAAGAAGCATCAGATGGAAGACACCTTCATCTGTGAAGATATCTGAAGCCTCAGTGACGCCAAGACGCCACATATATTTAGTTTCAATTGCCACTCGCTCTCTAGTGACAACCAGTTCTTCCTCTCGGGAGGACTGCAGCTCCTGGATTTTTGTCCAGGTTGACAATGTCATTTCAAAGACAAGGTCTTCAATCTTCAGCTTTCGAGCAGTTTCAATATAAAGCTTAAACTCCTCAGCCAAATCTAGTTGCCATGAACTACCTTCTACATCCATTTGTTGTTGCGTTAATTTTTTACTATTTGCTGAAATAATCAACTGATACGGTTACTAATCACTTCATTCTTATTTATAAGCTTTGAGTCATCTGAAGAGACACACTTGTTATCCCTGACGATTTAGCTTATATTTATGCGATGTATTTAGAAAAATTCACTTAAATTTATATTATTTACATTATTTTACGTCAGTCAGTAATGTTAGTCAATTGAATTTCAGTTAGCTTGCAAAGAGAACATAGCAGTAAAACTGATGAGTAGCAATGAACTAAAATAGAAATTTTATTGATAATATCTTTCTACTATTAAATGATTTAATTCCATTTCTACTGCATCTAATCAAATGGATAAACAGTTAGACATTTCCTTAGAAATTTTACTAAAATCCTCTGTGAAAACATTTTTTCCAGTATCCTATACTCATTGCTGGGAATTAGATCATACAGACCTTCATCAGTTACTATGTCAGAAGTGTGAATGACATCCAGACGACGCTTATATTTGATTTCAGTTGCCTTATGTTCATCAGTTGCAACTAATCTATCTCCTTGAATAGTCTGCAGATCATGAACCTTCGTCCAGGTGGACATTACTTTGTCGAAGACAAAGTCTTCGAAATCTATCTTCCATGTTTCCATGATTGAAAACTTTCCTAAGGACTAGATTTCTTGGAACTGCTTGCTTTGTCCATGTGCGATTGAATTATATTATCTGTAAAAATGTTTTGTGTTGGAAACTAAATTCCGGCGTTTGACAAAATATGAATCAACTGAAAATACGAATCAACTGATCGAGTAAACTGAACTCAGCAACTGGACTTAATAACTGAAATCAACTGACCGATCAGTTGGAAACTGATCAACTGACTGTATTCAGCCGTATGCTAAGCACCTTTCAACTGAACATATCTCGGGAAAGAACAATCAATCGTCAAGAGACATAGATGATTGCAACGCCGCACTTCAATCAATACAACTTAGAAAAACGCATTTCGGCGAAAGCAATTAAGACGCCGCATCACAATAAATGAAGCAAACAATGTCCAAGGAATAATCAACGGATACAAAGATTCAAATTCATCTCAAGTTACCGTTGGAGAAAAGAAGCTTATAAATATGACAGAAGAACAGCTGAAGAAGAGAGAGTCAACACTATTCAAAAGCTTGTTGTCACTCTGTCAAAATCTCAGCTCAATCTTACTTGATATATTCGTAGCAGTTAAGGCTACAATTTGAGCTCATTATCAAGTTGTAATAATCGTTGAAATTCGATAGTGCTAAGATCAGTTACGCAATGAGAACATTCTGTAATACTAAGAGTTTCAGTTTTTGGCAGTGTTAAGTCCAAACTGATGTGGGTCAGTACAATTCTTGTATTTGATCAAAGTCTTTTAGTGGATATCCTATCCTTGAGATAGAAGGGGTGACGTAGGAGTAATTAAATTCTCCGAACATCCAGAAACAACCCTTGCCTATTTTATTTCAGTTTCGTATTCTATCTTTCAGTCAGTTATTTTCCGCAACTACTTTAGTTTAACTGATTGTCATTGACCAACAAGATTTCGAGAATCAGTTTGTCACCAAACTGAACTCGAAATTCGAAAATATCAATTTTAATTGTGAGTGTTTATTCAACCCCCTTCTAAACACTCTTGATACGTTAATCGATCCTATCAAGTGGTATCAGAGCGGTTGAATCTTGTTCTTGAATACTTTTGATCTAAAAACTTGCCAGAATGACTTCAATCAACAAAATTCCCATGTTCTCCAGAGAAGAATTTGATGATTGGAAAATCAGAATACAGGCTCATTTGGCTGCACAAGATGATGACATGTGGTATGTCATAACTGATGGACCCATGAAGATTCTAAAAGCAAATACAACAGTTGCCATAACAGAAGGGGCACCACAAAGAATAGAAAAGCCCAGAGATGAATGGACAACTGAAGACAAAAGAAAAGAAAATCTTGACAATGTGGCTAAAGACATTCTGTACAAAACGCTGGACAAAGTAACTTTCAGCAAAATAAAGATGTGTAAAACAGCCAAAGAAATTTGGGAAAAGCTGATCCAGCTGAGTGAAGGAAATGATCAAACCAAAGAAAATAAACTTTCTGTTGCTGTTCAAAAGTTTGATAACATCAAAATGAAAGCAGGAGAATCAATGCACGAGTATGATGAAAGAGTGAGCAGTATCATCAATGAGTTAAATGCACTTGGAAAAGTGTATACCAATAAAGAAATTGCACTAAAAGTAATGAGAGGTCTTCCCAAGAAATGGGATGTCAAGACCATGGCAATGAGGGAGTCCAAAGATCTGAATCAGATTGAACTTCATTATTTGTTTGCTGATTTAAAGGCTTATGAGTTTGAGCTGCAGACCAGAGAAGGAGAACCATCTACCTCTGCAGCCACAACTGCTCTAGCTGCTGTCAGAACTGAACAAATCATTTCAGTCGAAAAATCTGCTGATCAGTTAAGTAATGATGCTATGTCATTATTCATCAAAAAATTCGGAAGGTTCATGAGAAAGAATCAAGGGAACTTCCAGAAGCCATACCAAAGGAACAATTCCAAAGATGAACCAAATGCCTGCTATAACTGTGGCAAATCAGGTCACTTCATTGCTGATTGTCCTAAACCCAAGAAGGACAGTCAAGGCTCAACCGACAGAAGAAAGAAATAATATGAACGCAAAAAAAGATCCAAGGAAGATAAGAAGGTCTTCCGAAAGAAACATGAGGTACTCTTAGCTGAAGAAAACAAATCTAAATGGGCAGAAACTGACAGTGAAGAGTCGAAAACAGAAAGCTCATGCAGTTCTAGTGATGATGAGGAAGTCAAGTGCTTGATGGCTAATGATGCAGCAGAAGAATCATCTAGCCAACAGGTATTTGATTTCAGCTCAACTGATTTCACACGAGAAGAACTCATTCTAACACTACATGACATGGTAAATGAGTATCAAAAGCTTTCATCATCATTTGAAGAAATCAAAGCAAAGCAAACTGATCCCACAGACAATAAAACCAAAACTGATGAATCAGTCGATGAGTTGAGTCTAAAAATGGAAATTGCTGAGTTAAAAGCAGAAAGAAACAAAAATCAGTCATTAATACAGAAGTTGATGCTTGAAAACTCAAAACAGACTGAGCTTATTCAGTCTTGGAACAAATCATCTACTGCACTAAATGAAATTCAGATTTCACAAAAATCAGTTTCTGATAAAACTGGTTTAGGGTTCAACACTCAAGGAGAAATGTATCTAAATGATACTCAACCAAAGCTAACAATAGACAAAGGTAAATACATTCACTTTGTCAAATCAGCAGTGGTACAAGAACAAATTGAGCCCAGTAAACTGATTGAGCAACCTACTGAGAATATGAACAAGGCTAGAAGATATGGGATTGGTTATAGTCAAAAATTCTCAACTGATTCACAAAGTCAGTCATCAAAGAGATTTTACAAAAACTATTCGAATGGCTATTCCAATTACTATAACTGCAAGCCAGTTCAGAAGAGATATAGACTGAACAATCAGTTGAATAAAGCTAAAACACATATTGTATCATTCGTACACTACACAAGCACACAAAAGCCGAGAAAAACCATTTGGAATACAGCTACTGGAAAGCCTGTTAGACTAATCCAAGTATGGGTTCCTAAAGGACTAATCAGTTCAGGACCCAAATAGATATGGGTACCAAATTATATTATGTGTGTGACTGCAGGTAACAGGTACAAACAAGAACTCAATATGGTATTTGGACAGTGGATGTTCGCGAAAAATGACAGGAGATGCAAGTGTGCTATCTCAACTGATCAAATACAGTGGTCCAAATATCAGTTTTGGGGACAATTCCAAAGGTAGAACTGTGGGTAAGGGTAAGCTTATCCATGGTAACTTTACTTTTAAAGATGTTCTATTAGTAGAAAACCTGAAGTATAACTTGATCAGCATCAGTCAGTTATGCGACAGTGGATTCTCAGTACATTTTGACAAAAACTCATGTTCAGTCAAAACTTCAACCGATGAAATCATACTAACTGGCAAACGTTATGGAAACACATGTAAAATCAGTTGGAATGATCAAACTTATGCACCAGTTTGTTTTATTGCTTCCAAATCATCTAAAACCTGGTTGTGGTATAACAGACTAAACCATTTAAATTTTATAACCATTGCCTATCTGAGTAAACATGAACTTCTAACTGGTTTGCCCAAAATAGACTTTTCAAAAGAAAAACTTTGCTCAGCATGTCAGTATGGTAAACAAGTACGATCTTCTTTTAAAAACAAGGGTTGTAAATCTTCATCCCGATGCTTAGAACTGTTGCACATGGATCTCTTTGGTCCTATACCAGTCATGAGCTTAGGGGGAATGAAATACACCTTGGTAGTCGTAGATGATTTTTCAAGATTTACTTGGGTTATTTTTCTCAAATCTAAAGACCGTATTGCTTCACAACAGATAAAGCTCTTCAAAAGACTTTTAAATGAAAAATCAGTTGGAATTGATCGAATAAGATCAAATCGAGGAACTGAATTCATCAATCAAACTCTTTCAAATTTTCTAGAGAATGCTGGAATTAAGCATGAGCTCTCAGCAGCCAGAACTCCTCAGCAAAATGGTGTAGCTGAGAGAAGAAATCGGACCCTTAAAGAAGCTGCTAGAACAATGCTTGCTGATTCTGGTATTTCTCAAAGGTTTTGGGCAGAGGCAGTAAACACTGCGTGTTATACTCAGAACAGATCAATGATTAATAAGAATCATATGAAAACACCATATGAGATCTGGCATGGAAGAAAAAGTATAATTACTTATTTCAAAATATTCGGCTGCAGATGTTTTATCCTTGATAATGGTAAAAATTATTTAAAAGCGTTTGATGCTAAGTCTGCAGAGGGAATATTTCTTGGATACTCATCAGTTAGTATAGCTTATAGAGTCTTCAATAAGAAAACCCTAAATGTTGAAGAATCAGCTCATGTTGATTTAGAAGAAACTGAACTAACTAATAAGCCAACTGAACAAGTTCAGCTAGTTGATCGATTTACAGATATCAGTTTGGAGAATGATGATAAAAAAGACAATCATATTAATCAAAACAATCTCCAAACACCCGAACCAGAAGTGTCAGATCAATCAGCTGAACCAGAAGCCATTCCTAATGATCAGTTGATAGAGCATAATGATAACATTCAAATACCAGTTGA
Source organism: Primulina tabacum (assembly GCF_025594145.1). Taxonomy (NCBI): domain Eukaryota; kingdom Viridiplantae; phylum Streptophyta; class Magnoliopsida; order Lamiales; family Gesneriaceae; genus Primulina; species Primulina tabacum. Next base: position 29,261,057 of record NC_134561.1, on the reverse strand, counting down.
CGAAGCACCAAGTGAGACTGAAAACTGTGTCCAGTTACCAACTGAAGAAATTGCTGATACAACAAATACTTAGTACAGATGGAGAAAATCACATCCACCTGAGCTGGTAATAGGAAATCCATCTGATCCAGTAAGAACTCGCAATCAAATTCTAAATTTATTTATCCATCCAGCTTTTGTATCACAACTAGAACCAAAGAAAACTGATGAGGCTCTTGCTGATCCCAACTGGGTAAATGCAATGCAAGAAGAGCTAAATCAGTTCACTCATAACAATGTCTGGAACTTAGTTCCAAGACCAGTTTCAAAAACTGTTATAGGTACAAAATGGGTGTACAGGAATAAACTGAACGAGGATGGTTCAGTTGTGCGCAATAAAGCGAGACTAGTAGCACAAGGATATAGGCAAGAGGAAGGAATTGACTATGATGAGACATATGCTCCAGTTGTAAGACTGGAAGCAATCAGAATGTTTCTTGCTTATGCATCATACGAGAACTTCAAAGTCTATCAAATGGATGTCAAAAGTGCATTCCTAAATGGCCAGCTACAAGAGGAAGTATATGTTGAACAACCCCCAGGTTTTGTAAATCACAAATTTCCTGATCATGTGTATCATTTGAACAAAGCTTTATATGGTCTTAAACAAGCTCCCAGAGCTTGGTACGAAACTCTTTCAAAATTCCTAACTGATCATGATTTTTCAGTTGGATCAGTTGATAAGACCTTGTTCAAATTTACTAAGAATGATCACATTTTATTAGTTCAAATTTATGTTGATGATATCATATTTGGGTTAACTAACCCCAAATTATGCGAGAAATTTGCTAAGCTAATGCAGGATAAGTTTGAAATGAGCATGATGGGTGAACTGACATTCTTTCTTGGACTACAAGTGAAGCAACTGGAAACTGGTATATTCATAAGTCAGACTAAATATACAAAGGAGCTGCTGAAGAAATTTGGCATGGAATCATGTTCAGCTGCAAATACTCCCATGAGCTCATCAGTAAAATTGGACACTGGTCAAGGGGGAATATCAGTTGAGGCGACACTATATTGAGGTTTAATAGGGTCATTTTATACCTAACTGCCAGTCGCCCTGATATTGTATTTGCTGTGTGTATGTGTGCTAGATTTCAAGCAAATCCTAAGCAATCACATTTCTCAGCTACTAAAAGAATTTTGAAATAACTTAAGGGTACACAAAATGTTGGGTTATGGTACTCTAAAGACTCTACTTTCAATTTAGTTGGATATTCAGATGCAGATTATGCGGGATGTAAGCTTGATCGTAAAAGTACAAGTGGATCTTGTCAGTTTCTAGGAGACAAGCTGATCTCTTGGTTCAGTAAGAAGCAGACATCTATAGCTACCTCAACAACTGAAGCAGAATACCTTGCTGCTGGTAGTTGTTGTGCACAACTGATCTGGATCCACCAACAATTGAGAGATTATGGAGTAATTACAAATAATTCGCCCATATTTTGTGACAATACGAGTACAATTGCCATCACCTATAATCCAGTTCTTCACTCAAGGACAAAGCATATAGATGTCAGACACCACTTCATAAGAGATCATGCTTTGAAGAAGAACATCAGACTGGAGTATATATCAACTGAGCAACAAGTAGCTGACATCTTCACCAAACCATTACCCGAGACTAAGTTTTCTTACTTTTGCAATATTCTTGGTTTAATTGATCTGTCTTAAAATTATTACTAATGTTGCTTTACTAATAGAATTATATGCAGAAAATAAGAACACAACAAATTGAAAATAATACTTTATTAAGAATACCATCGATCCCAGTGTACAGAAGATATCATAGAACCAACTGAATTCTGCCATTCTCTAATCCAATCATTCAACTCATAAATTTGGATTCTAGAAAATGGCCTAGTTGTAGAAATCTTCTCAACCACATGTCATTCCTTCCATAACATTGCTTCTAACAGACATTTGTCATCAATCAGATCTGTAACATGCCTAACTTCAAAACGATCAATGTATTTTCTTGTTGTTGCTGCTTGAGCACGAGTAGGAACAACACCACTACTACTTACCCTCTGCAAATCATGAATCTCGAACCATGTTGACATCACTTTCATCAAGACATATTCTTCCATTGTCTTCTTCAATTCTTCAAAATAAGAACTTAATTGCTCATTAACTTGAATATGCGAACTACTGCATGCATCAGAGTTACTTGAATCCGACATATTGAACTGTTATTGTTTCACATTCTATCATCTTATTTAAAGACAGATGAAATTTAAATATTGAAGAAACTGAAGAGACTCAAATCAACCGAAGCGTCTCTCTCATTTACCGAGGCTTCTTAATTATCAGTTGTTCATTATCAACTGATATCAGTTTGGCATTTATTACTTAACGCTTAACCAATCATCAGTTCATCTGTTTATGATCGTAATTCATATATAATAACTAATGAAACTTATTATTTGCAGGAAAAATAAAAAACAAAGTTAAGACAAAATAAATGTTTTATTCAACCATAAATATTTGCTTGGATTACATTTTCATATTTTTCCTCTATATCATCTATCCACATTCTCAACCAAACGGATAGAGATGAGGAAGATGTCTTGAGAAAACTGTGTGAAGAAGCTATGCGATTAAGGATCTCCAGTTCCTTTTGAAGCATCAGCTAATAGATATGACCATCCTTGAAGATGTCCACCCACACAGCTATATTCAAGTGCTCCCGCACTTCTCTCAACTCTGCCATCAGTTTGGGAGTGGTAGCCTCTTCAGAATTATACAGGAACGCAAGCTCCTGTAACTTTTCCCAGTAGGGAAGACTCTTGTAGAAGACTTCGTCTTCTATAACAGCCTTCCTAGCTTCCAGAGAAAATGGCGAAGCACTCGAGCTACTCGCATCTGCCATTCTTTCGTCTTGAATATTTTCACCAATATAACTGAAACTAACCATGTTACTTCTATTTAGAGCAGAATATCAAGGAAGCTGACGGGTCGTCAACGTTTCAGCAAACGATAATCTTTCTGACCTTTAAATTTATTCGCTTTAATTATTTTATGCACTAATTAAGGGAGAATAATGGTTTTAAAAGGTTAACTGAGAAAACAAATGTTAGTAAACTCTCAACTGAAAGGACACAGTCTTACAACTGATCGTTCAGTTGGGTATTTCACTAATCTTCTCATATAAGTTAACTAATTAAAACATATTATATTCCAAATCAAGTGACGTGACTGTCTATTATCTAATGATGAATCTCATTTTGAAAACGTGAAAGCATTTGAACCGTTTAAATTGTACACACGCTTATAGCACACGAACACACGTTTTTATTCAAAATTTTGATGGACTGACACGTGTCCAGAATCTAAATAGTCACATACATATAAATAATTTCCCGCTTCAATTCAGCTTTCTTTCTTACGAGTACATCATCTCTCAGAGCAAACTCATACACTCAGAGCTTGTATTTCGCAAAATTTCAGGTTTCCTTACTCTCAGCAATGGCGAACCAAATCCCAGCTCACATGTTGAACGCTATGGCCATTGATTTTGGCTCAGTTCTATTAGTTCACGAAGCTGAAATTAAGAACGTCTTTCTAAAGATTGAATCTGCTGGTCTCTGAATGTTTTTGGGACAATACTCGCAGGAGATTTACCCAAAAGAACTCCAAGACCTCTACTCAAATGGATATATCAACTCTGATGGAAACATCATTGCCATTATTAACGGTCAGTCGGTGACCATTTCTGAAGATTCTTTCGGAGAAATCTTTTCATTACCCTCTGATGGATTAGTACACCTTGCTGATGTTAAAGCATCAGATATTGAAGAAATGCAAACTGTACTCTCTGCTGATGGACGGAAAATCAAAGTTTCCGATCCTAAGAAAGAACTGAAGCATGAGGTTCAGTTGCTGGCTGATATCGTAGCCAAAGGGCTATTGGCCAAGGTAGGATCATATGCTGCCCTGACTTTGGAGAAGTTTCAAGCTATTACGATCATTATGGCTGGAAGAAATTTCAACTGGAAGCAACTTATTTTTAGTATCTTGAAGAACATGTTTTCCTCCACCAAGCAATCCAAAGGATTTGCAGTGCCGCTAAGCTATTTGATGAAAGTCAAAGGGTTGGTGGCTGATGATTCAGAGCGATTATCTAAATTCAAAATTTTCAATGGGAAGAATATTTTGCCACCCAAGACTAAACTAGATATCTCTCCTGATCAGTTCGTGAAGATCAAGAAGGAGATTGGGACACAACAGGCTGCTCCCAAATCAGTTAAACAGGAGAAGACATTGGCTCAACTGAAGACAGTTAAAAGAAAACTGATTATTAGTGAATTCGATTCTGAGAAGACGCCCTCTCCAAAAATTGCCAAGAAACCAAGAACACAAAGGACAAAATTACCAACCACAGTAAAATCAATTCCTACTGAAAGACTGATATCTTCAGATGCCCAACAGCCTATCAAAGCAGTTCCTCTGAAGATTACTCCACCAGAAATCTCAGCTGGTGCAACAAAGGAAACAGTTAGAATCAAAGCTCCTCTAATCCACATCAATCGTCCTACCGTTCTAGCACCTCCCAGACCAAAAGGTATAAAGATTATAGAACAGGTGGATACTACTCGTACTGGATTGGAAATTCCACACATCCTCAGTACTGAAAAAGGCAAAGGCAAATTGATTGAAGAGCTCAGGCCATCCAATTTAATTCAAACTCATATTGACCTTGTTTGGGAACAGGTTAATAATTTTGCAGCATCAAAACTTAAAATCTATGATGACTGGACCGTCTACAGAATTCAAATTTTTGCTAAGAAGCTGAAAAAGAAATCCCAGCTGAACAAATTTATCAAACTGGAAGCAATTGTCCTCAAAATGGTCAAAGCTGCTACAATTGTTCAGGCTTTGGAGAGAAAAACATATTTTTTTGATCAAATTCGAGTTAAGAAGCTATCTCAACTGCTTGAGAAATTAAAGGCAAACTACATTCCCACCAATCCAACTGCCTATAATGATCGAGCTGTGATCACTCAGCTAGATACAGATCTTACTAGCTTGCAAGCTCAGATAAAAATGTGGGAAATGGATCAGGAGTTAGTTCTTCCTGAGGAAGCTCTGAAGAAGAAGAAGAAGACCCCTACTCTCAGCAGAAAGAGCCATCCTCAGAACAAACTATTGTTACAACTGAAGAACCAGTTCAGGATGTGCCACAATCATCTGCTGTGGAACATCAGCTGTACTCTGAAGCCGAGTTGAATTTTGCCAACATTGATAAAATAATTCAAGCAGTAGTGACAGAATCTATGAATAATGAAACCATTTTTGAAGAAGTTGATCACTCAACTGATCAAATTACTCAAGAGGTTTCTATCTCAACAAAAGCACCAGTTCAGCCTGTTTTTTCTGAACTAAAGGAGCAAACAGTGGTGCCTACTCAATCACCAAATCAACTGATTGCTGAAAATATGGAGGCAGTTCATGACCCTTTCACTGAAAATCTTATTCAGCTGGAAAGCCCAATTGTTGATCAACATCAATCTTCATCTCCTCCAGTCCAAGTAGCAGTAACTGAAACAGATGTTCCAACACAGAATGTCTCTGAAATGATATTATCTGATAGAACCATGGTGGTCTTTGATCAAGTCTCACATGAACCAAGAACATCTAATCAGTCACCTCCTCTTCAATCCACTGAAATGGATCTTGTTCTTGAAGAAATCCAGAATATGCAGCACAATATGCAGCAGATGATTACTGAAATCAAGAAAATTCAATCCACACAATTCTCTCATACTGTCAAATTGGATTCTTCAATTGAATATGACTCCGCAAAACTGAAAGCCATTCAAGCAAACATGGAGTCTCTTACCCGAACTGTACTTGAGATGAAAAATAACAGAGGTCTAGCTCAAAGTCTCTATACAACTCAGGATATAATCAGTCAACGAGTTGAGCGATTGGAAACTTCTGTTTCTAATAAAATAGAATTGCTGCAGACTTGTTTACAAACTGCTGTCTCAAGTATCTCCGCAGATGTCAAAATTCTTTCCACTGACGTTCGAAAATTATCTGAGAAGATGGATTTGTTTGACAAAAAGGGGGAAGAAATCAAAGATCAAAGAGCATCTTGAAAAACAGCAGAAAACAGCAGAAGCAGTTAATCAGATTATTAGATTCAGATGTTATTAAATCAAGATCTCTTTCAGTTCAAGAAATTCAATCTCTTATTTTATCTACAATGAGCTCAGATGTTCAGTTATTATTTACTTAGTTTTGTCAAACACCATAAAGGGGGAAATTGTTAGAAACTAAATTCCGGCGTTTGACAAAATATGAATCAACTGAAAATACGAACCAACCGATCGAGTAAACTGAACTCAGCAACTGGACTTAATAACTGAAATCAACTGACCGATCAGTTGGAAACTGATCAACTGACTGTATTCAGCTGTATGCTAAGCACCCTTCAACTGAACATATCTCGGGAAAGAACAATCAACCGTCAAGAGACATAGATGATTGCAACGCCGCACTTCAATCAATATAGCTTAGAAAAACGCATTTCGGCGAAAGCAATTAAGACGCCGCATCACAATAAATGAAGCAAACAATGTCCAAGGAATAATCAACGGATACAAAGATTCAAATTCATCTCAAGTTACCGTTGGAGAAAAGAAGCTTATAAATATGACAGAAGAACAGCTGAAGAAGAGAGAGTCAACACTATTCAAAAGCTTGTTGTCACTCTGTCAAAATCTCAGCTCAATCTTACTTGATATATTCGTAGCAGTTAAGGCTACAATTTGAGCTCATTAGCAAGTTGTAATAATCGTTGAAATTCGATAGTGCTAAGATCAGTTACGCAATGAAAACATTCTGTAATACTAAGAGTTTCAGTTTTTGGCAGTGTTAAGTCCAAACTGATGTGGGTCAGTACAATTCTTGTATTTGATCAAAGTCTTTTAGTGGATATCCTATCCTTGAGATAGAAAGGGTGACGTAGGAGTAATTAAATTCTCCGAACATCCAGAAACAACCCTTGCCTATTTTATTTCAGTTTCGTATTCTATCTTTCAATCAGTTATTTTCCGCAACTACTTTAGTTTAACTGATTGTCATTGGCCAACAAGATTCCGAGAATCAGTTTGTCACCAAACTGAACTCAAAATTCGAAAAGATCAATTTTAATTGTGAGTGTTTATTCAACCCCCTTCTAAACACTCTTGAAACGTTAATCGATCCTATCATTTTGTGTTTGATAAATTTGATCTTATTTATTGACATGCTCTAATTGAAGAAACTAAAGAAGAAGAAGATACATCAGTCAAAGAAATGCAATTAATTCATCGATGATGATATTTTGTTACTCTCTTTACTTATATGCGTCTATTTATGGGGAATATCAATAATACTTTGGTTAACTGATAAGACAATATTCAGTTAGTCTTCAACTGAACTGATTCAGTTCTCAACTGATCACTCAATTATTGACCTGACTGATCTTATCCATAAGTTGACTAATTAGCGATTAAAATTCCAAATTAAATGATGGCACTGATAAGATTACGACTTAATTATGTCTTTCATTGAATAGTAATTAAATACGTGGCCCCACGTAGTCCAAGCACTTTTTATTCACGATTACACACGACGTACACACGTTTTTAAATCAATTCATTTTTTACTGACACGTGTCCACAAATTCAAACAGTCACAAACATAAAAAATGAACCCACTTCATTTCAGTTTTTTTACGAGCATTTAACTCTCAGAGCAAATCAAACACATAGAGCTTTTCTTCCTCACAGATATCCAAACATTCATCAATGTCAAGCCAAATTCCTGCATACATCCTTAATGCAATGGCTATTGACTTCGACTCAGTCCTCTCTATTAAGAACTAATATGTTCGAAGTGTCTTTCTCAAGCTTAAAGCAGCTGGACTGAAGAAATTTCTAGGGTTATCAACTCAAGAAATTTATCCCAAGGAGGTTCAGAATCTTTATGCTAATATCTTCATTTCTGCTGACGGTAAAATCACAACAACCGTCAACAGCAAGTTGTTGATCATTGAAGAAGACTCCTTCAGAAATCTCTTCCAACTGCCTTCTGATGGCTTGCTCACTTTTCTGAAGTTAAGACTTCCGATATTGAGTAAATGCAGACGTTACTATCTACTGATGGACGAAAAATGAAAGATTCCGATCCAAAGAAGGAACTGAAGCTAGAGATTCAGTTACTAGCTGATATTGTGGCCAAGGGTGTACTCTCGTTTGCTGCCCTCACCCTTCAAAAATTTCAGGTGATGACTGCCATCATGGCTGGACGGAGACTGAACTGATCAGCTAACATTTTCACCATCTTCAAGAACATGCTTCAGTCGTCCAAACAGTCCAAAGGTTTTGCTGTGCCACTCAGCTACTTCCTAAAAAATTAAGGTTTGGTTGATGACTCTTCTGAAAAGTCATCGAAATTCAAGGTCTTCACTACCAAGAATGTTCAGCAACCAAAAATCAAGCTGAATATGTAACGTATCGGACTTTTTATACTATTTCAAATTTGCGGAAAATAAATATTTTCTTAAATAATTAATAATTTATCAAATTGCGATAAAATAAACTGCTCGTCTAAAAATATTTGAAGTAAAACAATTACAATCAAATTTTGCAAAAAGGTAAACGTTTAAACAACGTAAACAATCTCGTGAAAATCAGAGTATTTGAATCAACATGCATAAAATTCCTAAAACATAGGCGGTCCTCGGGTTTAGTGATCGAGCAAAACTTGCATTGTGGAATCCTTAATAAAAATATGATTTTGTATGCTCAAAAATTAATCGCAAGTGTACGATGTAAAGTAATAGTATAATGTACGTGAGTACGAGTATCGTTCCACTGAAGACTGTATTTGACAATTATTATTTTCAGTTATTAAATCTTTAGCAACGAAAATTTATTGGTTGTTTTAGTACTACCATGCTCAAATAAATACGCAAATAAAATGATTGAGGAATTGGATAATGAAATATAATATCTAAAATAGTTGATTTAAAATTCAATGAGAAATGAATTTGTTGGGAATTTCAGTTCACCTACCCCTCGTTAATTAATTAATTCGTTCGATAGTGATTGTATACTTCCGACAGGATTTCCTATTCAATTGAACACACTCTCTCGAGCTATGCCAAACTAATTCTACTCAATGAAGTAATTAAATGTCTTTAATTATTTATCAAGAGTGAATCGCGTGTCGATCTATGAAATCCCCTAGTTTTCGCCCTACCGGACTATGACTATCGGCGCGTATCCAATTTCATATATCTATGTAAATTGTAGATCCACGGATTATACTACTCGTTCCTATCACAAGTTATTCCCTCGAACTCACTCGCAATATAAAAACGTTGTTAAAGTTAGCTACGCTCTAACAACACAATGAAAAACAGTAGCACATTCAAGAATAACGCAACAATCGAAATATAAATTAATTAAATCAAAGTTTGGGGTAGGACCCCCTTAAATCCCAACAAATATTTAAAGTTAACCACTAGAATTCATAGTAAAAATAAACGCAACAATGTTTCAAAGATAAAAACTAAGTTAGAAATACTAGATTTGATGAAAAACGCAAAGACGATGCCCGGAAAATTGTCGAATCTGCAATCCAAGCGTGAATTCCTCTCCAAGGCTTGTGATGGCTACTGAATAATGTCTGAATAATGATGCAATTTTCGTGCCAAATCCCTTCCATATATTGCACATTCAGAACTAAGGGAAGAAATCGTCCAAAAATCTTCCCAAAATTACAAACGCGCGCGGGCGGACATAAGTTTCCGCCCGGGCGGATGACCTTCGCAAATCTTGTATTTTTATTTTTCTTTGACGCGCCCGGGCGGACCTAAGTTTCCGCCCCGGCGGATGACCTTCGAAAATTATCCTTCTCTCACGCCTTGGAGGCGCCCGGGCGGATGGCTTTTGACTTTTTTTCTTTAATTTTCAGTTTATGAACGACTCACCTGCATTTTCACCAACTAAATGCATGAGCAACAATAAAACATAAAGTATGCTAAAATAATACAAAATGCATGCAATCTAAATGATAAATGCAACACAATGCGACATAACATGATATAAAAAACAAGTAAAATCCCCCTATAGCAACCCCCCAATACTAACCTTTTGCTCGCCCTCGAGCAAAACAGGTGACAAGAAAAAATGGAACATGACACAAAGTAGCTCGACAGTGAATTCATAGTCATCAACTAGCCTAAGCGAAACTCAACATATTCCTTTGTCGATCAATGCAAAAGCACAATTCTTCGCACTTTCTTTTGGTCTAGACATTGTTTCAAATAAAACCTGAACGTGTATGTGTGTGTTCTTAGTTCTAGCACATAAATGAGGGATCTATTCTCAACCATGGTCAGAGATTTAAATCAGTCTGTTAGTGTAAATATTACTTTCCTTTATTCCTTTGCACTCAGTAATCACCAGCAACATTTTTTTTGACTGAATTTGAATCCAGTAATAAAAGGACTAAATTAGAGCATTTCATCTCATATCCAAATCCATGTGTTCTACATTTTTAGCCAGAAATAGGATTTTATTCCTTTATTCGGCTCTTCAACACCTTACATCTCCAACTTTAGCCAGGAATATGATTTCATTCCTTTATTCGGCTCCCCCACACCTTACATCTCCACCGTTCTCTTTTTTATAGCGCTGCTGATAGATACCTCGATTCAAGAGAATATCGTCAAGTTCAATTTACACCTTAAAACATCTTCGTTCCCCACTTTAGTTTTAAATTTTCGCCATCTTATCATGCATGCTTCTAGTTCTAATATTTGTGCAAAGAGAGTTCAATGTTTTAAATAAAACTTCATGTCTTTACCACCGTAGGTGCTAAAGAAGTGGAAGTACACGACAGACAGGATATGTCTCATCACCTCTTAATCATCCTTGGCTAACAAGTACTACTTCGAACACTATCGGCTGACACACTCCAATGCAAAAAAAACGACTAAAACTAAATGCCCACAAATAAAACCAACAAAGAAAAAAATGAACACATAACACAACACCCATCCACCCCCCAATACTAAAGTCGAGCAGTGTCCCCATTGCAGCAGACGATAAAAAAAAAGAGGCAGATAGTGTGTAACAAAATAGATGCAATATGACCTAAACATGCAACAGACACAGAAATAAACAAAACGATCTAAACGAAATGCAGGAAATAAAAAGAAGGGACAGAAGTGACACGCCTCTCAAAGATCATCCTCCTCTTGCGCCTCTGAGGGAATGACACCAGCATCCGGCTCTGGGGTATCGGCATAGTGGAACTGAAACGGTGGTGGGAAAGCTGGCACAGGTAGTGGCATAAGGGCTGGGTCAATACCACTGTGGCTCAGGGATAGACGCAGCATGGCATCAGTAGCAATCTGATACGTCTGACTCACAGCCTGCCACTGTAACTGATGGTTCGCGAAGGCAGCAAATTCGTCCATACGGTCTTGAAGAAGGCAACGTTGAGGTCGCGGGGCCGGTGGTGGGGGCTGCTGGGGCACGGGATCAAAAGTGAAATCGTCCCATATAGGTCCAAACTGCGGGAAAGCCTTCCGCTGTACTACCATTTTCTGTATCCAGCTAGCGTCATCGAGGGCCTTGGTCGGTGGCAACCACTCATCGTCATCCTGAAAAACGACCCAAGTGCCCGCACATAGCTCGGTGATAATGTGGGGGAAGAATAATGCCACATTCGGATTATGAATGCTCAGCTGGATCTGCGAATGAATAATCCTTCCCACATTGAGTGGCATGTGAGTGATCAGTGCATAAAGCAGCAGCCCCCTCTCCCTCTGTACTTTGCTAGTGTGCCCGACTGTCATCAAACGTGTGGCCAGAAATGCATACCACATCGCAGCCGGGACGAGCAAATATTTCTCTGCAAAACAAGTGTGCGAGCCAGGTGTCTTCCACGGAGACCCCGGATAGCAGATTCTTTGAATCATCAAGTCTAAATTGGGTTTTGCTGCCCATGCCACATATACCGAGTCATCCACAGCCGGTGTCTCAAGAACCCTATTAATTTCTACCAAACTAAAATCTACCAGCTTTCCTCTCACAAATGCTTTACTATCGCTCCTCTCAGCCGCATTAGCATAGAGTTCTCTCACCACTGGCACCACCGCGACTTGCGGTTGGCTACAAAATTTTCCCCAGCTTCTATTCTCAATTTGATTTATAATAGATATGTATTGCACAAGCTGGAAACCACGTTCACGAAGTGGAGCTCTATGTATTTTTGCATGTTCATAGCGTTCCCTAGCGGTATCATTCACAAATAATTGAGAATTACGCGATGAAGACGAAGAGGCATGACTCACCCGAGCTTTCTTAGGCGCCATCGTGGAATATTTGAGAAGCACAATTAGCCCGGAGTATGATGCGTGTTGCCGGACGTCAGTAGTGGCCGGAGGCTTCAGCGGCTGCGGGAAAAAGGGCAGCGGCGACTGGAAATATCATAGGTGGCCGGAAATGTCAAAGGTGGCTGAAAAATCTCAATTCTTGACCGGAAAAATCACTTCTTGATGTTTGGTGGAGATGGTGACCCAAGATTGTACCTAAAATTGACACAAGAGAGGGGATTTGAGTGAGATTTAGGGAGGAGGGGGGCAAAAATCGAAGGGGGAGGAGTAGGGTTCGAATGGGGAGAAGAAAAGAAGGGTGCAAATTTTTAAATCTGCGCGATCCGCCCGGGCGGAACTAAGTTTCCGCCCGTGCGGATGCTCCACGGCTTTTGGAAAAAAAAATTTGAAAACGAGCACGCCCGGACGGATGTGAATTTGCGCCCGGGCAGAGACCTCACGGCTTTTTGCAAATTTTTTTTTGAAAAGGGGCGCGCCCGGGCGGATGTAAATGTCCGCCTGGGCGGGAGCTTCACGGCTTTCCCTTCTTCTTTTTTTTAAATAATAAGAACATAAACTAAAAATCGAATTAAATGCAAGATAAGGGAAAACGGGGTAGTTCTCAATTTATAGTCGAGAGCTGGACTGTTGGTCAGTTTCAGTTCGGATTGTCTTGGAACCGGGTGATTCCAAGTTGTGGCTCGATTGTGCCACCCATGTAGTACTTCAGTCACTGGGCATTGACCGTAAATGTCTCATCCTTTCCATCTTGCAATTCTACAGCTCCCGATGGATAAACTTTGGAAATCACGAATGGACCAGACCATCGCGACTTCAATTTTCCGGGAAACAGTCGCAACCGGGAGTTGTAGAGCAGGACATTTTCACCTTCCTTGAATTCTCTTTCAATGATTCGTATGTCGTGAGCCCTCTTTGTCTTTTCCTTGTAGGATAGTGCGAGATCATATGCCAGATTCCGAAATTCCTCCAACTGGTCCAATTGAAGCAGACGTCGTTCACCTGCATCAGTAAAGTTAAAGTTCAGTGCTTTTGTTGCCCAGTATGCTCGATGCTCTAACTCTACTGGTAAATGACATGCTTTACCAAATAGTAGTCTATATGGTGTATTGCCTATAGGTGATTTGAACGCAGTCTTATATGCCCAAAGAGCATCATCTAACCTCACAGACCAATCTTTCCGACTGACACCTACTACCTTTTCCAAAATCCGCTTGATCTCTCGGTTCGACACTTCTACTTGACCACTCGTTTGGGGGTGATAGGGAGTAGATATCTTATGTGTGACACCATATTTTCTCAAAAGTTTTTCAAAGAGTTTGTTGCAAAAATGGGTGCCACCATCACTAATGATTGCTCGTGGTGTCCCAAACCTGTTAAAAATATTTTTCTTTAAAAATTTCAGGACCACTTGAGCATCATTAGTGGCATATGCTTCTGCCTCTACCCACTTAGACACATAGTCAACCGCCACCAAAATATATTTTTTCATGAACGAGCTGGGAAACGGTCCCATGAAGTCTATTCCCCACACATCAAAAACCTCACACTCAATAATATTATTTAAAGGCATTTCAAGACGGTTAGAGATGTTACCTGTCCGCTGGCATTTATCACAGGTAAGCACATAAGAACGAGCATCCTTAAAGAGGGTTGGCCAATAAAAGCCACAATCAAGTACCTTGGATGCCGTCTTGGTTGGTCCAAAATGACCACCTACCTCACGGTCATGGCAATGGTTAAGGACTTGACAAAACTCTTCCTCTGCAACACACCTTCTGATCATAGAATCTGCACAGATCTTAAACAAAAATGATTCCTCCCAAAAATAATATTTCACGTCAGAAAAGAATTTCTTACGTTGATGAAATGATAGATTGGGTGGTGGTGTGCCTGTGACAAGAAAATTGGCAAAATTTGCATACCAAGGACAGAGTCTCACCTCAAATAGCTGCTCATCGGGAAACCAATCATTTAAAGCATGATCTACACAATCATTACCAATCAGCTCCAACCTAGACAAGTGATCCGCTACCACATTCTCGACACCCTTCTTATCTTTTATTTCTAAATCAAATTCTTGCAACAATAAAATCCACCGAAGTAGGCGTGGCTTTGCATCTTTCTTAGCAAGTAAATATTTCAGTGCAGAGTGATCTGTGTAAATAATGACTTTGGACAAAACAAGATATGCATGAAATTTGTCAAGCACAAACACTACTGCAAGTAATTCCTTTTCAGTTGTTGCATAATTCAATTGAGCCTCATCTAAGGTCTTACTTGCGTAGTAAATTGTATGAAATACCTTGTTTTGCCGCTGGCCAAGCACAGCCCCCACCGCAGTATCACTGGCATCGCACATGACCTCAAAAGGCAGATCCCAATTTGGTGCCACCAAGACAGGAGCCGTCACCAAGCGCTCCTTCAAATTCTTGTATGCCTGTAAACAGTTCGAATTAAAATCAAAAGGCACATCTTTCATAAGTAAGGAAGATAGAGGTTTGGCAATTTTAGAAAATCTTTGATAAAACGCCGATAAAAACCGGCGTGGCCTAGAAAACTTCTGACTCCCTTTATGGATGCCGGAGGTGGCAAGTTCTTGATAATTTCAAATTTTGCCTTATCCACCTCTATTCCATGCCCGGATATCTTGTGCCCAGTACTATTCCTTCTTGTACCGTAAAATGGAACTTTTCCCAATTTAGCACCAAATTCGTCTCCTCACATCTCATCAATATCATCTTCAAATTCTGCAAACAATCATCAAAAGAAGAGCCAAAAATCGAGAAGTCATCCATAAAAATTTCAAGAAAAGTTTCTATCATGTCATGAAATATAGCGGTCATGCATCGTTGAAAAGTGGCAGAGGCATTACACAAACCAAAGGGCATCCGTCTAAAAGAAAACGTGCCATAAGGACAAGTGAAAGTGGTTTTCTTTTGGTCCTCAGGCGCAATCATAATTTGGTTATACCCTGAATACCCATCCAAAAAACAATAAAACTCATGACCCGCTAACCTCTCAAGCATTTGATCAATGAAGGGAAGTCGAAAGTGATCTTTATGGGTAGCATCATTTAATTTCCTATAATCAATGCACACACGCCATCCCGTAATTGTCCTAGTGGGTATTAATTCATTTTTTCATTTGTGATCATAGTAATCCCACCTTTTTTTGGCACACACTGAACAGGACTTACCCATGCACTATCAGATATAGGATAGATAATACCTGCATCAAGGAGTTTGATAGTCTCTGCTTTTACTACTTCTTGCATCTTTGGATTTAATCTTCTCTGAGGTTGCACAAGAGGTGAGTACTCGTCTTCCATCAAGATCTTGTATATGCAGACTGATGGGTTGATCCCTTTGATGTCTGCCACCTTCCACGCAAAAGCACTCTTGTGCGCTTTCAAAACTTCCAACAGTTTTTCCTCCATCACATCTGTCAAAGCAGCAGAAATAATGACAGGTAAAGTGTTATTCTCACCTAGGTATACGTACTTTAGGTGTGGAGGCAATGGTTTGAGCTCAAGCGTCGGTGGCTCTTCTAGGCTTGACTTTTGAAGGATCAAATCTCTTCGATCTCCCAAGTCCTCTAATCTCATCCTTATTGGCCTCTTCCATGGCTGGTTGGCATTGAAGTATGCCACTATTTCGGCTCTCTCTTCGTCCAATTCATCTTCTCTCAGTTCAGTAGTGGTGAGAGTGGCTTCCAAAGGATCTCTAATAGCACCATGCACATAGTTAGACACCAGAGAATCAAAAGCATCAGTTCTATAACAACTATCAGACTGCAGTGTGTGCTTAAGTGCATTAAAAACATCAAAAGTAATCTCTTCCTCCCCCACTCTCAACCTCAACTTCCCTTCTTGAACATCAATCAGGGCTTTGCCAGTCGCAAGGAATGGTCTCCCCAAAATCAAAGGCATTTCCATATCTTCCTCCATGTCGAGCACCACGAAATCTGCCGGAAAAATAAATTTGTCCAATTTCACTAGAACATCCGCAATCACTCCTCGTGGATACTTGACAGATCTGTCAGCTAGCAGTAAGGACATCCTGGTTGGCTTAGGCTCTCCTAATCCGAGTTTTCTGAATACAGATAAAGGCATAAGATTAATACTTGCTCCAAGATCCCACAAAGCTTTATGGAAAACAACATCACCAATCATGCAAGGAATAGAAAAACTCCCTGGGTCTTTTAGTTTCGGTGGGATTTTGTTTTGCACCAACGCAGAGCAATTTTCAGTTAAGTTCACCGTCATGTGATACTCCAACTTCCTCTTATTAGCTAATATGTCTTTCAAAAATTTAGCATAATTAGGCATTTGCATCAAAGCATCGGCAAAAAGAATATTGATATGCAATTTTTTAAATACCTCAAGAAACTTACCGAATTGTGCGTCAAGTTTTGCTTTTTTCAGTGCTGCAGGGAAAGGAGGAGGTATAACAATTTTAGATTGTGCAGTGGGTGCTGGTGTAGAGTTAGGAGACTTACCTTTAGATGTCTCAATCTGTTCATCCGGCGCTTGATTTTTTTCTTTTTCTCTCGACTCTCAAATTTTTCCACTCTTCAACTCAATGCCCTTCACTTGCTCTTTTGGATTGGTCTCTGTGTTACTTGGCAAGGTGCCCGGCTCTCTATTTGCTTTCATCTTTGCCAACTGTCCAATCTGATTCCCCAGCCCCTTTATGGATGCATCTTGGTTCTAGAGTCTGGTTTCGGTAGATGAGATGAACTTGGACATCATCTGTTTCAAATTGGATTTCTCTTCCCTAGGAGGATCAGATCTGTACATTGGTTGTTTTCCATATTGTTGTCCTTTCTGTGGTCGATTCTGACTGTTTTGACCACCCCATGAGAAGTTGGGATGTTGCCTCCATCCGGGATTATATGTGTTTGAGTACGGATCATTCCTTGGACGGTTTTGGACTCCCACTTGATTCACAGGTGCCCCTTCTGGCACATAAAAAGGACCACTGTCTTGACAGTCCTTAACATAGTGTTCTCCTCTGCATTTTTCACAAAATATCTCTTGTAGACGCATAGCCATACCACCCATATTCAAACCATCCAGTTTCCTGTTGAAGACATCAAGTTATGCAGTAATAGCGGAAAGGTCAGTTACCTGGTGAACTCCCGCACTTCTTCGCTGGTTGTTCCTTTCAGATTGAGGATGATAGCTGCTAGCAGCCATCTCCTCCAATAGATCATATCCTTCCTCAGCAGTTTTTCTCAGTAGGTTTCCACAAGCAGCAGCATCTATCATAGTACGATTAGGAGTAAGTAAGCCATAGTAAAAGGTTTGAACAACTAACCCAAGTGGTAGTTCATGATGAGGACATCTTCATAATAGATCTTTGAAGCGCTCCCATGCTTCATATAAAGCCTCCTGCTCAAATTGAGCAAATGTGGTTATGTCCGCCCGCAGCTTCATGGTCTTATATGGAGGGAAGTATTTAATGGAAACGATTTCGCCATGTCCTCCCATG
Source organism: Primulina tabacum (assembly GCF_025594145.1). Taxonomy (NCBI): domain Eukaryota; kingdom Viridiplantae; phylum Streptophyta; class Magnoliopsida; order Lamiales; family Gesneriaceae; genus Primulina; species Primulina tabacum. Next base: position 29,243,120 of record NC_134561.1, on the reverse strand, counting down.
TGGTGATCGAACCTACAGGAAAACAATTTAACCATGCTTTAGCTTTATCACGTAAAGAGAAAGGAAATAAATGCAGTCTAATAACATTATCAGAAACTCCATTAAATTTAAAAGTATCGCAAATTTCAAGAAAATCGGCGATGTGCGTGTTTGAGTCATCTACTGCAGATCCTCCAAACTGGACTGTATTCTGAATCATCTAAATTATCGCTGGCTTGATTTCAAATTGGTTTGCCCGCACAATAGGCCTCACAATTGGGCATACTCTAGCATCGGTATGCGGCGTGGCATCTCAACATGTCTATCTTCACGATGTTCCTCCTCATGCTCGTGCTCGTGTCTCTCTATCAGTTCCTTCAGTCTCTGCTGTTGTCTTCTCCTGCAGAAAGTTCTTTCAATTTCAGGGTCAAACTGCTCTAACTCCACGTCAAGTGACTTTGGAATGCACTGGAAGAGATATCTGTAATAGAATATGGAGTGTTAACTTAATAAAATGAAACAATGCTAAAGAAAATAACTAAAAATAAAATTGTGAATTAACACTCCCCGGAAACGACGCCAAAAACTTGATCGAGCAAAACTTGCATTGTGGAAGCCTTAATAAAAATATGATTTTGTATGCTCAAAAATTAATCGCAAGTGCACGATGTAAAGTAATAGTATAATATACGTTAGTACGAGTATCGTTCCACTGAAGACTGTATTTGACAATTATTATTTTCAGTTATTAAATCTTTAGCAACGAAAATTTATTGGTTGTTTTAGTACTACCATGCTCAAATAAATACGCAAATAAAATGATTGAGGAATTGGATAATGAAATATAATATCTAAAATGGTTGATTTAAAATTCAATGAGAAATGAATTTGTTGGGAATTTCAGTTCACCTACCCCTCGTTAATTAATTAATTCGTTCGATAGTGATTGTATGCTTCCGACAGGATTTCCTAGTCAATTGAACACACTCTCTCGAGCTATGCCAAACTAATTCTACTCAATGAAGTAATTAAATGTCTTTAATTATTTATCAAGAGTGAATCGCGTGTCGATCTATGAAATCCCCTAGTTTTCGCCCTACCAGACTATGACTATCGGCGCGTATCCAATTTCATATATCTATGTAAATTGTAGATCCACGGATTATACTACTCGTTCCTATCACAAGTTATTCTCTCGAACTCACTCGCAATATAAAATGTTGTTAAATTTAGCTACGCTCTAACAACACAATGAAAAACAGTAGCACATTCAAGAATAATGCAACAATCGAAATATAAATTAATTAAATCAAAGTTTGGGTTTGGATCCCCTTAAATCCCAACAAACATTTAAAGTTAGCTACTAGAATTCAAAGTAAAAATAAACGCAACAATGTTTCAAAGATAAAAACTAAGTTAGAAATACTAGATTTGATGAAAAACGCAAAGACGATGCCCGGACAATTGTCGAATCTACAATCCAAGCACGAATTCCTCTCCAAGGCTTGTGGTGGCTGCTGAATAATGTCTGAATAATGATGCAATTTTCGTGCCAAATCCCTTCCATATATTGCACATTCAGAATTAAGGGAAGAAATCGTCCAAAAATCTTCCCAAAATAACAAACGCGCGCGGGCGGACATAAGTTTCTGCCCGGGCGGATGACCTTTGCAAATCTTGTATTTTTATTTTTCTTTGACGCGCCCGGGCGGAAACTTATGACCTTCGAAAATTATCCTTCTCTCATGCCTTGGAGGCGCCCGGGCGGATGTGAATGTGCGCCTGGGCGGATGGCTTTCGACTTTTTTCCTTTAATTTTCAGTTTATGCACGACTCACCTGCATTTTCACCAAATAAACGCATGAGCAACAATAAAACATAAAGTATGCTAAAATAATACAAAATGCATGCAATCTAAATGATAAATGCAACACAATGCGACATAACATGATATGAAAAACAAGTAAAATCCCCCTATATCATTTAGCCTCCTGCGTAGTCCAAGATGGCTCATTGGTCTCCACCCCTCGTCTCCTCATACTCGTCCTGACCTGCATCGATCAAGTCTAGTGAGTCTAAAGACTCAACATGTATAAACTGGAAGTAACAAGTAATACAACATAACACCACATGAATTTTAAAGTAGAGCGTACATACTGAAACTTGAACGTAATAACATAAACGTAGACGTGTCATCATCGTAAAACCTTTCAGAAATATACTTGCGTCGAACATACTTGAACATGCATAAATTTCAACATTTTGCATAGAGATATGTTTCAAAGCAAGTGACCCGTAACATAATACGCCTGATCAGACTAAACCATAGTACTGGGGTGGAAGAGATGTGTAGAACCCGAATAATTAGATTACGTATAAGCCATGCATAATTGCTATTATTTAAATTAAAAACGATTTTTAAATATATGAAGGGTTTACTCCATTTTAAATTTTGTTAAGTCACGATCATTCATTTTAAATGCAGAGGTTTAGTTTTAACTTTTCGGTTAAATACGCGAGGCCGGACTGGAGTTGGAATATTGAGATAAAAAAATTAATAATAAGAAAATATTCCTAAATTTAATTTAAGCCAATGAATAATTTATTTTAATGATAAAGAATATTTTTAGGATTTATTAAATTAATTGGATTTAAGCTATTAAATAAGTTCTTCTAGGTCCAATATTTAGTTAATAGCCTAAATTAGAATGTGTAGCCAATTGGGATAAATTAATCTAAGCCTAATATATTCAAGAAATTAAAACCTAATATTTTAATAATAAATTGTTAGCCCAAGCCATGCCATGCAAGATTGCTACCCTAAATTAAATTGTTAATTCACTAAAATACATATTGAGTATTTAAAGCTTTAGGAATTTAAAATACAAGATTTAAGCCATGTTTTTACGCATTTAGACCACAATTTCGGCCATCACCTAGCTCATCAAAACCATGATTTACGTGTAGCATGAAGGAAATGAGATATTTGAATTGCCAATCAAACTCATCACTTGCACCTTCCATCTTAATGTATTGCATGACTCATTATTCATCTTGGTAACCTTCCCCTTCACTACTTAACATTTCCTCCGCCCCCACCTTCGTTAATAACAAAGAAAGCAACAGCTAATAATCGTGTGTTATCAGCAAGAACAAGAAAAGAAGAAAGAAAAGAAAACTCTGTCTCCGTCGCGCCGTGTTCGTCGTATTGTTTTGTTTCTTTCAAAACCGATTTCAGGCATGTATATATCGATTCTTTTCTCTCCAATCAAATCCAATAGATATTTTTACACGTTATACATTCATGGGTTAAGCAACAAACGAAATATGATAGCAAAAGACACAAGAATTCTGCACAGCCCCCTCAGCCATTTGCGTTGCACCTCACGGTTTGAGTTGTTTTTGTTGGTTACAGGAAGTTGCTTGGTCCCAGGCACCCAAGGCTGCATCTAGACACGTACTAAGGTGGGTTAGAGTCATGTTGGTTCATTGGTTCAAGCCCATGCACTTGAGACAAAGACTTGACAGCAACTTCTTCCATAGTTGCAAGTTTGAGTCACGATTTCTATGTTTGATTGTCTAAGGAGAGTGTTCGGATTGTGTTTGGTCTAAGGCCTGTAACCATGGTTAGAAACCTCCCTTAGCATGTATAGGATGTGACCAAGACAGCCTTTCAAGGCTTGGTTCGCGAGTACATCAAAATTTTAAAATAACCATACAAGTGCCCCTCGATTTTTCATTTCTGGTTTGGGTGAGTGAGTTCGGGTTTGGGGTGTTTGGGGTGGATCGTAGTTGGCTTCTAGCCCATAGCCATGGTCCATACAACACTTCATCAAGTCTAGATCGAGCCATGGTCAAGCATATGGCCACTGGAACGATACAAGGCAGTAAAAACGGATCAACACATCACACTATGCAGAAAGTGATGTTCTCGGGTGAAGCTTTGGATTGTCATAGGTGTTTTCTTGGATTGTGGTTGGCTTTTAGCCCTTAGCCATGGTTCAAGCCACACCTTAGGACGTTGGTAGGAGACTCTGGTCGGTGGTTCAAGCCCCAATGGCCATTGGTCTCGTAAAAGAAGCATAGTAAGCGCAGCTGCTGCCACGTTTTTTTTACAGCAACTTTGTTTCGGTTCAGAGGTGGTGTTTGAGTTCTTGGTTTGCTTTTAGCCTATGGCCTTGGATTAGACAGTACCTCAATGAGTTGGGAAGGTCATGTTTTTGGCCGTTGGTGATTTGGTTAAGTTTAGAGGTCATACGAGAATTTACGGTGCAATGTGCCAAAGTGACTCTCGAAAGAGCGTTTCAATATTTTGGCCTCTATTCACTAATTTTCGTGGATTACAATTCTTAGGGTTATTATTTCATCATGTTAAGTGAATTTTAATCATGAATAAACGATGGTTCGATGTTGGTTCCGGTTGGTACGTAGTCATGGTTAGAAATTAAGTTGTTGGTCTCGTTGGCCCCGTTTTTGGTTCGATTACGAAGTTGTTCTCAAGATAAAAATATTTGCATGTGTCTCATGTTAGAATTAGGTCGCAGCAAGCCTGGGAAAGATCCAACTCATTTGGTAAAAACAGGGTTATAATTATAATACGTGCATAAATGAATAAAATGTTTATTTTTGAGATATATGTGATATGTCTTATGACCACCTCACGCTTATGGGGTCTCCACTCGGTGACTTACGACCGGTTTATGTTTATGTATGGGTACTGACATCGAGTCCAAGGGTTGTGGTGATCTATACCGCCCAGTATATTGTGGTTTAGTCTGATCAGACATTCATTTTATGTTACAGGCCACTTGCATTGAAATATTATCTCTACCAGAAAAACCTCATTATGATATTTTATGACAGGGCTCTATCGAGCAAATATTTTACGTATGATTTTTAGATGTGCACGTATTTATAATTACCCATGACACGATTTTCACCTTAGGCTTTATGATACGATATTTTTACGTTACACGAAATTTTATGATATATTTACTTGTTATTCACGGTATATGCATGTTGAGTCTTTAGACTCATTATAGTTGATTGTTGTAGGTACTGATGAGGGCGAGACCGAGGGCGGAGACCAGTGAGCTAGCTTGGGTCAGCAGTAGTAGGAACCCGAGGACCTCATGTTTCAGTTTATTCACCTTTTTATGTTCAAACTCAGTTTTATTATGTTGAATTATTTTTAAGTTGTTGAGTTGAAAAACAATATTTACTTCCGCTGTTATTTTAAAAATTTAATCCATTTATCAGTTTATTCGATGAAGGATGCATGTTATTTATTTAAAGAGAAAAATTTTAAATAATTCCGCAAAATTACGAATACGAAATACGGGCCTCTACAGTTGGTATCAGAGCTTATATTCTTGTAAAGGGTTGTATTACTACAGATCTCGAGAAGCTCATGAAGTCACGTCTTCGGTCTGTAAGTGTTACGTTTATGCATTTCGCTTAAATCATGAAATATTTTAACGGCATGTTTTCATGAAATATTTTATGTTCAGATTATGATTATACAGTGTTTATTTAAATTTAAAAAAATAATAGAATTATGCTTGTTGGTTACGTGTGGGTTATGCATGGAACAGTATGCCTCCTAGACGCATTAATGATCGCACGAGAGATGAGGAGCATCGTCATGAGGACGGTGAGGATCATAGGTAGGAGAGAGATTTACCGCCACCCCCTCCACCGGACATGAACGCCCAGATGTTAGCCGGAATGACATAGTTCTTCGCAGAGTTTGCGGGGAACAATGCCGGGGTAGCCAGGCAGATGGGGCCTGAGGCTACCTATGAGCGGTTAATGAAGATGAGACCGAAGGAGTTCTCAGAGACGACAGATCCTATGATTGTCGAGGGCTGGATTAAGTCCCTTGAGGTTATCTTTGAATTTATGGAGCTTGGAGATGAGGATAGGGTTCGTTGTGCGACCTATCTGTTTGGAGGAGACGCTCACTTGTGGTGGGAAGGAGCATCTGTAGCCCTGAATTTGGCCACTCTGAGCTTGACGCGCTTTACTGAGGTATTCTACTCTAAATATTTTACTGACGAGGTGCGTTACAGGTTGACCAGGGAATTTATGACCCTGATGCAGGGAGAAATGACTGTTACGGAGTTTATCCGTAAGTTTGAGAGGGGTTTCCATTTCGTACCACTGATTGCAAATGATGATGGGGCCAAGTTGAGGCAATTTATGGATGGTCTGCGGCCGATCTTGCGCCGTGATGTTAGGGTGGCTGGCCCTAATACCTATGATGTCGCGGTCTCCAGGGCTCTAGCTGCAGAGCAGGATCAGAATGATATTGAGAGAGATCGCCAGGGCAAGCGACCAGTCCAAGTACCGCACCGCCCCCCTCAGCAACAACATCAGAGTAAGAAGCCTTTCCACGGCCCATCCAAGAACAGAGGACATCAGCAGCAAGGACGTGTAGTCCCGAGGTCCTCGGAGTACCCAGTCTGTGCCAAGTGCAAACGCCGCCATACTGGAGTTTTTAGGTATGGTTCCGGTATGTGCTACAAGTGTGGTAGTCCCGACCACTTACTGAAGAATTGCCCTCAGGGGAGTCTGCCTACCCAAGGCAGAGTTTTTTCTCTCCACGCAGCGGAGGCAAACCCGGAGACGATGCTCTTGACAGGTATCTTAAAACTTTAAGTTGTATTTGAAATTTAATGTTTTGGGTTAAGACGTTGAACTTAGAATTTGTGATAGGATTGCATGTTCTCATTAGTGTTATTTTCGGAAATTAGGTTAGAAGAACTTTGACCTTCGCATGTCTATAAGTTTAGTTCTTGTAAAACTATTGGGTTAGCTTGATGTTCCAACCTTTCAGGGAGAAATTTTATAGCGGGCTCAGCTACAAATGCCTTGATAGATTCAGGGGCTACTCATTCGTTAATTTCGGAGACCTTTGTAAATTTCCTCAAGGTCAAGACCATTGGGCTAGACATAGCATATTCGGTAGTACTGCCTTCTGGAGAGGAGCTGACAGCTATTAATGTGATCCGAGACATAGACGTCGAACTTCATGGTAATCTTGTTTATGCCGATCTTATCATATTGTCGATGCCAGAATTTGATATCATTCTGGGTATGGACTGGCTATTAAGGAACATAGTTTTGATTGACTTCCAGCGGAGATCTGTTCTAGTCCGACAGCTTGGGAGAGAGCAATTCTTATTCGAACCAGACAGGTACTTTCCTTTACCATGTATAATACCTTGTGTCCATGCTAGGAAGCTCATGCGTAGAGGGTGTCGAGCATTTTTAACGACATTAGTATCTGTTCCCAAAACACCAAGTCAGTCAGCCTCCGATGTCCCAATTGTCAGAGACTTTCTAGACGTTTTTCCTGATGACGTCTCTGGTATGCCACCTGTGCGAGAGGTGGAGTTCTCTATTGAGCTTATGCCAGGTACGCACCGATCTAAAAAGCACCATACCAACTAGAATAGACAGAGATGGTAGAACTCAGGAAGCAGATTCAGGAACTTCTTGACAAGGAGTTCATTCTCCCAAGTTTTTCACCATGGGGCGCGCCAGTCTTATTTGTGAAGAAGGATGGTTCGATGAGGCTCTGCATTGATTACCGGGAATTGAATAGAGTTACAGTGAAGAAAAAATACCCACTTTCGAGGATTGAAGATTTATTTGATCAGTTGCAAGGAGCTTCAGTATTCTCAAAGATTGATCGGCGTTCTGGTTATCACCAGTTGAGGGTGAAAGATACCGATGTTCTCAAGACTGCTTTAGGACTCGTTATGGCCACTTCGAGTTCCTTGCGATGCCGTTTGGTTTGACGAATGCGCCAGCGATCTTCATGGATCTCATAAATCGCGTATTTCAGCCGTATCTTGATCGATTTGTGATAGTATTCATAGACGACATTCTCGTCTACTCAGAGAATCAAGAGGATCACAGCAGACATCTGACCGCAGTATTGCAGACCTTGCAAAAAAAGCACAAGCTATTCGCGAAGTTCAGTAAGTGCGAGTTCTGGTTAGAGAAGGTGGCGTTCTTAGGCCACGTCGTTTCTATTCCCGAAAACGATTCAGTCTTCTCTTCTAGACCGTATTTGCAGTAGACAGTCAGCAGATGAGCAGTTGGCGAAGTGGAGGCAGAGAGATGAGGCCAAGGGCAGTATTTTGTATACAGTTAGCGACGGTATTTTGAGATATCGAGACAGGATGTGGGTTCCTAGCGGCGGTTTTATTCGAGCAGATATTTTATCTGAAGCCCATATGTTGCCATACTCTATTCATCCTGGGAGTACGAAGATGTATAAAGATCTGCAATCGATGTATTGGTGGCCCGGTATGAAGAAGGATATCAGACGTTTTGTATCTGAGTGTCTGACGTGCCAGCTAGTGAAAGCGGAACATCAGAGACCAGCAGGCTTGCTCAAGCCTCTTCCTATTCCCGAGTGGAAGTGGGAGAATATTACCATGAACTTCGTGGTAGTTTTGCCGAAGTCAGCCAGAAGGTCAAATGCTATCTGGGTGATTGTTGATCATCTTACCAAGTCCGCGCACTTCTTACCTATTAAGACGACTTTCACCATGATTTAGTATGCCGAGTTGTATATCCGGGAGATAGTCCGACTTCATGGTATTCCCGTTTCTATAGTGTCTGACCGAGATCCTAGATTCACTTCCTCATTTTAAAAGAGTTAGCATTCAGCTATGGGTAAGAAGTTGTTGTTTAGCACAGCCTTCCACCCTCAGACGGATGGCCCGTCAGAGAGAGTTATCCAGATTTTGGAGGATCTTCTCCGTGCATGTGTCCTCAATTTCTCAGGGAGTTGGGAGTCGAAGTTGCCATTGGTGGAGTTCACCTATAACAACAGTTTTCAGTTGTCTATAGGTATGGCTCCGTATGAAGCACTGTACGGTCGTAAATGCAGATTGCCTATTCATTGGGATGAAGTAGGGGAAAGAGCAGAATTGGGTCTGGAGATCATTCAGCAGACTGCCGACGTAGTAGTCAAGATCCGTGATAGAATGAGGACTGCTCAGAGCCGACAGAAGAGTTATGCGGATCAGAGGAGGAGAGATCTAGAGTTTTCCGTTGGCGACCATGTTTTTGTGAAGATAGCACCTATGAAAGGTGTCATGCGATTCGGGAAAAAAGGAAAGCTCAGTCCGAGATTCATCGGACCATTTGAGATCCTCGACAGAGTTGGGACGTTAGCTTATCGTGTTGCTCTTCCGTTGAATCTGGCCGGAGTACACAACGTGTTCCACGTCTCTATGCTGAGGAAGTATATGGCGAATCCTTCGCACGTCTTGAACTTCGAACCGTTGCAGCTCACTCCGAACATGTCTTAAGAAGAAAGACCAGTGCAAATCTTAGACTGACAGGAGAAAAAGCTTCGGAACAAACTAGTGAAGCTAGTGAAGGTCAAATGACTCAATCATTCGGAGGAGGAGGCTACGTGGGAATCGGAGCCAGAGATGAAGAGTCGATACCCCGAATTATTCGGTAAGTTTTAATTTCGAGGACGAAATTTCTTTTAAGGGGAGGAGAGTTGTAGAACCCGAATAATTAGATTACGTATAAGCCATGCCTAATTGCTATTATTTAAATTAAAAACGATTTTTAAATATATGAAGCGTTTACTCCATTTTAAAATTTTGTTAAGTCACGATCATTCATTTTAAATGCAGAGGTTTAGTTTTATCTTTTCGGTTAGATACGCGAGGCCGGACTGAAGTTGGAGTATTGAGATAAAAAAAATTAATAATAAGAAAATATTCCTAAATTTAATTTAAGCCAAGGAATAATTTATTTTAATGATAAAAAATATTTTTAGGATTTATTAAATTAATTGGATTTAAGCTATTAAATAAGTTCTTCTAGGTCCAATATTTAGTTAATAGCCTAAATTAGAATGTGAAGCCAATTGGGATAAATTAATCTGAAACGTCCTGCCTTTTTTATTTCTTTAAAAGTACTAGAATTTTTTTTTACACTCAATTTTCGGCCAATACATAAACCTCATGAATAAAATATTTTCCACTTTAAAATAAAACATCATCCAACTAGCGTTTTAAAAATCAAGTGAACTAGTCATAAAAATGAAATTGTCAACTGGTTTACCAAACCAAAAAAGTAATAAGTTTGAAAAGTATAGCCCATACTAAACCTCTCAAAAATCTCTCAAAAGCATAAATTAAAGGTCTTAAATATCTTTAACTTAAATCAGTAATCATAAAACATAATGCGGAAAATAGTAGCGCTGGTCCTCGGGTTGTGTGCACCTTCAGTCCAGTCAAATCACCCGTCAAGACCTCCCTCAAACTCACCTGCATCCATCACACCTAGTGAGTCTAAAGACTCAACACACCATCATCTTTATAGCAAGTAATACGTAATACAGTCAACATATAACAGTGAAAATATTTGTACTTAAAATATCGTTTTCATGAAGATGCATAAACTTCAAACATGAACATTTTTGTAAACCTTTTATGATGCATGAATTTTAGATAGAAACATTTTCAAAATGATGCATCAACTTTAAGCATAAACATTTTCATGACATGCATAACATAAACCTAAACCTTTTCCCTTTTTTTTCCTCAACATGACATGACATAAAACATTTTTTCATTATCATAAACATTTTTCCTTTTCCTTTTCTTTTTTCCTTTGTCGAATTCAGATCGTTAATTGTGACTTTCCTCAAGCCTCAAAAGTCGATGGATCCATCTACATGTAACCACAGTACTGGGCGACGTGGGACACCAGCAACACTCTCACAGGTCAACTGGGCCCTGGCCTATCATGATCGAATAGAAATACGATCGTCGGGGCTCCCTCTGGGGCCTTCTCCCATAAATGGGCTCCCTCTGGGGCCTTCTCCCCTCACGATATTCTCATTCTTACCTCAAACCTCATATCCTCATAACCTCATATTCGCAATAATGGAAACACGATCGTCGGGCTCCCACTGGGACCATCACCCTCACGACATCGCCATCATTAACGAATTAGTCACAATCACTTCACTTCCTTCAACATTTTTCATTCCCATCACTTTAGAAAAATCATGAATAATATTTGCATTTTTCATTTTGAAACCAAGCATGCAACATGTCTTTTAAGTGTCAACCTTAAATCATAAAAATCCCATAGACATTTAAAAATCATAATTTAATCATGAACATTTCATAAAAATTTAAAATGACATTTTAACCTCAAAACATGTAAAATAACATTTTGACATATTAAATCATAACCATCTAAAATTCCTTAAACATTTAAAATATCATTTTAACATATAAAATCTCATAAACATTTAAAATATCCTTTTAACATAAAAATTCCACAAACATCCATAACTATAAAAAAAAATAATCATATTAGCACATAAAACAGCATTCAGGGCACTGCCATGACGTTCACTAATTTTCTAAGTGCAAAAAGATCGTTTTACCCCTAGACGTAAAATTTCCCGTTTTTGACATTTTCTTGAATTCATTGACTCTAACATGCCCCAAATAATTATTTAAGCCTAAATTAAAAATGCCAAAATTTTATTTAGCTTAAAAACAAGGCTTTTAAAATTAATCCTTCATTAATCGTTTTGACGGTGTTTTAATCTCGAAAAATCTCAAACTTTAATATAAAATTACTAAATTCAAATCTTTTATATTATTTTAGCCCTTATGAACCCCGACTCGACCCCCCCCCCCCCCCCCCCCCCCCCCCCCCCCCCGTGAGCCGTTTTTCAATTTTTCTTAGTTAAGAACCTAACTTGACACCTAAACTTCGACCCCGAGCCAACTTTCGATTTTCACGAGTTACCCCGACCGAACCATGTTGATCCAAAACTTGACCAACATCCTAAAGTACCCTACTGGACCCTTAGACCACTAAGGAACCCAAGCCAAACCCAAAAACGAGCAGCCCCAAGTGATCCCTATGCTGGCCGAGAGTCCCCAACAGCGAGGAGTCTAGTTTCATGCGTCTAGGACCTAACCAACGAGCCCAGCCCCTGAACCACCACGTTGTGCACTTTCCTAAGACCCTTAGGACTCGCCCTAGCCCAGCCCCTGAGCCTTGGACCGAGCCCTTCCCTCCAAGCAAGCTGCGCACTCCATGCACAAATCTGTGCTTGCTCTCGGGTAGGAGTCCTCGTGTATCAGGACTCCTCCCAGTCCTCAAACCCGAGTCCTAGCTTGGCTAGGACTCTACTCTAGACTCAACCAAGACCCTAGCCAGCCCCGAACCCAAGCCAAGGCCAGCCCTCCCCCCTTGATCAAGAAACCCTTGATTAACATTCCTTATAACATTTTAACTAAGATATCCCAAGGTTCTAAATATTCTTTCTAGCCCAAATCATCAAAAATTCCTATCAATTAAACCATCAAATTACCGCTTATTGCTAAATTAGTTCCCAAATTCCTTAACAATTGCAAAAATCAATTTTTAATTTCCTCAAAAATTATCTTAATTGGTTCTTAATTTCAAAAATTCTAGGATTAATCCATAAGCTCTTAACATTCTTAATTCTCCTCTACGGGTTTCCCATAACATAAATTTCGATAATTTAAACTTATTTACCCAAAATCATTTGCTATAACCTAATTTACCTTTCATCAAAACTTAAAATCCTAATTTATATATTTTCTTACTCCGAAGTCGTTACAAATCCTTAAATCATTATTCCTTACGTCTAATTCCCAAAAATTAATTCGACTAGTAACCTTGAATCATAAATATTTTCTTAGAAAATCTATTTGTCCCATAAAGCATTCATAATATTCACGATTAACCTATAGCCCAAAAACTAAAACGTCAATACTAAAACCCAAAAATCAACATAGTCCAATTCCACCACAAAACCAACATGCGTTAAAATCAAATAATTTTTCATTTCATATCGTACCACATATAAAAAAAATTCCAAAGCATATAAATCATATATTATCATGAAGCTATTAAACATGTGACGTGAACATATAATTCATGTAGTCATGCAGGTGACAACATATAAATCATATAAAGCATGTAAAAACTTACAACTTTGAGGCTTGACGACTGATCTTTCTGGCGCTGACGGTGGCACAACCCTTTACAGGACCTTTGCTCTGATACCAACTGAAACGTCCTGCCCTTTTTATTTCTTTAAAAGTACTATAAATTTTTTTTTTACACTCAATTTTCGGCCAATACATAAACCCCATGAAAATATTTTACCCTTTAAAATAAAACATCATCCAACTAGCGTTTTAAAAATCAAGTGAACTAGTCATAAAAATGAAATTGTCAACTGGTTTACCAAACCTAAAAGGCAATATGTTTGAAAAGTATAGCTCATACTAAACCTCTCAAAAATCTCTCAAAAGCATAAATAAATGGTCTTAAATATCTTTAACTTAAATCAGTAATCATAAAACATAATGCGGAAAATAGTAGCGCTGGTCCTCCGGTTGTGTGCACCTTCAGTCAAGTCAAATCACCCGTCAAGACCTCCCTCAAACTCACCTGCATCAATCACACCTAGTGAGTCTAAAGACTCAACACACCATCATCTTTATAGCAAGTAATACGTAATACAGTCAACATATAACAGTGAAAAATATTTGTACTTAAAATATCGTTTTCATGAAGATGCATAAACTTCAAACATGAACATTTTTGTAAACCTTTTATAATGCATGAACTTTAGATAGAAACATTTTAAAAATGATGCATCAACTTTAAGCATAAACATTTTCATGACATGCATAACATAAACTGTAGAACCCGTAAATTAGACTACGTACGAGCCATGCATAATTCTAATATTTTGAATTTAATTGACTTCATTGCATGATTATTTAAATGTTTTTCTTTGAAGTTAATTATTTTAGCCAGCAGTTTAATTTTATTCTTTCAGTTATTTCAGTGAGGCCGGACTGGAGTTGGAGTTTAGAGATAAATTTAAGATTTAGGAAATATTTCCAGGATTTATTTTAGCTAGCAAATAAGTTAATTTAAGTTAATAAAGAAGTTTAAGGAATTATTTAAGCTACTTGAGGTGAGTAGAAAATAAATTCATTTAAGTTCCATAACTAAGGGGTTAGTTCACTAAATTATTTAAGGGATAGGTAAGGCACTTAAGGTATTAAAATTTATCAACTAAACAACATTTCCCCTTCATTTTTATTGTGTAATTTCGGCCACCCTTAGTTGATTAAGCATTGATATGCCAACTCAACACCTTTGACCCTTTCTTTGTATTTAATTAGTAGGATAATTCTTTTATTTTTGGGAGCACCATTTAATTAATGATCAACCTTATCCTCACCTAGTCTAGATGGTAATTGATCGACCACCTCACCCCAACATTCACCAACAAATCATTTGATATCAACTAGAATTCAAAATTCAAATAATGGTAGACTTGGTCACCCTTTGTATCCCTTTATTATGGGATCTGCCCTCACTCCCCCAACCACTTAATCCCCTCCTCCATCACCGAAATCAGAGACATTTTAGAGTAGAAAATCGTGACCCTCATAGCTAGAATCAAGAGAGAAAAGTCGTGAGCAAGAAAATAAAAGGAAAGAAGCGCTCCACCTCCTCCGCGCCGAGTCGTCGTATTCTTTCATTTTTCATTCAAACGAAAACCAAGGCATGTCTAGATTCTTTCAAACCTCAATCAAGTCCTATTATCAATTATTTTCATTGCATGATCATGATTTCTTTGGCCATAAACCGAAACACACCAAGAAATTTAAGAAAAATATAACATGCAGATTTTCGGTTTCCATGACAAGCTTCACGGGTTCTCTTGTTTTGACGTTTCAAGTGGATGGCTCGACTCCAGGCTCCCAAGGCAGCTCCTAGACATGTAATAGGATGCATTAGGACCATGTTGGTCCATTCATTCAGTCCCCATGCTTGCTGGAAAACCAAAATCACATCAAGCTCCCCATAGGTGCAGAGTTGTGTTCGAAAATTCAGTTTTGTTGTCCAAGGGTAAGGATCTGATCATGGCTGCCCTAGGGGCCTATAGCCATGGTTGGATCACTCTCCTAGCAGGTCTAAGACGTGACTAAGTCGCCCTTTTGGTGGCTTGGTCCATGGTGAATCGGTTTTTAATAAAACAACAAGAACAGCCCTTCCCCCTTTCGGCTTTCTCTTGGTACAGCATGTGCATTTCGAAAATGGTGTGGATCTTGGTTGGCCTATGGCCCTTAGCCACGGTTCATACCGTGCCCCTAGATGTCTAGATCATGCCATGGTCAATCAATGGCCACTGGAACGAGTCGAGACAGCAAGCGAAGCACAACACCACACACGCACGCATGAGGGCCCTCGGTAAGAGCTTTCGGTTGGTTGCTGGAATGAGGCGAATTGTGTCTGGCCTAGGGCCCTTAGCCATGATTCAAATAATTCCTTGGGATGTTGATAAGAGTCTCTGGTCGGTGGTTCACGCCCCAATGGCCGGTAGTCTCGAAAACAACACAAGATACGCGATGGTACAGCTGCTGGAAATTTACAGCAAGTTGCTGGGTTGGTTCGGAGGCTCGTTTGAGTTCTTGGTTGGCTTTTAGCCTATGGCCTTGGACAAGACAGTGCCTCATCAAGTTAGGAAGGTCGTGTTTTTGACCGTTCGTGATTCGGATCATTTTTGAGGTCGTACGAGAATTTACGGTGCAATGTGCCAAATTGACTCTCGAAAGAGCGTTTCTTGTTTTGGCCTCCATTTCACCTAGATTTCGACCCTCATCATTTTAGGAGCATTAGTTCATAATTTTAAGCGTATTTTAATCATGACTATATGTCGGTTCAGTGTCGGTTCGGGTTGGTTCGGAGTCATGATTAAATACGAAGTAGTTAGACGTAATTGTCGCATTTTCAAACTTAATTGCATAGTTTGGTCAAGTATAAGCTATTGCATATTTTTCATGGCATATTTAGGTTGCAGCGAGCCTGGGAACGATCCAATCCAGTTGGTAAAATATACAGGATATTTTCATTATGCCATTTAATTATATTACGTGCATGAAAATAGAAAATACTTATTTTTGAGATTTATGCGATATTGCTTGTGGTCAATTCACTATTATGGGAGCATTATTTTATACGGTCGCCAGTGACCGATCAGTTCAGTTTGGTACCACCCGGTCGCCAGTGACCGGTCAGCTCAATTCAGTTTGATACTCCCCGGTAGCCAGTTAGCAATCAGTTCAGTTCAGTTCAGTTCAGTGCAGGGGCCACAGGCGTAGACCATAATCTCAAGAGAAAATTTTTATCAGTTTTTTCAGTACAGGGCTCCAAGGAGCAAACATTTTCACTATGATTTTCAATTCAGTTATGCATGTATTATAATTGCTCAGTACAAGTTATTTTAAGTAAGCCTCATGACATGATATTTTATCCATGCAAATTACATTTTCTCGTTACCTACGATATTTGCATGCTGAGTCTTTAGGCTCACTAGACTTGATTGTTGTAGGTACTGATGAGTCCAGGGCCGAGGGCGGGGACCAGTGAGCCAGCTTGGGTCGGCAGTAGTGGCACCCGAGGACCTCAGTTTCAGCACATGTCATTTTATGCTCAAACATTTTTACCAGTTGTTGGACATTCTTTGAATTGTTATTTTTGGCAAACTTTATTTTCTTCCGCTGCTATATTTTTTTAAACATTGAACTTGATTCATCAGTTGATTTTATGGATGAGGCACTCCATTTATTTTAAAATAAAAATTTTTAATTTTTCCGCAAATTTTCAAAGTAAGAATTTCCAAGGCCTCTACAGTTGGTATCAGAGCCAGGTTCTGTATAGGGTTTCACTACTACTGACCGCGAGAAGCTCACGAAGCCACGTCTTAGGTCTGTAAGTTTTTCAGTTCAGCATTTTGTTCAGCATTTCAGTTAAAGCATGAATTATTTTGTCAGCATGCTTCCATGAAATAATTTCAACCAGATTTTCAGTATTTCA
Organism: Primulina tabacum; assembly: GCF_025594145.1. Classification (NCBI taxonomy): domain Eukaryota; kingdom Viridiplantae; phylum Streptophyta; class Magnoliopsida; order Lamiales; family Gesneriaceae; genus Primulina; species Primulina tabacum. Next base: position 29,226,197 of record NC_134561.1, on the reverse strand, counting down.
GTGTTCATTCAAAATAAATTATGGAATTATGCATGTTAGTTACGTATGGGTTATGTTGGAACAGTATGCCCCCTAGACGCATTTTAGAGCGCAATAGAGAGGAGGAGCCTCGCCGAGAGGACAGGGAGGAGCGTAGACCGGAGGGAGACCTACCACCTCCTCCACCGCCCCCACCTGACATGAGTGCCCAGATGCTAGCTGGGATGACACAGTTCTTCGCACAGTTTGCGGGGAACAATGCGGTGGTGACTAGGCCGACAGGGCCAGAGGCTGTTTACGAGCGATTCATGAAGATGCGTCCAAAGGAGTTTTCTGGGACGTCTGACCCCATGATTGCCGAGGGATGGATCAAATCCCTCGAGGTTATCTTCGAGTTCATGGAGGTGGGAGATGCAGAAAGAGTCCGGTGTGCCACCTATCTGTTCAGTGGAGATGCCCGCTTATGGTGGGAAGGAGCGTCAGTAGCCCTGACCTTGGCTACACTCTCATGGACACGCTTCACGGAGGTTTTCTACTCCAAATATTTTGCTGAGGAAGTTCGCACCAGGTTGACCACTGAGTTCATGAGCCTGAGACAGGGAGACATGACGGTTACGGAGTTCATCCGTAAGTTCGAGAGGGGCTGTCATTTTGTGCCCCTGATCGCGAATGATGCCAAAGCCAAGTTGATGCATTTCCTGGTGGGTCTACGGCCGATCTTGCGCCGGGATGTTAGGGTGTTTGATCCTTCTACTTATGAGATTTCTGTCTCCAAGGCCCTAGCCGCAGAGCAGAATCTGCGGGATATCGAGAGGGATCGCTAGGGCAAGCGCCCAGTCCAGGTACCACACCGCCCTCCTCCTCATCATCATCAGCAGCAGAACAAGAGGCCTTTTCACGGACCGCCTAGAAACAGAGGCCAGGAGCAGCAGCAGCAGCAGCGGGGACGCCCAGCCCCGAGGACTTATGAGCACCCAGTCTGTCCCAAGTGCTCACGCCGCCATCCTGGAGCATGTATGTCTGGCTCAGGAAAGTGTTTTAAGTGTGACAGTCCAGACCACATGTTGCTGCAGTGCCCTCAGAGGAATCTGCCTACCCAAGGCAGAGTTTTTGCTCTCCATGCCGCGGAAACCAACCCGGAGACTATGTTGTTGACAGGTACCTTTAAACTTTAAGTTATTATTTGAATTTCGTGTTTTGGGAATAAGGATTAAGATTGAACTTAGAACTGTGATAGGATTGCATGCTCTACTCAGTAGTATTTTGGGGATTTAAGTTAGAAGAACTTTGACCATTGCATGTCTATAAGTTTAGTTCTTGTAACTACTGGATTCAACTTAGAGCTCCGCTCTTTCAGGGAGAATTTTTATATCTGGTTCCGCTACCAAGGCCTTGATAGATTCAGGGGCCACTCACTCGTTTATTTCGGAGGTCTTTGCAAACTTTCTCAAGATCCAGACCATTGGGCTAGATACAGCCTTTTCAGTAGTGTTGCCGTCAGGCGAGGAGATGGCAGCTACCAATGTTATACGAGATATAGACCTTGAGCTGCACGGTAATCTTGTTTATGCGGCTCTGATTGTGCTACCGATGCCGGAATTTGACATTATCCTAGGGATGGACTGGCTATTGAGGAACAGCGTGTTGATAGACTTCCAGCGGAGATCCGTTCTTGTCCGACCGCCTGGAATAGAGCAGTTCTTATTTGAACCGAACAGGTACTTTCCTTTACCGCGCATTATTCTTTATGTTCAGGCCAGGAAGCTCATGCATAGAGGGTGTCGGGCATTTCTAGCGACCTTTTTATCTGTCCCCGAGGAACCCAGCCAGTCAGCCTCAGATGTTCCGATTGTCAGAGATTTCTTAGATGTTTTTCCCGAAGACGTCTCTGGTATGCCACCCGAGAGAGAGGTGGAGTTTTCCATTGAGCTTATGCCAGGTACGGCTCCGATATCCAAAGCGCCGTACCGACTAGCACCGACAGAGATGGCAGAGCTTAAGAAGCAGATACATGAACTTCTGGACAAGGAGTTCATTCGCCCTAGCTTCTCACCTTGGGGCGCTCCAGTCTTGTTTGTTAAGAAGAAGGATGGCTCTATGAGACTTTGTATTGACTATCGGGAGTTGAACAGGGTTACAGTGAAAAATAAATACCCACTTCCGAGGATTGAGGATCTGTTTGACCAGTTGCAGGGAGCTTTGATTTTCTCCAAGATTGATCTGCGCTCTGGTTATCACCAGTTGAGGGTGAGAGATGCTGATGTTTCCAAGACTGCTTTTAGGACTCGTTATGGCCACTACGAGTTCCTTGTGATGCCGTTCGGTCTGACGAATGCGCCAGCGATCTTCATGGATCTCATGAATCGCGTATTTCAACCGTATCTTGACCAGTTTGTGATAGTGTTCATAGATGACATTCTCGTCTACTCCAAGAGTCGGGAGGAGCACAGCAAACATCTGACCACAGTGTTGCAGACATTGCAGAAGCACAAATTATTCGCAAAGTTCAGTAAATGCGAATTCTGGATAGAGAAGGTGGCGTTCTTAGGCCACATCGTTTCTAGCAGTGGTATTGAGGTAGACCCAGCAAAAGTTGCAGCAGTCAGAGATTGGGTTGTGCCTCAGAATGCATCAGAGATCCGCAGTTTTCTTGGCTTAGCAGGATATTATCGGAAGTTCATTCAGGGATTCTCCTCCATTGCCGTTCCACTCACAGCACTGACCAAGAAAAATGTGAAATTTGTTTGGAGCGAGGAGTGTCAGAAGAGCTTCGATACTTTGAAGCAAGCTCTTATCTCAGCACCCGTTTTGGCTGTACCGTCAGGATCTGGTGAGTTTGTCCTTTATACCGATGCTTCGAAGCTTGGTTTAGGTGCAGTTCTGATGCAGCATGGGAGAGTGATAGCGTATGCTTCTCGACAGCTGAAAATCCATGAGAAGAATTACCCTACCCATGATCTGGAGTTAGCGGCCGTAGTTTTTGCCTTGAAGATTTGGAGGCACTATCTGTATGGAGAGAAGTGTCAGATCTTTACCGACCCCATAAGAGCCTCAAGTATTTCTTTACGTAGAAGGAGCTGAACATGCGTCAGAGGCGTTGGTTCGAGCTTGTGAAAGACTACGATTGTGACATTAGCTACCACACGGGTAAAGCTAATGTAGTTGCGGATGCTTTGAGCAGAAAAGTCGCAGTGATGACTCATTTGACGATTCAAAAACCTCTTCAGATCGAGATGCAGAGGTTTGATCTTGAGACTTACCCTCGAGGTAGAGTTCCTCGTCTATCTACCTTGACCATTCAGCCTTCCCTTTTGGACCGTATTCGCAGTGGTCAGGCCGCAGATGAGCAGTTGGCACAGTGGAAGAAGAGAGATGAAGCCAATGGCAGTGTTTTGTATTCAGTCAGCGACGGTATTGTGAGATACCGAGATAGGATATGGGTTCCTAGCAGTGATTCTATCCGAGCAGACATCTTATCAGAGGCCCATACGTCCCCGTACTCCATTCACCCTGGGAGTACGAAGATGTACAAAGATCTGCAGCTATTGTATTGGTGGCCAGGGATGAAGAAGGACATCAGGCGTTTTGTATCCGAGTGCCTGACTTGCCAGTTAGTGAAGGCCGAGCATCAGAGACCAGCAGGTTTGCTCAAGCCTCTTCCTATTCCTGAGTGGAAGTGGGAGAACATTACCATGGATTTTGTGACCGGATTGCCGAAGTCAGCCAGGAGATCGAATGCCATCTGGGTGATTGTAGATCGTCTTACCAAATCAGCGCACTTCTTGCCTATTAAGACGACTTTCACCATGATTCAGTATGCAGAGCTGTATATCCGAGAGATAGTCCGACTCCATGGTATTCCAGTTTCTATCGTATCTGACAGAGATCCCAGATTTACTTCCTCGTTTTGGAAGAGTTTGCATTCGACTATGGGTACGAAGTTGCTGTTTAGCACAGCTTTCCATCCGCAGACAGATGGGCAGTCGGAGCGAGTTATTCAGATTTTGGAGGATCTTCTTCGCGCTTGCGTCATCGATTTCTCAGGGCGTTGGGAGACGAACTTGCCACTGGTTGAGTTCACCTATAACAACAGCTTCCAGTCTTCCATTGGTATGGCTCCGTATGAAGCACTATATGGCCGTAAGTGTAGATCTCCTGTTCATTGGGATGAAGTAGGAGAGAGAGCAGAGTTGGGTCCAGAGATTGTTCAGCAAGCGGCAGATGTAGTAGTCAAGATCCGTGATAGGATGAGGACTGCTCAGAGTCGACAGAAGAGTTATGCCGATCAGCGGAGGAGAGAGTTAGAGTTTGCAGTGGGCGATCATGTCTTTGTGAAAGTGGCACCTATGAAGGGTGTCATGAGATTTGGGAAGAAAGGGAAGCTCAGTCCGAGATTCATTGGACCCTTTGAGATCCTTGACAGAGTTGGGACGCTAGCTTATCGTGCTGCTCTTCCGCCGAATCTGGCCGGAGTACACAATGTGTTCCACGTCTCCATGCTGAGAAAGTACATGGCGAATCCTTCGCATGTGCTGAACTTTGAGCCATTGCAGCTTACTCCGAACCTGTCTTATGAGGAGAGACCAGTGCAGATCCTAGACCGGCAGGAGAAGAAACTTCGGAACAAGTTGGTTAAGCGAGTCAAAGTCAAATGGATCAATCATTCAGAGGAGGAAGCTACATGGGAGTCTGAGCCAGAAATGAGGAGTCGGTACCCAGAATTATTCGGTGAGTTCTAATTTCGAGGACGAAATTTCTTTTAAGGGGTGAAGGATTGTAGAACCCGTAAATTAGACTACGTACGAGCCATGCATAATTCTAATATTTTGAATTTAATTGACTTCATTGCATGATTATTTAAATGTTTTTCTTTGAAGTTAATTATTTTAGCCAGCAGTTTAATTTTATTCTTTCAGTTATTTCAGTGAGGCCGGACTGGAGTTGGAGTTTAGAGATAAATTTAAGATTTAGGAAATATTTCCAGGATTTATTTTAGCTAGCAAATAAGTTAATTTAAGTTAATAAAGAAGTTTAAGGAATTATTTAAGGTACTTGAGGTGAGTAGAAAATAAATTCATTTAAGTTCCATAACTAAGGGGTTAGTTCACTAAATTATTTAAGAGATAGGTAAGGCTCTTAAGGTATTAAAATTTATCAACTAAACAACATTTCCCCTTCATTTGTATTGTGTAATTTCGGCCACCCTTAGTTGATTAAGCATTGATATGCCAACTCAACACCTTTGACCCTTTCTTTGTATTTAATTAGTAGGATAATTCTTTTATTTTTGGGAGCACCATTTAATTAATGATCAACCTTATCCTCACCTAGTCTAGATGGTAATTGATCGGCCACCTCACCCCAACATGCACCAACAAATCATTTGATATCAACTAGAATTCAAAATTCAAATAATGGTAGACTTGGTCACCCTTTGTATCCCTTTATTATGGGATCTCCCCTCACTCCCCCAACCACTTAATCCCCTCCTCCATCACCGAAATCAGAGACATTTTAGAGTAGAAAATCGTGACCCTCATAGCTAGAATCAAGAGAGAAAAGTCGAGAGCAAGAAAAGAAAAGGAAAGAAGCGCTCCACCTCCTCCGTGCCGAGTCGTCGTATTCTTTCGTTTTTCATTCAAACGAAAACCAAGGCATGTCTAGATTCTTTCAAACCTCAATCAAGTCCTATTATCAATTATTTTCATTGCATGATCATGATTTCTTTGGCCATAAACCGAAACACACCAAGAAATTTCAGAAAAATATAACATGCAGATTTTCGGTTTCCATGACAAGCTTCACGGGTTCTCTTGTTTTGACGTTTCAAGTGGATGGCTCGACTCCAGGCTCCCAAGGCGTCTCCTAGAAATGTAATAGGATGCATTAGGACCATGTTGGTCCATTAATTCAGTCCCCATGCTTGCTGGAAAACCGAAATCACATCAAGCTCCCCATAGGTGCAGAGTTGTGTTCGAAAATTCAGTTTTGTTGTCCAAGGGTAAGGATCTGATCATGGCTGCCCTAGGGGCATATAGCCATGGTTGGATCACTCCCCTAGCAGGTCTAAGACGTGACTAAGTCACCCTTTTGGTGGCTTGGTCCATGGTGAATCGGTTTTTAATAAAACAACAAGAACAGCCCTTCCCCCTTTCGGCTTTCTCTTGGTACAGCATGTGCATTTCAAAAATGGTGTGGATCTTGGTTGGCCTATGGCCCTTAGCCACGGTTCATACCGTGCCCCTAGATGTCTAGATCGTGCCATGGTCAATCAATGGCCACTGGAACGAGTCAAGACAGCAAGCGAAGCACAACATCACACACGCACGCATGAGGGCCCTCGGTAAGAGCTTTCGGTTGGTTGCTGGAATGAGGAGAATTGTGGCTGGCCTAGGGCCCTTAGCCATGGTTCAAATAATTCCTTGGGATGTTGGTAAGAGTCTCTGGTTGGTGGTTCACGCCCCAATGGCCGGTAGTCTCGAAAACAACACAAGATACGCGATGGTACAGCTGCTGGAAATTTACAGCAAGTTGCTGGGTTGGTTCGGAGGCTCGTTTGAGTTCTTGGTTGGCTTTTAGCCTATGGCCTTGGACAAGACAGTGCCTCATCAAGTTAGGAAGGTCGTGTTTTTGACCGTTTGTGATTCGGATCATTTTTGAGGTCGTACGAGAATTTACGGTGCAATGTGCCAAATTGACTCTCGAAAGAGCGTTTCTTGTTTTGGCCTCCATTTCACCTAGATTTCGACCCTCATCATTTTAGGAGCATTAGTTCATAATTTTAAGCGTATTTTAATCATGACTATACGTCGGTTCAGTGTCGGTTCGGGTTGGTTCGGAGTCATGATTAAATACGAAGTCGTTAGACGTAATTGTCGCATTTTCAAACTTAATTGCATAGTTTGGTCAAGTATAAGCTATTGCATATTTTTCATGGCATATTTAGGTTGCAGCGAGCCTGGGAACGATCCAATCCAGTTGGTAAAATATACAGGATATTTTCATTATGCCATTTAATTATATTACGTGCATGAAAATAGAAAATACTTATTTTTGAGATTTATGCGATATTGCTTGTGGTCAATTCACTATTATGGGAGCATTATTTTATACGGTCGCCAGTGACCGATCAGTTCAGTTTGGTACCACCCGGTCGCCAGTGACCGGTCAGCTCAGTTCAGTTTGATACTCCCCGGTAGCCAGTTACCGATCAGTTCAGTTCAGTGCAGGGGTCACAGGCGTAGACCATAATCTCAACAGAAAATTTTTATCAGTTATTTCAGTACAGGGCTCCAAGGAGCAAACATTTTCACTATGATTTTCAGTTCAGTTATGCACGTATTATAATTGCTCAGTACAAGTTATTTTAAGTATGCCTCATGACATGATATTTTATCCATGCAAATTACATTTTATCGTTACCTACAATGTTTGCATGCTGAGTCTTTAGGCTCACTAGACTTCATTGTTGTAGGTACGGATGAGGCCATGGCCGAGGGCGGGGACCAGTGAGCCAGCTTGGGTTGGCAGTAGTGGCACCCGAGGACCTCAGTTTCAGCACATGTCATTTTATGCTCAAACATTTTTACCAGTTGTTGGACATTCTTTGAATTGTTATTTTTGGCAAACTTTATTTTCTTCCGCTGCTATATTTTTTAAAACATTGAACTTGATTCATCAGTTGATTTTATGGATGAGACACTCCATTTATTTTAAAAGAAAAATTTCTAATTTTTCCGCAAATTTTCAAAGTAAGAATTTCCAAGGCCTCGACATAAACCTTAACCTTTTCCCTTTTTTTTCCTCAACATGACATAACATAAAACATTTTTCATGATCATAAACATTTTTCCTTTTCCTTTCTTGAATTCAGATCGTTAATTGTGACGTTCCTCAAACCTCAAAAGTCGATGGATCCATCTACATGTAACCATAGTACTGGGCGGCGGGGACACCAGCAACACTCTCACCGGTCAACTGGGCCCTGGCCTATCATGATCGAATTGAAATACGGTCGTCGGGGCTCCCTCTGGGGCCTTCTCCCATAAATGGACTCTCTCTGGGGCCTTCTCCCCTCACGATATTCCCATTCTTACCTTAAACCTCATATCCTCATAACCTCATATTCACAATAATGGAAACACGATCGTCGGGCTCCCACTGGGACCATCACCCTCACGACATCGCCATCATTAACGAATTAGTCACAATCACTTCACTTCCTTCAACATTTTTCATTCCCATCACTTTAGAAAAATCATGAATAATATTTGCATTTTTCATTTTGAAACCAAGCATGCAACATGTCTTTTAAGTATCAACCTTAAATCATAAAAATCCCATAGACATTTAAAAATCATAATTTAATCATGAACATTTCATAAACATTTAAAATGACATTTTAACCTCAAAACATGTAAAATAACATTTTTACATATTAAATCATAACCATCTAAAATTCCTTAAATATTTAAAATATCATTTTAACATATAAAATCTCATAAACATTTAAAATATCCTTTTAACATAAAAATTCCACAAACATCCATACCTATAAAAAAATAATCATATTAGCACATAAAACAGCATTCAAGGCACTGCCATGACGTTCACTAATTTTCTCAGTGCAAAAAGATCGTTTTACCCCTATATGTAAAATTTCCCGTTTTTTACATTTTCTTTAATTCATTGACTCTAACATGTCCCAAATAATTATTTAAGCCTAAATTAAAATTGCCATAATTTTATTTAGCTTAAAAACTAGGCTTTTTAAATTAATCCTTAATTAATCGTTTTGACGGTGTTTTAATTTCGAAAAATCTCAAACTTTAATATAAAATTCCTAAATTCAAAATTAGTCTTTTTATAATATTTTAGCCCTTATGAACCCCGACTCGACACCCCCCCCCACCCCCCTCGTGAGCCGTTTTTCAATTTTTCTTAGTTAAAGAACCTAACTTGACACCTAAACTTCGACCCCGAGCCAACTTTTGATTTTCATGAGTTACCCCAAACCATGTTGATCCAAAACTTGACCAACATCCTAAAGTACCCTTTTGGACCCTTAGACCACTAAGGAACCCAAGCCAAACCCGAAAATGAGCGGCCCCAAGTGATCCCTATGCTGGCCGAGAGTCCCCAACAGCGAGGAGTCTAGTTTCATGCGTCTAAGACCTAACCAACGAGCCCAGCCCCTGAACCACCACGTTGTGCACTTCCCTAAGACCCTTAAGACTCGCCCTAGCCCAGCCCCTGAGCCTTGGACCGAGCCCTTCCCTCCCAGCAAGCTGCGCACTCCATGCACAAATCTGTGCTTGCTCTCGGGTAGGAGTCCTTGTGTATCAGGACTCCTCCCCGCCCTCAAACCCGAGTCCTAGCTTGGCTAGGACTCTACTCTAGACTCAACCAAGACCCTAGCCAGCCCCGAACCCAAGCCAAGGCCAGCTCTCCCCCATTGATCAAGAAACCCGATCCCCTAAGCCACAAGACAGCAGGAATCGCTCTTGCTTGTTCCCATTCGAGTTGCAGTGTTTGAGTGGTCCTATGACACCTTAAATTCGTTCCTGAGCTTCACTTGTTCATCACCTATGATCATGGCAGCCCCTTATTATAAAGACAGACATGAATTTGCATCAAAATTCAAGTTTTCTCATGTGTGCATGCTATATCCGAAAATTTGAAAAATATCAATCATGTTCCTTGTGCATACAATAATTCAACAATAATAGATGGATGAGAAAAGGAGATGTATGGCGTGGCTTTACGTTATATACGCACGAAAATCCGTTGACGACGAAGAACGGGACTCAACCTTGGCTTTGTTCTTGCTTGCAACCTTCGAAAATCCTTCTCCAAAGTGTGTTGTGTGTGCCATGAGGTTTGAGAGGGGTGAGGGAGAGTTTTCAGAATTTGAAAGTGAGTGTCCGATTTTTCCTTGGTGCAAAGTGTAGGGTTTTGATAAATTTACCCCTTTAAATATTAATTAATCAACCTCAAGGCTTTTAGGCCTATTAAGCCTCTAAATTAAGCCCATTAAATTAGTTAGGATTTAAATAAAATATCAACAAGCTTTTAGTTTAATTAAATATGTGAATTTATTAGCCGGGTTGCCAAAAAGCTCGTATTTTAGTTGAAAAACCAACCTCGATAAAATTTACGTCCCGGCGTATAAAATCACCTCAAAACCCCCTTATTTTCAAAAATACTAAAAAGCATCAACCATAATTTAAATAATTGAAAATAATTACTTAATAAAAACATTTTACATTATCAGCCCTCAGTCCCCGTTCCTTGATCGTCACTTGAATATTCTTTAAAAATACAATTTTATGCAACAATATAGAAAAATATATTTTAAACATGTAAATATGCACAACATAATTAATTTATGCAATTAAAACATTTAATTAAAATACAGGACAATTTAATAATTCGCATGCATGTGGTTCGCGTGAACTCTTAAATTTTCGGGGCTTTACATAATCTAAGCCTAATATATTCAAAAAATTAAAACCTAACATTTTAATAATAAATTGTTAGCCCAAGTCATGCCATGCAAGATTGCTATCCTAAATTAAATTGTTAATTCACTAAAATACATATTGAGTGTTTAAAGCTTTAGGAATTTAAAATACAAGATTTAAGCCATGTTTTTACCTTGCATTTAGACCACAATTTTGGCCATCACCTAGCTTATCAAAACCATGATTTACGTGTAGCATGAAGGAAAGGAGATATTTGAATTGCCAATCAAACTCATCACTTGCACCTTCCATCTTAATGTATTGCATGACTCATTATTCATCTTGGTAACCTTCCCCTTCACTACTTAACATTTCCTCCACCCCCACCTTCGTGAATAACAAAGAAAGCAACAGCTAGTAATCGTGTGTTATCAGCAAGAACAAGAAAAGAAGAAAGAAAAGAAAACTCCGTCTTCGCCGCGCCGTGTTCGTCGTTTTGGTTTGTTTCTTTCAAAACTGATTTTAGGCATGTATATATCGATTCTTTTCTCTTCAATCAAGTCTTATAGATATTTTTACACATTATACATTCATGGGTTAAGCAACAAACGAAATATGACAGCAAAAGACACAAGAATTCTGCACAGCCCCCTCGGCCATTTGCGCTGCACCTCACGGTTTGAGTTTTTTTTGTTGGTTACAGGAAGTTGGTCGGTTCCAGGCACCCAAGGCTGCATCTAGGCATGTACTAGGGTGGGTTAGAGTCATGTTGGTTCATTGGTTCAAGACCATGCACTTGAGACAAAGACTTGACAGCAACTTCTCCCATAGTTGCAAGTTTGAGTCACGATTTCTGTGTTTGATTGTCTAAGGAGAGTGTTCGGATTGTGGTTGGTCTAAGGCCTAGAACCATGGTTAGAACCCTCCCTTAGCATGTCTAAGATGTGACCAAGACAGCCTTTCAAGGCTTGGTTCATGAGTACATCAAAATTTTAAAATAACCATACAAGTGCCCCTCGATTTTTCATTTCTGGTTTGGGTGAGTGAGTTCGGGTTTGGGGTGTTTGGGGTGGATCGTGGTTGGCTTCTAGCCCATAGCCATGGTCCAAACAACACTTCATCAAGTCAAGATCGAGCCATGGTCGAGCATATGGCCACTGGAACGATACAAGACAGTAAAAATGGATCAACACATCACACTATATATGCAGAAAGTGTTGTTCTCGGTTGAAGCTTTGGATTGTCATAGGTGTTTGCTTGGATTGTGGATGTCTTTTAGCCCTTAGCCATGGCTCAAGCCACACCTTAGGACGTTGGTAAGAGACTCTGGTCGGTGGTTCAAGCCCCAATAGCCATTGGTCTTGTAAACGAAGCATAGCAAGCGCAGCTGCTGCCACGTTTTTTTGACAGCAACTTTGTTTCGGTTCAGAGGTGATGTTTGAGTTCTTGGTTGGCTTGTAGCCTATGGCCTTGAACTGGACAGTACCTCAATGAGTTGGGAAGGTCATGTTTTTGGCTGTTGGTGATTTGCTTAAGTTTAGAGGTCACACGAGAATTTAAGGTGCAATGTGCCAAAGTGACTCTCGAAAAAGCGTTTCAAGATTTTGGCCTCCAATCACTAATTTTCGTGGATTACAATTCTTAGGGTTATTATTTCATCATGTTAAGTGAATTTTAATCATGACTAAACAATGGTTCGATGTTGGTTCGGGTTGGTACGTAGTCATGGTTAGAAATTAAGTTGTTGGTCTCGTTGGCCCCGTTTTTGGTTCGATTACGAAGTTGTTCTCAAGATAAAAATATTTGCTTGTGTCTCATGTTAAAATAAGGTCGCAGCAAGCCTGGGAACGATCCAACTCATTTGGTAAAAACAGGGTTATAATTATAATACGTGCATAAATGAATAAAATGTTTATTTATGAGATATGTGTGATATGTCTTATGGCCACCTCACGCTTATGGGATCTCTACCCGGTGACTTACGACCTATTTATGTTTATGTATGGGTACGGACATCCAGTCCAAGGGCTGTGGTGATCTATACCGCCTAGTATACTGTGGTTTACTCTGATCAGACGTTCATTTTATGTTACGGGTCACTTGCGTTGAAACATTATCTCTACCAGAAAAACCTCATTATGATATTTTATGACAGGGCTCTATCGAGCAAATCTTTTACGTATGATTTTTAGATATGCACGTATTTATAATTACTCATGACACGATTTTCACCTTACGCTTTACGTTACGATATTTTTACGTTACACGAAATTTTATGATATATTTACTTGTTATTCACGGTATATGCATGTTGAGTCTTTAGACTCACTAGACTTGATTGTTGTAGGTACTAATGAGGTCGAGACCGAGGGCGGGGACAAGTGAGCTAGCTTGTGTCAGCAGTAGTAGGAACCCGAGGACCTCATGTTTCAGTTTATTCACCTTTTTATGTTCAAACTCAGTTTTATTATGTTAAATTATTTTTAAGTTGTTGAGTGGAAAAAAAATATTTATTTCCACTGTTATTTTAAAATTTTAATCCATTTATCAGTTTATTCGATGAAGGATGCATGTTATTTATTTAAAGAAAAAAATTTTAAATAATTCCGCAAAATTACGAATACGAAATATGGGCCTCTACAAGATGTCCACTACCACATACATGAGATCCTCGGTCATGCTTTACCGGGTGAATTGGTCCCTGGTCATGCTTTACCACTTTCCAATCCTTATCTAAACCCGATCATGCTTTACCGGGGTGGAGAGGTCCCCGGCCACGTTCACCGTTTTCCAAATTCGTTCATATTTAGTCACAAGAAAATTAGCATACCTCAAAAACATAAAATATATTCTTTGCACGTCAAACATACTAATACATTATGCATGCCTGCCCAAGACAAAAAAAAATTTTAAAAAAAATAATTTTTTTCCCCCAAAATGCTTGGCGCTCGGGTGCTAAAATCTTACCGCCCGAACGCTGCCCTGCGACACACGAAGAACATTTTTTTTTATTCACAATTTGAGCGGTCACATGAAAATGATCATAACTCAATCGTATATTGTCCAAAAATTTTAAATTACTATTAAACCGAAGATATCAAAAAGTACTATGTTTTATATGTTGAAAGTTTTCCCATAAAATTATCCGCAAATTCGCAAGATTCGACAGCAAATTTAGTTTTTGAGATCTAAAAAAATTCGTTTAAACATCACAGTTTGAGCAGTCAAAAGAAAATAATCATAACTCACTCATTTTTGTCCAAAAATCACGCATTTACTGTCAAATCGAAGATATCATAAAGTACTACGTTTTATATGTTGAAAACTTTTCCAAAAAATCGACCAAAAAAGTACAGCACACGAAATGACAGCAACATCCGGTTTTGAGATCTAAAAATTTTCAAGAATCGTTCCAAAAGTCTTTGCTCAAACTTTTGCATAAACAAACATGGATTTTTACACACAATAAACATCAAAACATATAATATGACAAGATCGATGCAAAAAAAAAAAGAATATACATGCCTTTGATCTTTAAAACTCATGTTACGACGATACCGAAGCGGGAAGGATGCGAGGTTTGAACCGGGACAACTCGAGACACAATTTTCTGCTGATAAAGTCGAAGAGTGCTTGCTGAAATTTTGAAGGGTTGGGTCGGCTGCTGAAGGCTCTTAGAATTCTAAGTTTCTTCTAAAAAAATTGAAATGAAAGCCAAGGAAATTGTGTGTGTGCGCATTATCCGAAGAGTGTGTGTGTAAATGTGGGTGTGTTCGTGTGTAATTAGAGGTTAAATTAGGGAAAAAGTGCTTAATTAATAATTAAAAATGTTAATCCATACTAACTTTAAAAAATCCCCTAATTTAAAATAAAATGCACAAGTGACAATTCTTTAAAAGTTTAAAATCATAAAATCACTTAATAATAAAATTAGGCTATGCTAAAACTAATTAAATCATTTAAAATGACACTTTCTTGACTTAAAAATAAAATACCACATTTTAAAATCATCAAAATTGTTGTCAGTCTCTTTTCCTCGATCCTGCATCAAAAAATTGCCTGAAATATGAAACTTGAGGAAACATTTTAACGTGCATCACATAAACATAAATAATTTAAAATAATGCAAATTCATAAATCATGCACCACTAAAATCATTTTAAACTTAGATAAATGATTTAACAATTTAAACAAATGCATGGGTTTTACGTTTACCGATTTTTGGGCTCTACAATTCCTTCCCGCTTAAATAAATTTCGTCATCGAAATTAAATCTTACCAAACAACTCCGGGTAGCAATTCCTCATATTTGTTTCGGCCTCCGACACTGATTGATTCACCCACTGGATTTTGACCAACTTGGTTACTTTGTTCCGAAGTCTCCGCTCCTGTCTGTCTAGGATTTGGACAATTCTTTCCTCATACGACAGATCTGGAGCCATCTGCAACGGCTCAAAACTCAAGATATGCGAAGGATTTTCTATATACTTTCTCAGCATCGATACGTGGAACACATTGTGTACTCCAGCTAGATTCGGCGGTAGAGCTACACGATAAACAAGTGTCCCAGCTCTGTCAAGAATTTTGAACGGTCCAATAATTCTCGGACTCAACTTGCCTCTCTTCCCAAACCTCATAAAACCCTTCATAGGTGCTATCTTCACGAATACGTGATCTCCTACGGCAAATTCGAGATCTCTCCTTCTTTTGTCAGCATAACTCTTTTGGCGACTCTGGGCGGTCTTCATCCTGTCTCGGATCTTGACCACCACGTCTGCAGTCTGCTGAACAATCTCTGGGCCAAGTTCTAATCTCTCATCGATTTCATCCCAATGAATCGGCGATCAGCACTTCCTTCATACAGTGCTTCGTAGGGAGTCATACCTATAGATGATCGGAAACTGCTGTTGCAGGTAAACTCCACTAGAGGTAGCTTTGATTCCCAATTCCCATGGAAATCAATCAAACAAGCTCACAAAAAATCCTCCAAAATTTGAATCATTCGCTCAGATTGACCATCGGTCTGAGGGTGGAATGCCGTACTGAATAGCAACTTCTTCCCATGGCTGCATGTATACTCTTCCAGAAGGACGATGGGAATCTCGGGTCCCTGTCGGACATGATAGAAACTGGGATCCCGTGCAATCGGACTATCTCCCTGATATAGAGCTCTGCATACTGAGTTATGGAGAAAGTCGTCTTCACCGATAAGAAATACGCTGACTTAGTAAGTCGATCCACTATAACCCAAATGGCATTGGATCCTCTGACTGACCTCGGCAAACCAACTACGAAGTCCATGGTGATATTCTCTCATTTCCACTTAGGGATAGGGAGTGGCTTATGCATTCCTGCTGGCCTCTGATGCTCTGCATTAAATTGCTAACAAGTGAGGCATTCAGATACAAATCGGCAGATGTCTTGCTTCATACCTGGCCACCAATACAGCATTTGAAAATCCATGTACATCTTGGTACCTCTTGGATGGATGGAATATGGAGATACATGTGCCTCTGTCAGAATATCCTATCTGATCGAATCAACACTAGGTACCCACATCCTCCCTCTGTACTTCACAATACCATCGGACATTGCGTAGAGTACACTGAACTTGGCTTCATCCTTCAGTCTCCATTTTTGTAACTCCTCATCTGAAGGCTGACCTCTACGGATTCAGTCTAGCAAAGAAGACTGGACTGTCAGATTAGACAGCTTGGGAGCCCTGTCCTTAGGATAAACCTCTAAACAAAACCTATGAATCTCTGACTGAAGAGATCTATGCACTGACATCTGTGCTACGACTGCAACTTTTCTGCTCAAAGCATCTGCCACGACATTAGCTTTTCCCGGATGGTACCTAATTAAATAATCTTAGTATTTCACTAACTCCAAACACCGTCTTTGTCTCATATTCAGCTCTTTCTGCATGAAGAAGTACTTGAGACTCTTGTAATCAGTAAATATCTGAAATTTCTCGTCGTACAAATAATGTCTCCATATCTTCAATGCAAAGACAACGCCAGTTAACTCAAGATCATGAGTCGGATAATTCTTCTCATGCACTTTCAACTGTCTGGAAGCATAAGCTATAAGCTGACCATGCTGCATTAATACTGTGCCTAACTCGAGCTTAGAAGCATCGGTGTACAACACAAAATCGTCTTGTCCTGATTACATGGCTAAAACTGGTGCTGTGATAAGAGCTTGCTTCAAAGTATCAAAGCTCTTCTGACATCCTTCACTCCATACGAATTTAGCATTCTTCTTAGTCAATGAAGTCAGTGGCACGGCTATCGAAGATAATCCTTGAATAAATTTCTTGTAATAGCCTGCTAAGCCTAGGAAACTACGGATCTCTGAAGAATTCTTTTGCTCAACTCATTCTTTAATTTCTGCTACCTTAGCTGGATCCACCTCAATGCCACTGCTAGATATTATATGACCCAAAAATGCTACCTTCTCCAACCAGAATTCACACTTACTGAATTTTGCTAACAACTTGCGACTCAGCAAAACTTGCAAAACTGTACCCAAATGCTGACTGTGGTCCTCATGGCTCTTCAAGTAGATAAGAATTTCGTCAATAAACACTATGATGAACTGATCTAAGTAAGGCTGAAATACTCAATTCATGAGATTCATAAAAATCGGTGGGGCATTCGTCAGTCCAAACGGCATCACTAAGAACTCGCAGTGCCCATATCTGGTTCTGAAGGCTGTATTATGAACATCTGCATCTTTCACCTTCAACCGATGATACCCAGATCGTAAATCTATCTTAGAGAACATTGTAGCTCTCTGCAACTGATCGAACAAATCCTCGATCCTTGGTAGTGGTTATTTATTCTTGATCGTTACCTTGTTCAGCTCTCGGTAATCGATACACTACCTCATGCTCCCATCTTTCCTCTTTACGAAGAGCACTAGTGCGCCCCATAGTAAAAAACTAGGGCAGATGAATTCCTTGTCTAAGAGCTCCTGAATCTTCTGTTTGAGCTGTAACATCTCAGCTGGAGCTAACCGGTACGGTGCCTTAGAGATTGGCACAAGCTCAATGAAAACTCCACCTCTCTCTCTCTCTCTGGTGGAAGTCCTGTTACATCATCAGAAAAAAACGCCAGGAAAATCTCTGACTACTGGTACATCAGATATTGACGGAGTGGGTACGTTAGGTATGGAAATAATGCTGGCCAAGAAAGACTGACACCCCCTTTATGAATAAGTCTCTGTGCCTGCTTGCAAGAGATCATGCGAGGAAAACTCCTCCATCTATCTGGTTCAAAGAGAAACTGCTCCATGTACAACGGTCTTACCAGCACAGATCTTTTCAGAAAGTCAATCAAGACTCTGTTCTTCGTCAGCCAGTCCATTCCCAAGATGATATCAAATTCTGGCATCGGCAACACAATCAGATCGACATACACTAGGTGGCCCTGTAGTTCAAGATCGATGTCTCTGACAAGGATAGTAGCTGATAACTCTTCCCCTGATGGGGCTGTCACTGAATAGCTCACGTCGAGTCCAATAGACTTGACGTCCAGATGATTAGCGAACGTCTCCGAGATAAAAGAGTGAGTGGCCCCGGAATCTATCAAGGCCTTCGTGGCGAATCTCTTTATGAAAATATTTCCTGAGAGACGTTAGCACAACACACAGGACTTATATCCCAAAATTCTAATCTTAACCTCAAGGATAGTAGAAAATCTCTACACAAGTCACCAAAAATACTAACTAGCACACTAATAATCCGAAATAAACTTCGAAGCATGCATAACAAAAATAATACGATGCTGAATTAAATAAGTTATCAGTCAACAGGGTCGTGTCTGGGTTCGCCTCCTCTGCCTGCATGGCGAACACTCTCCCCTAGGTCGGCTTCCTCCACTGCGGGAAGTCCTTTAGCACATGGTCGCTGGCTCCGCATTTGAAGCATTTGCCCGATCCCCATAAACATTGTCCCGGATGCTGAACTTTGCACTTTGGGCACACCAGGTGCTCTCCTGGCCTCTGGGGAGCCTTCTTCTGAGGGATAGGACCCTTGCCTTTCGGCGGTCCCTAAAATGGCCTCTTCCCTTGCGGTCCTTGGAAAGGCTTCTTAAACTGATGTAGCTGTTGTTGCTGCTGCTGAGGTGTCTGATAGGGCCTCTTTTCCTGTCTATCACTCTCGATGTCCCTTTGGTCATGTTATGCCGCCAAGGCTCTAGACACAGCAACGACATAGGTAGTAGGACCAGCAACTCTCACATCACGGCGCAAGATCGGCCGCAACCCATCAATAAAATATCTCAGCTTCTCCCAGGCATCATTTTCAATCAGGGACACAAAGTGACACCCCCTCTCGAATTTCCTGACAAACTTTGCCACACTATTGTCTCCCCGTCGCAGCGTCATGAACTCCCTGGTCATGCGGTATCGTACTTCCTCAGTGAAGTACTTGGAGTAGAAAACCTCTTTGAAACCATCCCACGTCAGTGTTTGCAAGTTCACTGACACTTATGCGCTTTCCCAGCACAGCCTGCGTCTCCCGCCAGAAGAAATGTGGCACACCTGACCTTGTCTGTATCTTGCATCTCAATAAACACAAAAATTACCTCGATGGACTTAATTCATCCTTGAGCTATCATCGGGTCAGTAGTCCCTAATAATTCCTTCGGATCCATCCTCCTAAACCTCTCATAAACTGCTTCTAGTCTGGGCCTCGCCTCTGTATCTCCGGCAGTACTGTTCCCTGCAAACTGTGCGAAGACCTGAGTCATACCTACAAGATTTGAGCCTGCATATCTGGCGGTGGACGAGGAGGAGTGGCCTTCTCCCCATCCTGAGCTTCTATATTCTCATCTCTAGCTCCATGGGCAACCATTCGTCTAGAAGTTATAATGTTCCAATTTTACCCAACATGCACGAACATATATCAATATCTTAAAATGCACACAATTTGAACTGAAACATGTACATGTTGAAATTATGACTTGATGCTTAATACATGAACGGATTTAAAACTTTAAAACCTACAGATTTGAGGTGTGACTTCGTGAGCTTCTCGCAACTGGCAGTAGGCATAACCCTTTACAAGAACACCGCTCTGATACCAACTGTCACGTACCGTACTTTTTAAACAATTTGAAATTTGCGGAAAAATAAATTTTTTTTAAATAATTAATAATCTATCAAATTGCGATAAAATAAAATGCTCGTCTAAAAATATTTGAAGTAAAACAATTATAATCAAAGTTTGTAAAAAGGTAAACGTATAAAAAAATGTGAACAATCTAGTGAAAATCAGAGTATTTGAATCAACATGCATAAATTCTAAAAACATAGGCGGTCCTCGGGTTTAGCCTTCTGCCCAGTCCAAACTGGCTCATTGGTCCCCACCCCTCGTCTCCTCATACTCGTCCTCACCTGCATCAATCAAGTCTAGTGAGTGTAAAGACTCAACATGTATAAACTGGAAGTAACAAGTAATACATAATAAACACACATGCATTTTAAAGTAGAGCATACATACTGAAACTTGAACGTAATAACATAAACATAGACGTGACAGCATCGTAAAACTTTTCAGAGACATACTTGTATCGTACATACTTGAACATGCATAAACTTCATCATTTTTCGTAGATATATGTTTCAAAGCAATTGACCTGTAGCATAATACGCCTGATCAGACTAAACCACAGTACTGGGCTGGCAGAGATGTCCACTACCACATACATGAGATCCCCGGTCATACTTTACCGGGTGGATTGGTCTCTGGTCATGCTTTACCGCTTTCCAATCCTGATCTAAACCTGGTCATGCTTTACCGGGGTGGAGAGGTCTCCGGCCACGTTCACGGCTTCCAAACCCGTTCATATTTGGTCACAAGACAATTAGCATACCTCAAAAACATAAAATATTTTTTTGCACGTCGAACATACTAATACATTATGCATGTCTGCCCAATACAAAAAGCTTTTTAATTTTTTTTTCCCTAGAATGCATGGCGCTCGGGCGGTAAAATCTTACCGCCTGAGCGCTGCCTTGCGGCATACGAAGAACACATTTTTTTTAACTTCACAATTTGAGCAGTCACACGAAAATGATCATAATAACTCGTATCTTATCCAAAAATTTAAAATTTACTATCAAATCGAAGATATAAAAGTACTACGTTTTACATGTTGAAATTTTTTCAAGAAAATCAACTGAAAATTCGCAGGATTCGATATGACAGCATATTTGATTTTTGAGATCTAAAAAAAATCGTTTAAACATCATAGTTTGAGCTGTCAAAAGAAAATGATCATAACTCACTCATTTCTTGTCCAAAAATCACGAATTTACCGTCAAATCAAAGATATTAAAAATTACTACATTTTATATGTTGAAAATATTTCCATAAAATTTACCAAAAAAGTACAGTACACGAAATGACAGCAACATCCGATTTTGAGATCTAAAAACTTTCAAGAATCGTTCCAAACGTCTTTGCTCAAACTTTTTCATAAAAAACATAGATTTTTACACACAATAAACATCAAAACATATACTATGACAAGATCAATGAAAAAACAAAAGAATATACATGCCTTTGATCTTTAAAACTCACGATACGACGATACCGAAGCGGGAAGGATGCGAGAGTCGAACCAGGACAACTCGAGACACGATTTTCTACTGATAAAATTGAAGAGTGCTTGCTGAAGTTTTGAAGGGAGGGGGAGGCTGCTTAAGGTTCTTAGAACCCTAAGTTTCTTCCGAAAAAATTGAAATGAAAGCCAAGAAAATTGTGTGTGTGTGCATTAGCCGAAAAGTGTGTGTGTGTAAATGTAGGTGTGTGTGTGTGTAATTAGAGGTTAAATTAGGGGAAAAGTGCTTAATTAATAATTTAAAATGTTAATCCATACTAACTTTAATAAATCCCCTAATTTAAAATAAAATGCACAAATGACAATTCTTTAAAAGTTTAAAATTATAAAATCACGTAATAATTAAATTAGGCTATTAAAATGCTAAAACTAATTAAATCATTTAAAATGTCACTTCCTTGACTTAAAAATAAAATACCACATTTTAAAATCGCCAAAGTCGTCGTCGGTCTCTTTTCCTCGATCCCGCATCGAAAAATCGCCTGAAACATGAAACTCAAGGAAAAATTTTAACGTGCATCACATAAACATAAATAATTTAAAATAATACAAATTCATAAATCATGCACCGCTAAAAATCATTTTAAAACTTATATAAATGATTTAACAATTTAAACAAATGCATGAGTTTTACGTGTACTGATTTTTGGGCTCTACAGGACATGTCTCCTAAGAAGTTTGTTAAATAAAGAAGGAGATTGGGACACAAACAACTCTCAAATTAGTTAAGAAGACCAAGGACTTGGCTCAGAAAAGGGCAATCAAGAGGAAACTGATTGTCAGTGAAACGGAATCGGAGAAGAGTCCATCACCGAAAATTACAAAGAAGCCAATGTCCCAAAAGACCAAACCAACTGCTGCCGTGATAGCTGTCCCAACTGAGAGATTAAATCCAACTGCAGCTGAACAGCCTATAGGTGCCATACCAATCAGGGCAGTTCCAGTTGCATCTCCAACTGAACATCAGCAACCTCCTCCAACTGCTCCTTCAAAGAAGACTATCACTGAATCTGGTGATAAAATAAACAAGTTGGATTGAAGGAATCACTGATCAATATCACCAGTCCAACTACACTACCTTTTGCAAGATCAAAGGGAGTGGTGATACGTGAGAAAGTGGATTCAACAGTTTCTAGGCTGAGCATTACTCATGCCCTCTCTAACCCAAAAGGTAAAGGCAAGATGATTGAAGAGCCTTGACCAACGAACCCGATTCAGACTCATATTGACCTTATATGTGAAGAAGTCAATGAGTTCGCTGAATCCAAGATGAAAACATACAATGAATGGGTCAGATTAAGGATTGAAGTGTTTGCCAAGCGATTGCAGAAGAAATCGGTTTTGGAAAAATTCATCGCTTTGAAATCAATCGTCCTTAAGGTATTTAAAGTTGCCACGATTGCTCAAGCGCTGGAGAGGACTTACTTCTTTAATCTGATGCGTGCCAAAAAGCTGGCTCAAGTCATAGCTCAGCTACGCAAGAATTATGATCCTACCTATCCAACTGCCTTCAATGACAAAGTAGTTTTTGATCAGTTGGCCACAAATCTCTTATCACTGCAGATGAAGATCAAAGATTGGGAAATGGGGCATGAATTGATTATTCTAGCTAATTCCCAAAGTCCATCTTTGGAAGAGCAGGCTGAACTTTCGACGCGTCAGCCAAAGCCATCCCAAGAAGCAGTTGTTGAACAGTGTGAGAGAGCAACTGATTTTTCTTCCAAGGATGCTCAGCCTTCATCTTCTGCTCTTCCATCTCCTCCAGCAGGTCTTCAACTTTACACCGATGCTGAGTTGTCATTGGCAAACTTTGATGAAGTAATACAATCTGTAAGGTCCAAAAATTTAGACGACGTAATTCAACTGCATGCAAATCTAGAGAATATGAAAAATGAGTAATTAATTGATTTAATTACTTAATTGATTGTGACATGCACGAACATATGTTAAATATGATTTAATTGTCACTATGCATAAAACTGTATTTTTAAGGGATATTCAAGTTGCGATCGAAAAACGGAGACCGAGGGCTGAAAAACGTAAAATGTTTTTATTAAATAATTATTTTTAATTTTTTAAAATATTGTTGATGGTTTTAAATATTTTTTAAAATAAGGGGTTTTGAGGTGATTTTATACGCTGTGACATAAATTTTATCGGTGTTGATTTTTCAACAAAAACACGAACTTTTTGGCAACCCGGCTATTAAATTAACAAACTTATTTAAACAATACTATTTTAATATTTTAATTAAAGTCTAATTGAGCATGAATGGGCCTAAATTTATGCTTAATAGGCCTAAAGCCTTGTTAGTAAAATATTTAACTATATAATATGTAAACCATCCCCATTAAGTCATAAAACTCACGCCACTTTTCTGAATTCTCTCAACCATAATACACGACACACACATACTTTATTCAAGAGGCAAAGTCGAGTAATTCAAAGGAAAAATCAAGCCTAGGGTCTTGTCGCCATTCTTCGCAATCGCCAATGAGAATTCGTACGTTAAAACGCAAAGGCACGCATACTTCTTTCCTTCAAAACATCATCACACCATAATATGTTTTTAAGCATGAAAAGTATGGAAAACAAGTACCACTTTGAATTATTTTCGGATTTATGGCATATGTCAAACTTTTAGGGTTTAGCCAGGGTCCGTGAAGGGTCAAGGGTAGAGTCCTAACCATTCTAGGACTCGAGTCATGGGCTGGAGAAGGAGTCCTAGCTTGCTAGGACTACTACCCGAGAGCCAAGGAACTTACGTGCAGGGTTCAGTGCTTGCGCAGGGACGAGGGCTTGGTCTGGGGGGCAACAGGCTGGGCTAGGGTGACTCCTTGGGGTCCTAGGTGAGTGCTTGAGAGGCTGGCTCAGGGGCTGAGTCGATGGCTAGGGTCCTAGGCACAAAAACTTAAAGTCCTAGTGCATGTGGGTTCCGAGCCATGGTAAGATTCAGGGTTTGTGTTCGGTTCTTGGGCTGGGGTCGAGTCCTATGGGTTGGCTTGGGTCCAGTAGGTTCCAAAGTGGTCTGAGAAGGAGTTGGCTAAAGGTGGCTCGGGCGTGGCTCGACAAAACCAGGAGTTGGCTCGAGGGTGGTCTAGGCGTGGTCTAGGGTTTCTTTCTTTGAAAAATTAATCGAAACACGGCTCACGGGCGTCGAGTCGTGGTTCTCGAGGGCTAAAATAATATAAAAAGGCTAAGTTTTGAATCTAGGAATTTTAGACGCAGTTTGGAATTTTTCGAGATTAAAACGCCTTCAAAACGACTAATTACGAATTAATTGAAAAGTCAAGTTTTAAGCTAAATAAAATTATGGGAATTTTAATGTAAGCTTAAATAATTGTTTGGGACATGTTAGAGTCAGTGAAGTTATGAAAACGTCAAAAACGTGAAATTTTACGTCTAGGGGTAAAACGATCATTTTACACCCGAAAATTAGAAAACATCATGGCAGTGCTCTAATTGATGTTTATATGTTAATATGATTATTTTAAATGTTCATGGATATGTATATGTTAAAATGTTATTTTTTTTAAATGTTCATGGATTTTTATGATTTAATTATGGACATTTAAAAGATATGTTGCATACTTGATTTAAAAGAAAAACGATATTTTTATGCATTTTTTTATTAAGTGATGGAAATACGACATGTTGAAGGACGTGAAGAGATTGTGACTATATACGATGATATGTTGGAAATATCGTGAGGGTTATGGTCCCAGTGGGAGCCCGACGATCGTATTTCCATTGATACGAATACGAATACGTGATGCGAATATGAATACGTTGATATGTTGGCCATGGACTCACTTGATCGGTGAGAGTGTTGATGATGTCTCCGCTGCCCAATACTGTGGTTTTATGTAGATGGATCCATCAACCAATAAGATTAAGAATACGAGTCACAATCATGATCTGAATTCAACAAACACGAATATGAATATGAATATGTTGATACGAAAATGAATATGTTGTTGCGAATATGACTATGTTAATATGAATATGTTGTTATGATAATGTTTATGTTTATAGTTTATGCCTTATCATGAAAATTTATTTTAAGTACGAATATTTTTCACTGTTGCTTGTAGTTTTATATGTATTATTCGTTATCAAGAATATGATGTGTTGAGTCTTTAGACTAATTAGGTGTGATTGATGCAGGTAATATAAATAATTATGATATGGGAGGTCTTGAGGGTTGACCTGACTGGACTGAAGGAGCACACAACCCGTGGACTAGTGCTTCTACTTTCCGTATTTAAGTTTATGACTTATGTTAAAGATTTTGCGACTATTTATTTATGCTTTTGAGGTATTTTTGAGAGGTTTAGTATATGATATACTTTTCATATTTATTTCTTTTTAGGTGTGGTAAAACATTGACGATTTTACGATTTCAAATATTTTCCTTTGATTTTGAAATGTTAGTTGAGTGTTTATTTTTAAAATGGTACAATGTATTTTCAAAGTATTTATATATATATATGTAAGAGAAAAGAAAATTTAGCACATTTTAAGCAAAACAAATAAGCAGACGTTTCACAATCAGTTGCCGCTGACATCCAGCTTAATGCTAGAACTGATGAACTGGTTGAAGATCTAATCAATACTGAACAAACAGCTTCAGAGGCTGTAATATCCAAAGTTGTAGAACCAGTTCAGTTGACACCCACAACTGAACAAGTGGTTCAAGCTAAAGCTGATATGGCTCAGTTGCACTCAGTGCCAATTGAAGAGCCAATTGAAATGTCAGCTGACAAACCAACTGAAGAGCTTACCAGCTCTACTGCTGCTCAGACTTCCACCCAATCTCAAGAACCTCAACAGGAGGTAGTTGAAGAAATTATTCAAGAAATGGTTATAGTTGTGACTGAATCACCAGATAGGGCCTTGGTCATTTTAAATGAAGAAGACAAGGAGCAAAACCAGAATCGTCTGAAGCCTTGTCTCCTCACATACCAATGATTACTGATACTATGATGGAAGATATTCAGTCCAGTCTGCATAATCTAATTTCAACTGTCTCCGATATGAAGTCCACCCAATTGCTGCATACTTTGAAGATTGATTCCACAAAGGAGAATACCTTAAAGAGCCTACATCAAGTTACTAAGAATATCATTTCCTAATTTCTTCAATTGGATCAATTGAAAAAGGACAGAGTGACAGTTCCAGCACTTTTCCAGACTCTGGACATGCTAATCAATCGAATGGATTTTATACAAACCAGCATGACCAAGAGATTGGATCTGATGCAGTAACAGATGATGAATGCTATATCTATAGTCACCTCAGAAGTCAGTATAATATCCAGTTAAGGTTGGTGGGTTTGACAAAAAGGGAGAAGAACAACAACAGCTATCTAAGAAAAGATCCAGTCAACCAACTGATCAAGGACCGGCTGATAAAAGAGCAAAGAAATAAAGAAGTCCAGATCAGTTAGAAGACGACATCTTTATTCAGTTGAAAGTTTTAACAGATTTTTCAGTCAGTTATTCTTTATTCTTTGTACGAATCTGTACACTGAAAGAAGATTCTTTTATTCAGGAATTCTTTTATTCTTTCATTCTTTATTCGAATCTGTACATTGAAAGAGTTATCAATAAAAGATTATTTTATCTACTAGAGCTCAGTTTTATCAGTTCATATATTCTAAGTTTTGTCAAACACCAAAAAGGAGAAAATTGTTGGAAACGAAATTTCGGAGTTTGACAAATTAAGCGTGAAAATATTGAACAATTGACCAAGAAAACTAAAAGTAACTGAACTGAATATTCGTAACTGATAGTTACCTAAACTAAAGATTAATGCGTATATAATTCTAGGCAACTGAACTGAGTGAAACTGACTGAAATGTGTTGTCAACCGAACGATCAGTTGAGACTGATCAGTTACACTATAATCAGTTGAGACTGGTCTGTTAATCCTATCGGCTAAATAAGTCAACTGCTTTTATCCGCTTTACACATCATCAGAAAAGGACGTCCCAACAACCAACAGTTTGTACAAAAGCAGTGGTGACGTAAGAGTTATTGAAATCATATCTTCGAGATAGAAGGGGTGACGTAGGAGTTATTGAAATCTCCAAACATCCACAAATCTTGTGTTCTTTCTTATCAGTTTTATTCTATCTGTCTTTCAGTTATTTCCGCACTTTTATTAAGTTAACTGATTGACATTGACAACAAGATTCCTGAAATCAGTTTATCACTAAACAGATTAATTCATCGAAAAGTTGTGAAAATTGTCAAGTGTTTATTCAAACCCCTCCCTTCTAAACACTTTATCACACCGAACCGATCCTAACAATATGTTAAACTCTTTGTACCTAAATATTTTTCATGCAAAAATACAATTTGAATGGTGCGTCAATGAAGTTTAGAAACGTGTCTTTGCGTTTAAAACGCTCGAATATACGATCGTTGGTGTGGGTTGCGAAGGGGGACGAACGGGCATGAAAATTCCTTGTTTTTTGCTCTTGAAATTTTGAACTTTTGTGTGTGTGTGAGGTGCGGCTGCTATGGGGTGTGTAAAACCTAGCTTTGTTATTTATAAATTTCGAAATTCAAGTGTTTAATGTGTTATGGTTTTGGGCTTTATTTTTAGCAGTACTATCTATACACAAGTGATGGTTTGTATTCATAATTCATATCATAGTATGGCTTCTACCGATCAGTGTCGATCATATCATGTTCCTGTTTGTTGGCCAACTTTCGTGTGTTGTGATTTTCCCATATTTCAAATATTTATCACCATATTCATGTATTGTGAATATAACACCATATTCTTGTGTTGTGACTTTCCCATTTTTCATGTATTTACCACAATTAACATATTACTATTTAGATCATACTCATTCAAATATTTTAACAAACACTTGATGAACATGCTAGTTTTATAGCCATTTTCATTGGAAAATTTACTTATATTTTATCATTATCAAGAGTTTATTTTGCATGATATATTAAACATGAGAATTTTACTTAATGAAAATAAAGAATTCTAATGAGAGTAAGATTATGAATCTTAATAACAGAAAGACTCCTCATATGATCATGAACCAATCTATATAATTCATTGAGGGTCATAAGAAATAAAGTTGTTTTTGCACACAAATTTTGTCTGCAAAATTATTCTCCCTTCTATCCCCTTCTCAAATTTTTGCCCAACACAAGTTTATGAAATAAAAATCTCGGCAACCCCGCCCTTCTTCCTTCCACTGTGCGCCCGTCGTCGCCAGATATCTGAAATTGCGGCGATCTAATCTCAATGCAAATTCTTGAACGGTTCCTAGTGCAGTCTAAGCGAGGACTCCAGTCTCTTATCATGGACCCAATTAGATGACCAATAGGAGAAAGATTCGTTCGAAGAAATTACAAGAAAGACTATATCCGCTTAAAATACAGAATAGTTTGGAGCCAACGTTAAATACGCAAATATAACAATTCTAAACATCATATGGATGTTTTAATTCATACGACGCCTAAGGAAAATTTAAAATGTCAAAACTAAACACCGTATACTCCAACATTAAATTCTTGTGAGAGATTATGAGATATTGATTTTGGTAAATGGGTGCATATATATGCCGAGAACAACGGGTACAAAACAAATATTTATGTATGTGATGTTTTAAATGAAATTTATGCAAAATGTGGGTTGGTTACAAGTGCACTTGACGTGTTTGGGGCATGAATAAGAAAGATTTAGTGGTATGGAACACAATAATTAATTGTTTAGCTGTGCACAGTCATGGAGCTGATTCGTTGAGCCTTTTCGATGAGCTGAAATATTGTGGAGAAAAACTAGATGGATCACTTTCATAGGCATAATGTGCGCTTGTTCTCACATGGGATTAGTTAGAGATGGATTAAATTATTTTCATTCAATGATCATTGAATGTTTAATCATACTGAACATTATGGATGCATGGTTTATCTCTTGGAGCGTGCCGGCATTTTGGAACAGGCTGTGGAGTTTCTGCAAAAGATGCCTATCAAACCAGATGGTGTTATTTGGAGCACCTTACTTGCAGCTTCTCAACTTCACAAGAACATCACATTTGCGGAATTGTTTCTTCAGAAACTCGTTGAACTTGATCCACGAAACCCTACAAACTATGTTATGTTGTGAAATGTAGATGGGGAAACAAAGAAGCGAGAAGACTTGGCGCTATTAAAAGTTTATTTGAGGGATATGGAATCCAAGAAACAACCGGTTTGAAGTTTGATCGAGACTGAAGATGAAATCTTCGATTTATGTGCATTTGATGAAAGACATTCAAGAACAGAAGAAATATATAGCACCCTGAGAGGTTTAACAAAGTTGTAAAGATTATCAGAACACAGTCCAGATTACGCAGAAATTCTACAAGAAACTGAACAGGGCAAATGTGGATGGGGGCAAGAAAGCTAACACATCTTCCAGCTCATTGTTAGCGCCCCCGTGATATTTTTCTAACACAATACTATGGCCCTTATCGACCTTTTGATAAATTTGATATATATTTTAGGGAGAGCGATATTTCCCATCAGTCCTCCATTGAATCACCTCTGGAAAAAGTCCAGCGCTGATCTTATTTTTTCATTGCCAATGAGTCAAGGATCTGATATCAAGCCCAACACCAAAGCATGATAGTCTAATCTCAAGCCCAAGACTACTTCAGTTCACAAAGTCTCAGCCCATAGAATTAGCAAGATTTAGTGGATATAATTCACAGCTCACTCATGTTAAGTTGTTATAACCTCTCAACAGTTTTCTACCACTTGTCAATAATTCATTAGTGTCCTGTCTATTTGCCACAAGATCGAGGGCCAAAGTCATGCAATATAAACTTCAGCTTCAAACTCTGAAAAAGGGGAATCTCAGCATGAAGGATTGTCTAGGGAAAATGAAGAACTTCATGGATATCCTGGCAGCTTGTGTACATCCCATCTCCGAGGAAGATCAAGTTCTATATGTTCTGGGTGGAGTCGGACTTGAATATGACTCGGTCGTAGTTCATGTTACATCTCGAGCTGAATTTGTCACAGTTCCTGATGTTGAATCTCTTTTAATGGCTCATGAATGCAGGATAGAATCATACTCTTCTAACACTGAGAGCACAGGCCCTTCAATGAATGCAGCTACCTTTCCTTTACAAAATAAATCTGAGTTTCTCCTCAAAATCCTACATTCTTTCATCGAGGCAGGGGTCGAGGGAGAAACTCTCGAGGTCGTGGTCGAGGGTGGAGCTACTCCTCTAACTGACCAGTGTGTCAAATACGTGGCATCACTAGACATGTTGCCGAAAAATGTTATTATCGATTTGACAAAGATTTTGTGCCCCTTTACCGGCAGAATGGAGGGTATAATTTTGGGTCTCCTAATAATCAATCTGGTGGTCATCATTCTACTGTGCAAAATCAGCCCCGAGCACAAAAAAAATACCATGTTGCAGCCTTAGCATCCACAACAACTGGCTTATCTGCCGAAGACTGGTGGTATCCTGATTCAGGAGCTTCACATCATGTTACAGATGATCTGAGCAATCTTTCAACTAGCTCTAAGTATACTTGGACTGGTAAGATTCGCATGAGAAACAGAGAAGGTTTGTTCATCTCTCATATTGGACATTCCAATTTCTTATCCTCGTCATCACGTTCTTTTCTGTTAAAAAAATTGTTACGAGTCCCACACATAACCAATAATCTCTTGAGTGTCAGCAATTTTGCACAAGATAATATAGTCTTTTTTGAGTTTCATCCTACTTTTCGTTTTGTGAAGGATCTAGCAACCAATGTGGTTCTTCTCAAAGTGATTTTGCATGAAGGATTATACAAATTCATCCTAGGAAAGCCTACATCCATCTCTAGTCCTCCAGCAACTTGTCTTCACCTTAGCCCTACTTCAATAAATTTTTCAAAAGGTTCGAGTACTATCAGCCAGCCTTCAATTCCCAACACAGGGGCTTCTGATCATCTAAATAGTTGGCACCTTAGACTAGAAAATCCTATTATGTCTGTTGTAAGAAAATATTCATGAATTGTAATGTTCCTATTCCAAAGAATGAAATGATCAATTTTGTTAGCTTGTCCATTGGGTAAAAGTCATCAAATGCGATTTTCCTTATCAAAAACAACATTCTCTGAACCATTTGAATTAATTTATTCACATATATGGGGACCATCTCATGAACTTTCTCATGATGGTCTTCAATATTATGTAAGTTTTGTAGACGCATATAGTAGATACACCTGGATTTATTTTCTCAAACTCGAATCAGAAGTCGGCCGAGTTTTTCCTTTATTTAAATCTCAAGTTGAAACTCTATTTAACAAGAAAATTAGAACCTTACAAATAGATTATGGGGGAGAATTTAAAGCCTTGTCACCCTTTCTTCAAATTCATGGTATAAGTCATCGATTTTCATGTCCTTACACATCCAAACAAAATGGTGTGGTCGAACGTAAACATCGACATATTGTAGAAATGGGGCTCTCATGCATCTACGCCCTTGCACTTTTGGGCTGATGCGTTTTCCACTGCCGTTCATCTCATTAATATACTACCTACAGCTGCGCTTTCTGGGGAAATATCTCTTACTCTACAATATAACAAAGCTCCAAATTATTCTTCTCTAAAAATTTTTGGATGCTTGTGTTTCCCTTGATTACAATCTTATAATTGTCACAAACTTGAGTTTAGGTCCACTACTTGCACTTTCATAGGTTATATCACTCAACACAAAGGATATATATGCATTAGTTCAAATGGTCGGATATATGTCTCATGTCATGTCACCTTCGATGAGTCCACATTTCCATTTGCTTGCTCCCTTGAAATCCATTCAAAGTCTTCTGTTGAGAAGTGTCTGTCTTCATCTCCTTTATTTCTGCCTAAAGTCACTTCCTCACAGTCCTCTAGTTATTTTTTAAGCCCATCTGTTCCTACCTCTATGTCTAGTCCATTATCAAATTCTAACTCAAATCATTCTTCTGTTGTTGCTCCTTTAAATCCTTCTGTTCATATTGAAGAGAACATACCTCTCTCTTCTCCTGTGAATACCCATCATATGGTTACAAGGTCTAAGGCGGGTGTTTTTAAGACAAAGGTATTTGGTGCTTCTTTGTCTTCTTCATGTGAACCTGAGAATGTAAGAGAAGCCCAGCAGCATCCGGAATGGATCAAGGCTATGAGTTCTGAATACAATGCTCTCATTCAAAACAAAACTTGGTTCTTGGTTACAACCCCAGCCAACACTCCAATCATTGGGTGTAAATGGGTGTTTAAACTCAAGACAAAACCTGATGGCGCTATTGCTCGACACAAAGCCAGACTTGTAGCAAAAGGCTACTCGCAAACACCAGGCTTAGACTACACTGAAACATTTAGCCCGATTTCTAAACCCACAATTATTCACATTGTGTTAACTCTTGCTGTTTCTCGTGGTTGGAATATCAAGAAACTTGATGTAAATAATGCTTTCTTAAATGGCTCTCTTACTGAGGTTATGTTCATGCAGCAACCACTTGGATTCGAAATTCAAAATGGTGATGCTCCTCTTGTGTGCAGGTTACACAAGACTCTTTATGGGCTCAAACAAGGTCCCCGCACCTGGTTCGATAAATTACGAATTGCTCTTCAGTTTATGGGGTTTATCATATCGCCCGCTGATTCCTCTTTGTTCATTAAAATTTCTTCTACATCTGTTATTTATATCCTTGTCTATGTTGATGACATTGTCATAACAGGAAGTGCTCAAGTTCAAATACAACAGATTATTCGTGATTTGGACGCTCAATTCTCTCTCAAAGATCTTGGTGATCTGTCATACTTTCTGGTCATTGAGGTACAAAGGGATTCTAATTATTCATTGTTTCTTTCTCAGTCTAAATATGCACAAGATCTAATATTGAAAACTAAGATGCATCAAGCTAATCCTTTGCCAACACCTATGTCCACGGGTGTTAAACTCTCTGTCAAGGATGGGGATCCTTTTGAAGAAGTGACTCTGTACCGTAGTACTGTTGGATCATTACAATATTTAACCATTACTCGACCAGACATTGCTTATAGATTAACTAAGGTCTGCCAGTTTATGCACACTCCTCTTCTCACTCATTGGAAAGCTGTAAAACGAATTCTTCGATACATCAAAGGCACATTACATCTTGGTATTCATCTGAACCCTTCTTCTTGTCTGTCGCTCTCTGGACATTGTGATGCGGATTGGGGGAATGACCCGTATGATCGAAGTTCAACCTCGGGTTTTTGTTGGTTTCTAGGTAATTTTCCAATAGCTTGGAGCTCAAAGAAACAACATGTTGTTTCTTGGTCCAGTACTGAAGTCGAATATCGAAGTTTGGCTAATGCGGCTTCTGAATTACTGTAATCATTGTTAAAAGAACTTCAAGTGCAGCAGCTTAGAGTTCATGTTTTATGGTGTGATAACATGAGCATTATTGCCCTTAGTGCAAACCCAGTTTTTCACTCTAGAACTAAAAATCTTGTGTTGGATCTTCATTTTGTTCGAGAGAAAGTGTTGTCGAAGCAGCTTAGTGTTCAATATGTTCCTTCATTTGATCAAGTCGCAGATGCTCTTACCAAACCATTATCTGCTTATGTGTTTACTTGATTCCATGACAAGCTCAGTGTTGTTCTTCGACCTCCATTCAGCTTGAGGGCACAAGTCAAGGATCTGATATCAAGCCCAACACCAAAGCATGATAGTATAATCTCAAGCCCAAGACTACTTCAGTCCACAAAGTTCAGTCCGTAGAATTAGCAAGATTTAGTGGATAGATTTCACATCTCATTGGTTTGTTAAGTTGTTATAACCTCTCAATAGTTTTCCACCACTTGTCAATAATTCATTAGTTGTAGGATTCTATAAACATGAGTGACTGTAATTAGTCTTATAAGAAATGAAATGAAGTTCTTCATTACCTTCTCAACCTCATCGTTTATAGTTTTCTAACTCAATGTGTGTGGAAAGCTCTTGGGATTTTAGATACTGTCAATTAGCATTTTTTATATACCAAAGTTTTGGATAGAAGTTTTAAATTTCGTATGATTCGTTTCGAAAGTTGTGGATTTTTTTATATATGATGACATGGGGTCGGGATTTCTCATTTGAACCTGTCATCAACCCAAATATTTTCTTTGTTGAGGAAGGTTTAAGTCACCATACCAAGGGTGAGAAGACAGAAATTTGTGAGTTAAGAGAAGAAAATTTATGTATATTAACATAATTGGTAGGCAATTGGGAAAAAATGTTAAATTTAATATAATGTGTGAAAGAAAATATCTATTAAAAAATAAATGAATTATGTAACACGAGAAGTTATACTTCTGATATATTTATATAAGATAATCAGTTGATCATCTCAATATAAAATAAAAAAATATTTAATGAGATGCTCAACTGATCATTATATAAAAAATAAAAATTAAATATACGTCAATGATAGCAAAGACTCAACCTCAAAAAATGTGACCGTTGATAGACAAGTTGACAATTCATGACTACACCTAGTCTCCTAAAACTTTTCCGAAACAATACAAAATGTACGTTTGATTCTATAGTAGGGCTATTGGTTTATTTGATACTTCAGCAGTTCTATATCCCACAGCTTATAGGGAGCCAATTGTATTTTTCAAGCGGTTCGACGTGCTGCGGAAGGATATGAAAAAATACATGTGACATATTGAATACAACTAACTATAAGGCCTATGAGTCTATTTTTTTTGGGTCTTACAATCACAGTTCTCATGATAACTAATGCATCATGTCTCTTTAATCCAAATACTTATGGTCTGGACAGAAGTCTTGAGTTCGAAACCTAGAGAGGCACGTACTGCACTGCTAGGAGTAGGGAGGCCGATCCTAACAATATTTGGGCCTGAGTCTAACTTTTAAAAAGAGGTCTCTGAATCATAATGTGTGTTCATATATTTTTTTAGTTCCATAGTAATTTTTCAAATTAAATCAATACGTCAAAGACAATATAAAAAATTAAAAGAATAAAAATATGAACTATGTCCAAAATGATCACTAAAAAACAACCGGCCTAACAGTTTTAAAGCTTAAAATACTTATCAAGTCTGTATAATCAAGTTGTTCAGTAATTTCTTTCTCAATCGATAACATAGCCAATCCATTCAATCTTTCTTGTGACATGGTTGATCGAAGAAAAGTTTTGATGAGTTTTATCTTTGAGAAACTTCGCTCTGCACTTGCTACTGTGACCGGGACAGTCAACAAGATTTTATAAGCAATATGAGCATTTGAAAGCCGGATAAGCATTACATCCACCAAAATTTCAGTCAAAAAGCGTAGATTATAGACACCACATAAAGCCCCGAAGAAAGTAAAAAACTACAATAAAAAATTAGAAGCCCGAACAAAGCAAATACAAGAAAATAGACTTACAGCTCCTCACGGGTCTTTCAATCAAACTTAGAGACGACGCAATGACTGGAGTCGATTAAGGCTTGTCCGCAGATGAATATTGGGGAAGATTGGGGAATAAATCGATAACAGACTAAGCAAATTCCATTTAATAAATACTTGGTTTTGGGCTATCTAGTAACTAGTATTATATATAATAATTTTTTTTTAAATTTTTGGGCCCCAAAAAAGAGATGGACATGAGTCACTGGACTCATTTGCCTCTTAATAGGCACGGCCTTGAGTGGACTCCATGGACTATCATGATGGGATGTGATTGCAGGATCCAAAAGAGATAGGCCCACGAGCCTTACAATAAAAAGCGGGTACTAGGTCTCTTTAATCAAGTACTTATAACCTGAATAGAAGTCTTGAATTCGAGATCTGGGGAGACACGTACTGCACTGCTGGGAGTTGGGAGTTATGTGAGTAGAGTTCAATGAACTATCATGAGGGCTGTGATCGCAGGAATCAAAAAAGATAGATTCACGGGCCATACAACTACAGTGGATAATATGCTGGTATAAAAGGTATGGTTCTCATTACAAATCCAATTATTATCATTGATCCAATCACGAAGGAACTCACATTTAATCTCAAATGAAAAATATTTCTGGTAAATGTTGTCACCATAGTATCATGATAGGTTGAATTCAAGTCATTACATAATGTCATAGTACTTTTGTGTGTGTGTGTATATATATATATATAGTGTCTTATATTGTCGCTTCACACCATTACATATAGGGATGTAAATGAACCGAACCGAACTGTTCGCGAGCTTTTCGGATCTCGGCTCGTTAAAAAGCTCGTTCGGGCTCGTTCATTAAGCTTATCGAGCCGAGCCCGAGCCTTATTTTGGGCTCGACAATTTTGTTGAGCCGAGCTTGAGATTAATGATGTTCGGCTCGTTAGCTCGTGAACATGTTCGATAATAGGTTCGTGAGCTCAAAATTGAGCTCGGCTCGTTTAGCTGGCTCGTGAGCTCGACGAGCTCGGCTCGTTTAAGTGGTTCACGAGCTCGGGCTCGAGCTCGGCTCGTTTAGGTAGATCGTGAGCTCGAATTTGAGATAATTAATGAGTTATAATATTAAAATAATTATGTATGATAAATAATAATAAATTAAAATTTAAAAATTATATTAAAAATTATAGTCGAATCCCCTTGAATCAGATCTTTCTCATATTAAATTCTTTACTTTATCCTTGTTGATTCATTGTATTTCGACAAGGCGTGATCACGCCCTGTTTGAACACATCTTCTGCCCTTTTTTATTATTATCATCATTTTTTAAGGTGCAAAATACAGAAGATGTATTTCGACAAGGCGTGATCACGCCCTGTTTGAACACATCCTCTGCCCTTTTTTATTATTATCAATTTTTTTATAAAAAAAATAAAATAAGGAGAAAATTTGTTTGGTGCAAAACACAGAGGAGGTATTCGGCTAAGGCGTGATCACGCCCTACCCAAACACCTCTTCTGATATCACACAATACAAAAAGGGGTTTGATTTGGTAAATTCATTAAATCAGGTTGCAATCGCGTTTCTCCTCTCCTTTCCCTATTCTCGTATATCTTTCCCAAACTTCTTACAGGTGCTTCTTTGGTCGTCTCATCACCTCCGTCGATCTCCACCGCCGTTCGACCGGCAACACCGCCGCTCACCACCACTCTGCAATTCCAGCGACATCAGCGCCTCTTTCTCCAGCGCCCTTCGCACCTCCATCTCTCGCCCCAAGCAGTCTGCAGCGCCGCTTGCCCACAGCCGCTCGCGCACGGCGCGCCACCGCCGCTCGTCCAACACAGCTTCTCCAGCGCCGCCGCAAGCGCCACCTTCCCCAATGCACAGATCTCCCCTTCGCACATCCATCCCTCGTTACAACCAGTCCGCCACTGCCGCTTGTCCACCGCACGCGCACCCTCGCCGACCTCCATCTCAGTTTCGCACAGCCACCTCGGAGCAGAAACGAGCTCGCTTAACGAGCTTCTTTAACGAGCCGAACCCGAGCCAGGCTCATTAAACAAGATAAACGAGCCATTAACGAGCCGAGCTCGAGCCGAGCCCGAGCTTCATAACTTCCGAACGAGCCGAGCCCGAGCTTCAAACCAAAGGCTCGTAACGAGCCCGAGCCGAGCCCGAGCCGAGCAAATAGCTTAACGAGCCGAGCCCGAGCCTGATTCGGCTCGGCTCGGCTCGGCTCGGCTCATTTACATTCCTAATTACATTAATGGAATTTATGTTGGTATAAAAATTTATTCATATGCTAGATTGGAACGAGAAATTGTCATATGGTGCAATAGATCAAATCGATCATCTCTATATAAAAGTGGAAGTGATTCAAAATTTTTAGGATAAAGGATTTAAAACATAAAAAAATTTATGTGACTGTAAAAAAATTTATTTTTTATATTAAAAATTATATTTCGCTGCATGTTTTTATTTTAATTTTAAAATTTATATAAAAAAATTTTGATCGAAGGGTGAGATTTGTTGCAAATGATATTGAGAATAACATCTTGTCCTAAATTTTGGATATTCGTAGGCTGATGAACTATTTACGCATTAACAATTTATATAATCTTTTTAGTGTGTTAATATTATTTAATTAAAGTATTCTTACATATTTAAAATTTCAATAATCAACAATAATTACTCATTTATATTTACAGGACCCACACGTGCCCCATTCTCCCTCCATGATGGAACTACGAGATCTGGCACGTGCCATGCCATTTTCATGCTTCGTTTCTTCACTGCATTGTACTTCACTCTCCCTTCCAGTGGGCCTTCGAATCCATCTCTATCTACTCTGTAATCATCAGGATTCTTCAAGTAAAAAACTGAATTTCCCTTCTATTAATCGATCCGGTGCTTAATTTATAGATTAAACCTTTATTATTTGGTTAACAGTGGCATTCGCTTGAAGTTTTTCTCCACTTAACCCGTTAAATATGGTGCTGAATGTTCTTTGCAGGCTTAAAGATTGCGAAGGATCAAGTTTTGCTCATTTTAGAAAGTGGGTTTTCAGTGTAAAAGGTACGGCGCAAAAGGGATTACCTTTTTTAGTTCCTGATCTGTTTTTTAATTGCAAATTTTTGTACTTTCTTTTATATTTTTATTGCACTTTTCGTGTGCCGATGATTGAGGTTATTATGATAGGGATTTGCTTTAGAACTTGTGGCGTCCAGCTGTGTGCAACTGTAAAAAAGTTGCAATCTTGTGGATACTTAGTGGTGGTAAGAAACACAGCAGATGGGTGTTGTTTTCAACTGGCTGCTTATTCATTGTCTTCTACTTGTCTTGATTGTGACCTCTTTTTTTGAGTTCTTTGAAACGATGTTGTACCCATTCTTGCTTCGACTGAGGTAGCTTTCTGATTAATCATCCCTGATAATGGATATAATTTGTTGTATATTGAAATTGAAATATTAATGGTGGTCCATTTCGTTACAGTTCGATCCTTTCTGTGTTTGTTGTGGAGTCTAGGTGAATAATACATAATTGAAGAGTCCCTTGCTTGCCCTTGTGTTGTTGGGAGTTTTAATTCTTGAGGTCCATTAACTTTTGACTGAGATAAAGATCTTTATTTATAGGAGCAGATGGATGAGCCGGTGAAATCTGATTCTAGACTTGAAGTGTCAGTTTCATTTGGTAGGTTTGAGAACGATGCACTTTCTTGGGAGAAGTGGTCAACATTCTCTCCAAATAAGTATTTGGATGAAGCTGGAAGTTTATCAACTCCTGGATCTGTAGCCCAGAAGAAAGCATACTTTGAAGCCCACTACAAGAAGATTGCTACTCAAAAATCCGAGCAATTGGAGCAAGATAACCCAATGGAACCTCCTGTTGCTTCTAGTCAAGAAGAGCCAACAATCCATAATCATAATGAGAGTTCATCTGGGATGCATGCTAACTTTGAATCATGCAATGGTGTAGTTGCGCACGAAGCTATGGCCGATGAGGCAAAAGGTGAAGAGGTATCAACTCTAGTGGCTGATCAGGGAGCCTGCAGTAATGGCTTCACGGATATAGCCATTTTGGAAGAGGAAAAGGAGGAAGCTTGTAGTGCTGTGGAGGATCTAAATCTTATGGATGAGGAAGCTAAGAAAGAGTTGAATGTTCTCATAGCTGATCACTGGTTGAACAGAGAAGAAGCTGTACCAGCTGAGGAAGAGACTCCTCTAAAGGATCCTGAACACGCAGAACATCCACCTAAAAGCAAGAATATAGTAGAACAAGTAACCGAACCAAGGAAACGAAGTTCCAAGATCAATGCAGGAAATATAAATCAAAAGGTAAGATATTTCTACTGCCTGCACGTTCTTGTATGAGTAACCATGTTATTATCATCAACAACTAAATTGATCTGGTTTTTTATGTAATTGTTTCTGGTTGATAGGTAACCCAAAATAAAAAGGAGAGAAATTTGACTGGTACAAAAATTAAAGTTGTATCACCTGCTGCTAAGCATTCACAGGCTTCTACTCCTAAATATTTGAAGCCATCTTTAATTTCCACACCCACCTCTGCCTCCCTGTACGGAAAGAAGAAGTTGAACCGATCAATGGTGGTAGAAAGCAAGAGAGCTGCTCCAACATCCCTGCATATGTCTCTTAGCTTGGGGCCTGCAAAATCTTCAACTCCTTTCGGAATGACTAGGAAGTCTCTGATAATGGAGAAAATGGGGGATAAGGATATTGTTAGGCGAGCTTTTAAGAGTTTCCAGTGTCAAATAAATGGATATCCCACCGATGAAAAATCTAGTACATTAAAGCAGGTTTGTATGATTTTATTGGATTGCTACTTTCCGTCAGTGAGTGATGTATTTATGTCTTTGTATTTTGTTTGCCGTGGTATGTGTGTAAACTTGAATTTTCAATAATGTATTTGGCCAGGTTTCATCAACAGCATCTGAGATGAAGATCTCCCATTCTCTAACTCCTAAAAAGGAAAATCAAGGGTAATCAATTTTCTCCTTTTTCATCTATTTGGTGGCAAAAAATTTCCTCTTTTTCTTCTATCTTCTAATATCCTTTCAATTTATGCTACGAAAGCACCTGCAATGGACATTCCTTGTTGGCCTATTGAATTTTTGTTTTGAGTTGGAAATCTAGTTCAAGAACAATTTTTGTGTGTATTGAGCTCTTCTTCTTGCAATATGAAGATTCCCGTGAAAGTATTCCGAAAAATCCATTTAAAAAAAAAATTATTCCAAATGTTAATTACTGAGGCACTTGCTGTTTATGAACAGTAATATTGGCCAGTAACAACATAACCAATTTGTTTTCCTTTCCTGTTCTTTCACTGCTTTCGGCTTTGTATGTGGAATTGATTTACCGTTTCAACTGTAGACTGAGAATTGCTGCAGGAAAGATGGTGAATCTAAGGAAACAGCCGGAACAGCAATCAAAGCCTTTGCTCTTGGGGTAATATTTCTTATATGTTACTGATGGAAATTTGTTTTCTCGTGTCCAAAACGCAGCAAAATTTTAAAATTTTTAATTTGAGATTCAAATAACGTCTTTACACACTTGTGTGGTTTGAACAATAATAATCATTCATAGAGTATTTATGAATATACTTTGAATGAATAAATCACTTGGCATCAACTATTTCGAGATTGACGGAGCGATTTTCATGAAACTTTTCTTCAATCTCCAATCAAGTCCACGATTAGAATATTTGTTTCTCTTCTAAATTGCACTAGAAAATTTAGAAAAAATTTAACGTTGAGATCGAAGAACAAGTTGACGTCTCAAACCCTGATTTGCTTAGTGGGGCCGAAAACTTGAGACGTTTTTGAGAGAGATTTTCGAAAAACTTGTTATGGAGGCTATGGTTTTTGTGGCCCTTTTTAAAACATGAGTCCTCGACCGCCATTTAGAACACATTATACTCTTTAATTAAACAAAACAATAATGGGTTTAGTTAATTAATTTGACTAGTCCAACTAGTTTAATTAACTAATATTTGAAAGTCCATTAAAAATTTTAATTAATTAGCATGTTGAACTTGTACTTCTACAAGCCTATTATACATACTCAAATTTTGAGTTTAATGTTTTTAAAATCTCAATTTTCCATAAATTCAACTCCTTGAATTTATTATCTCCAAATTTAATTATCATAAAATCAACCCGTTGAATTTACTGTGTCATAATTTATATAAATTTAACTCGTTGAATTTATTGTCTCGACGGGAACAAAATATCCAGTACTTGTGTGACCCTCAATGGTTCAGGAATACAGCTAGCCGTGGGTTCACAACTATTTGTGATTTAGGACATTGTCCTTTATTCGGGTTTACCTGAATTTGTCCCATTTTACGCAGCAACATTTGATAATGAGAATGTCAGAAATATTCATAGTGTCACCGCATGCACAACTAGAGAACTTTTGTCCTTAGTGTACATCTTACACTCTGGTCAGAGATTTCATGCACTACTATTTCGTTAGATCATATATGATATTGACACCCGAAGGTGAGCAGTGAATCCCCGACTACAATGCACTGACTCCTACACATGTCGCAATTGCACCCATCCTCGCCACCTTGTGACCCTCGCGGAGTCGGTAAACGAGTTAAAGCACGATCCTAATAAATAGGGCCTAAGTGTTGTCCTGGATCTTAAGCACTAATGATGTACAATCATAGCTACGGATTTTTTCTCTCGATGAATGATAACCACTTGGAAAGTCCGAGGGAGTGTTGTTCGGTACAATCATCATATGATTACCCATGTGTATGATTGGACATCTCTGTGCTCCTACCATGAAACACCTATGTTTTTAGCATGTGTATTCAGATAAAGTAAAAAGAAACCATGAAATTTAATTATATTAAAATAAAAACTGTTTATTACAACCGAGTCTTAGCAAACCGTACCCCTTTAAACAATGGCTTGTAGATATTTGATTTATATACTATTTGCATCGGTGAGTGGATATAGATTTGTTTCTTGTTATATTTGCTTGAAAGATGTTTCAATCCGTTCTTGGAGCAGAACTTGCTTCTCGTTCTTCAGAAATTAGTGGAATGTGTACGCATCTTTCTTTTCCAAATGTCCCATCTTTTGAAAACATTTAGTTAAATGATTATTAAAATGAGGAGGAAAGGAACTTACAACCGAACTAACTTAACCTTTTACTAATTTTCAAATATATGTGGGTAACTTTATAATTATCTAGGTTATGTAAAAAATTCCATGCTAGGATCTTATCCTTGAATTGACTGTCCTAAGTCTACCACAGATCACATAAAAGTTCTGGACTGGACAAAAAGAATACCATAATTGTCTCTGCGTCTGTTGGCTTGAAAGGTGACGAAAAAGATGAGAAACGGAGAGAGGTATTTCTACCAAACCTATCCTTCTTTAGCATCTGTACATGTTGATTTGGTGCTTTGATTGATGAATCTTGTTACTGAATTGCTTCATTTGTGCCACTGATGTTGGTCTTGAAGCAGTTTCTGAGGAATTTGGAGGCAAAATCAATTGCCAGAGAGGCCGAAAATGCACAACTTAGTGCAAAATCAAAGGTATGCTTTATTTACATGAAAAGATTGAGAAGAATACTCCATTTCAATATATTAGGTCCTTAACAGTTGATAGCACCCCCGTTTACACATCAACTATGACTCAACAAGACACATTTGATCCAGGACGAAAAGACGCCTGAGATTAGAAAGTTGCGACAATCTCACAACTTTAAGGCCAATCCTCTGCCATCTTTTTATAGACGTCAAGGAAAAGATAATCCAGAAAAGGTATGCTCCTCCCTCGACATCAGCATTGTTGAGACCTTTTGCATTAAAGTATAATAGATTTCACCTCATGAGAGCTGATTTTTGTTCGTCTAGAATGTGACCACTGTTATCTTGTGAAGTCGTGATCTTAGGGTGTGAGAGAGAAATAATCACTTGTTATTTAATGTTTGGTCGGCCTGTGAAACCCAGAAAAAGCATACAATGTCGACGATCTGCCTAAAAAATTATCCCTCGGATTTGTCATTAGAGTTTGCATTTGCCATAGTATCCTTTATACGAAATATGAAGAACAAATTGTTGGGAAAAAACCCATAAACCGCAAAATCCATCACGCTAAATCATTAAGAATTTGACTGAAATCTTAAGCAGAAGCGTACCTGAAACCATAATCTTGAATTCTTTAGAACGTGTCTTGATCTTCCAGATCTACGCGCTCTTTCCTTGAGAGAGTCCTTTAGTTTCTCTTCAGAACTATTTTCTTAATGTGGGAGAGAATAGTGAAAGTGATAACGCGAGATCTGGGGACCA
The DNA here is from genome assembly GCF_025594145.1 of Primulina tabacum. Lineage (NCBI taxonomy): Eukaryota > Viridiplantae > Streptophyta > Magnoliopsida > Lamiales > Gesneriaceae > Primulina > Primulina tabacum. The sequence goes on along the minus strand of NC_134561.1, from coordinate 29,182,391 downwards.
TGACCCATATTTATAGATAATATTTATCAATATCTTCTGATATTTCTGTTTTAGCTCATCATAAAAACAGAAATTACACTTATGTCTCTACACATTAAAGGCCCACAGCCCATTTTTAACCCGAAACAATAGTTGATCACTTTATTTTAGGCTTAACTTAATAGACAACTCACAACACATAATTATTCACATATAAGCCCATATAAATAAATTGATCCAACAATCTCTCACTTGGGCTATATGTGCAACTTTATAATTATGTTTGTGAAAATAACCTTATGAGCTCAAAATTGTTGTCATTCCGAAATATATTTATAACCAATCCGGTCCATCAATCACATCAACATAGGATCAAAGCAGTCTTCGCTACACTCAAGGTAACTAGACTCATCAATGGTCACATATGCCGACACAACTGAATGACATGGATCATGAAGTGGATGTGTAGCATGGAAATTTCATGCAATGTGACCGTAACATGCCTATTTCCAACTGGTCCTCCCTTTAACCTTATTGAGATCAAACTTTAAATCATAATTAGAGTGTGACTTAACTTGAAATTTATTTCTGTAGAAAATAAATTTACATAACTGTAACTGAAAATGTCTACAACTGAAAAGCATTTAAAACAAGAAACTCCCACTAAAACTGAATTTCCTTAATTGACATAACACCCATACTAGCAGTGTGCTCATGAAACTGTTTCGGTGGTAGTCCCTTAGTAAGCGGATCCGCAACCATGGAGTTTGTACCGATATGCTAGACAACTTTCCACTCTGAATTCTTTCTTTAACAATCAGAAACTTGATGTCAATGTGTTTTGAATTCGTCGAGCTCCTGTTGTTATTGGAATACATAACTGCTGATTTATTGTCACAATGTAATCTTAGTGGCCTTTCAATGCCATCAACAATGCGCAGTCCCGTGACAAAATTTTGCAGCCATATTCCATGATTGGATGCCTCATAACGCGCTACAAACTCAGCTGCCATGGTGGAAGAAGCTATAAGAGACTGTTTAGTACTCTTCCAGGAAATGGCACCTCCAGCAAGGAGATAGATGTAGCCCAACGTAGATTTCATACTATCTTGGCATCCAGCAAAATCGGAGTCAGTATACCCAATGATCTCAAGCTGATCCAACCTCCGATATATGAGCATGTAATCTTTTGTTCTCTGTAGGTACCGTAAAACCCTTTTGACTGCTTTCCAATGTTCCATTCCTGGATTACTTAAATATCGTCCCAACATTCATGTCACGTACGCGATATCTGGACGTGTACAAACCTGAGCATACATCAGACTCCCCACTGCAGATGCATAGGGAACCTTCTGCATTTCTTTTTCCTCAAAATCATTCTTTGGCATTGTTTGAGACTAAATTTGTCTCCCTTAGCCACAGGGGTATCTGTTGGTTTACAATCTTGCATCCCGTATCGCTTGAGAACTTTCTCGATATAGCCTTTCTGAGATAATCCAAGAATACCCCGAGAACGATCCCGATGTATCTGAATACCCAGTACAAAAGATGCATCACCAAGATCTTTCATCTCAAAATTCTTAGCTAGAAATCTTTTGATTTCATGCAACAACTCTATATCGTTGCTAGCGAGCAGAATGTCATCAACATATAAAACCAGAAAAATTTGCTTGTTCCCACTGAACTTATGGTATACACAATCATCGACCAAATTCATCTCAAAACCAAACGAGATGATCATTTGATGAAATTTGAAATACCATTGTCGAGATGCTTGCTTGAGCCCATAGATGGATTTCTTTAATTTGCAAACCATATTATTTGTGTCTTTGGACACAAAATTTTCTGGCTGCACCATATAAATCGTTTCATCAATGTCACCATTTAGAAACGCAGTCTTTACATCCATCTGATGAAGCTCAAGATCGAAATGCGCCACCAAAGCCATTATAATCCTTAGAGAGTCTTTCGAAGAAACCGGAGAGAAAGTCTCTTTATAATCAATGCCTTCTTTCTGTGTAAAGCCTTTAGCGACAAGACGAGCCTTATATCTTTCCACATTGCCTTTCGAATCCCTCTTGGTTTTAAATATCCATTTGCAACCAATGGGCTTCGTACCTTTAGGCAATGAGACAAGATCCCATACGTCATTGTCCTTCATGGATTTTATCTCCTCATTCATGGCATCATTCCATTTTTGAGAGTTAGAACTTTCCATGGCTTGACGGAAGTTAATAAGATCATCCTCCATCAATCCAATGTCTGCCTCATGTTCTTGAAGAAATATAATGTAATCATCTGGCAATGCATTTCTCCGCTCTCTAGTGGATCTTCTTAATGGCATAGATTCTGGAGGTGCTTGAGTTTGTTCATCTGGAATGGGAGGATCTCTAATATTGTCTTACTGTATTGTGTCTTGGTCAAAGTGAGGAATGTAATCACGATCAATGTCCAAGACACTTGTAGGAATATTTACATATTCCTCTTCAAAGACAATATCTCTTACTTTATCTCCCCCCGCAAACTCAACATCCTCAAAGAACCTGGCATTTTCTGACTCAAAAATCGACTTACTCGTGGGATCATAAAACTTGTGCCCCCTGGATCTTTCAGAGTATCCAATAAAATAACAACTAACCGTCCTTGAGTCCAGTTTCTTTTCATTAGGCTTGTAAGGCCTTGCCTCAGCTGGACATCCCCAAACCTGCAGATGCTTAAGACTGGGCTTTTTACCCGTCCAAAGTTCATAAGGGGTTTTGGTCGTTGCGTTAGTTGAAACCCTGTTAAGGATATATGCTGCGGTCTTTAGTGGTTCTCCCTAGAGTGATTTTGGTAAGGTAGAATGACTGATCATACTCCTCACCATGTCCTTAAGCGTTCTGTTTCGTCTTTCAGCAACACCATTCATAGTGGGCGAACCCGGCATTGTGTACTGTGGGACGATACCGCATTCCTCCAGGAATCTAGCAAAAGGTCCTGGATGTTGTTCACCTGAACCGTCATATCTACCATAGTATTCACCACCACGGTCAGATCTAACGCTTTTAATCTTTAAGCCAAGTTGATTTTCAACTTCAGCTTTATAGTTTATGAACACATCCAATGACTGTGCCTTTTCATGAATGAGATAAATGAAGCCATATCTTGAAAAATCGTTTGTGAACGTTATAAAATACTGTTGACCATTCCAAGAAGCCGAAGGGAATGGTCCACAAATATCAGTATGTATAAGTTCTAAGACGCCTGAACACCTGTTGGCTTCAAATCTCTTTTTGTTGGTTTGTTTTTCCTTTATACAATTAACACAATTATTAAAATCTGTGTAATCTAAAGGTTCGAGAATTTCGTTTGACACGAGTCTCCTTATTCTCTTTTCAGAGATATGACCCAATCTTTTGTGCCATAACGCAGCTGAATTCTCACTGGTTAATTTTCTTTTAATACTTCTACTTGTTTGCAGGGATTCATTAAATGAAACAATAACATCCAAAGAATAGAGATTATCGTATCCTGATAAAGAACCAGAACCAACCAATTTTGAATCGAGAAACAAACTGAATATTCCATTTCCAAAAGAACAAGAATAACCAAATTTGTCCAATGCAGAAATGAAAATCAAATTCCGTCTAAAAGACGGCACAACAAATGTTTCATAAAGATCCAAATATATTCCAGTCTTTAACAATAATCTAAATTTTCCTATTGCCTCAACTTCAACTTTGTTGCCGAATCTTTCAGCATCACTTGGTTTTCGGCAATCCAGGCAACCCTGCATAGACACACTGATGTGATTTGTTGTACCAGAATCTATCCACCACGTGTGTCTAGGCACTGAAGTTAAATTAACCTCAGAACAAACCATATTCAGAAGCATACCTTTCTTAGCACGCCATGCGTGATAATTACTGCACTGCTTTTTCATATGCCCATCACTGCCACAGAAAAAACAACCAGAACTTTGAGAATCACTAGGATTCTTCTGTTGTTTCTTCGGAGGCTGTGTATCCGCAGCTTCCTTATCCTTTCGTTTCTTTCCTTTATCCTTCGAGGTAGAGGCATAATGAACACTTTCTGTCTTGTCTTGCTTCAACCTTTCCTCTTCCTGAACACAGTGCGAGATGAGCTCATTCAGAGACCAAGTCTCTTTCTGACAGTTGTAGCTCACCTTGAACTGGTTAAACTGAGGAGGAAGAGATATCAAAACAAGATGCACTAGAAAGTCCTGAGAGAGGTCAAGCTTCAGTGCTTTTAACCTTGAAGCAAGATGAGACATTTCCATAATGTACTCCCTGATGTTGCCCTTACCTCTGTACCTCATTGAAACGAGGCTTGCAAAAAGTGTACCAATTTCAGACTTTTCACTTTTAGCAAACCTCTTTTCGAGGTCTTGAAGGAAAGCCTTAGCCGTAGCAATGTCGCTAGACATTGTGCCCCTGAATGTTTCTGGAATGGCCCTCTTCATGATCATCATACACATGCGATTCGATCTCTCCCACCTTTCAAACTCCCTCTTTTCATCAGAGGTACTCTTATCCGTAATGGCGGGAGGAGAGTCAACCTTTATGGCAAGGTCCAAATCCATGACTCCGAGAACTATCAATAAATTCTCTTGCCACGATTTAAAATTCAAGCCATTTAACATAGGAATAGAATTTATGTTGGAATGAATATTTGCAGGAGTCAAATGTGAACAGAGAACAAAAAAAAAAACAAAACATACATGTTCAACCAAATATCCAAATAAAATAATCAATAAATTCAAATAATGTAAACTCCATCAACAGAATATCGTGCACTCCATTAATATTTCATCTTTGGACAAAAGATTAACTTGTAAGTGATATCCTGTGCAGCAGTCAAACACTGATAGTAAATATCATGTCAAATAACAACCTTCCTTTGGGCCGATTTATTATTCGCATGAAAAATCGAACAACTATCACATGTTTACCACCACAATTGCATATGTGATTATATTAAATATTAATCTTCCTTTGGGCCGATAAATATTCATATAAATCATATATACCCAAAATCCTTTTGTATTTCAAAATAAAATCAATTTCCATAAAATAGATCACTTTGGCGACATTTTATTTCAATTAATCAATTTTAAAAATACATATAACCTTATCATTATTTGAATTTATGAATATTTAACCTTAACTGAATAAACCTGAACCGAATTTTTTTTTTAAATTTTCGGAAATTCCGTACGGGTCAGGTCGTACCGGTTCCGTATGGGTCGGGTCAACCCGGGTCCGTACGACCCGACCCGAATCCGTACCTTTTTTTAAAATTTTTTTTTTAATCCGAATTTTCGATTTTCCTCTAAAATATTTTGTTGAACAAAACTGGAAGGAAAATCGAAATCTTATACCAATTTTTTTTTTTTTAAATTTACAACTAAATCTTTTTACCAAAACTTAAACTTTAAAAGATTTGGTTTTCAACCAAAATATTTTCCAGATCTGAAACCATATCAAAAAATTTTCAGATCTGAAAATATATCAATATATTTTCCAGATCTGGAGCCATATCAAAAGGTTTTAAACAAAATTTTCTTTTCCAGACCTGGACTCAAATAATAAACAAATCTCAATGATTCAAACATGAATGGCTCTGATGCCACTTGTTGGGAAAAAACCCATAAACCGATTAAGAATTTGACTGAAATCTTAAGCGGAAGCGTACCTAAAGCCATAATCCTGAATTCTTTAGAACGTGTCTTGATCTTCCAGATCTACGCGCTTTTTCCTTGAGAGAGTCCTTTAGTTTCTCTTCAGAACTATTTTCTTAATGGAGGAGAGAATAGTGAAAGTGATAACGCGAGATTTGGGGACCATGACCCATATTTATAGATAATGTTTATCAATATCTTCTGATATTTCTGTTTTAGCCCATCATAAAACCGAAATTACACTTATGTCTCTACACATTAAAGGCCCACAGCCCATTAGATACATTAAAGCCCAATAACCCGAAACAATAGTTGATCACTTTATTTTTGGCTTAACTTAATAGACAACCCACAAAACATAATTATTCACATATAAGCCCATATGAATAAATTGATCCAACACATATGTCATAATGAATGGGATAGTGCTAAAAATTGTCACCACCAAGTCGGATAATTCCTGGATGATGAGCTCGAATGCGTCCTATGGGATTCGATAGAAGCATCCGTTAGATCACAAAAGCGAATACCATATCCTACATGATAAATGGTTGTTTTTTGACTGCATTCAATGCTGTTAAAGTCTTAAAGATCCTATTCGGACTAAATCGTATCAATATTGGCTATTTTAAAAGGTGAGTGACTTATTTTAGTTGAAAATAATTATAAGAAATAAAGAAACTATGAAAAGATCGATGTTTTGAAATGATGTATATAAATTGTAATCTGATCCATTGGTGCTGTTTTATTCAAAAAGGCATGGGACCATTCTCAGCTTCCAAAAGTGCTCTGATTATTTGTGTCTCTATGTTTTCAAGTTCTTTTTTTTAATATATATGTATTTATTTTTCGAATTTGCATTTGTGGACTATTCAAATATTGCGTTATTTACAAGACGATTTTTGAGTGGAGATGCATCTAAAATTTCTGGTGCTCAACCTATTACTATGCTATGATTTTGCAGGATAGTGCTGGAAATAAGACGGTTCATCGTCGACCTGCTGCTGCATCATCAAATAGGTAAAACTGCATCATTCGCAACGAAATATCGCCTATCAGCCTCAAGCATTGTTGGAGACGGAAAGAGTATGTATTTTATGTACATATCCGTATTGCTGCAGAGAGAGAGAGAGAGAGATTGGTTGAACTTTTAGGCGTATATCGCGCGTAGGCGGTAGAAACTCTCGTCTTCTTATCCATGTCGGAGGGATCGTGTGTAATTATGTCGCAAGGATAATCAGACAGCCCTTTCAAATGGTTACAAGGTTATGTAGAAAAAATGGAGTCTGGGAAAAATTTAATTCTAGTTAAGGGTCTTGTGAGTTGATTATCTAAACATTCCAGAGAAATGTATTCTATGTCATGGTATATTTAGGTAATGTTTGCGAATGTTTAAAAAAAATAATTTTTTCTTTATAAAGTTTTGCAGTAGTATTTGTAAATGTTTTTTTAAAAAAGATTAAGGACTTTTTTTTACATAATTTTGCAATATTCTAAAGAGAAAGTATGTAATCATCATGGCAAATACTTCCTAATTTTATTCAAATAAAAATTAAATAAATGGAGATTTATTGTCTAAAATCGTTTCAAACGGAATTATGTAATAGGAAAATGACACAAATTAAGTCCATAAAAGTAATCAAGGTTTTTTTGATCAAAATTAATAATATGAAGAAATGCGAATAAGTAAGTCTCAAGGTGGATGAAGGGAATGTCTGTATTTGCCTGCACGTGGGAAGGAGCATTCCAAGATCAATGGACATTTTTACATTTGTGAAGTATGCTTAAAACATCATTCTTGATATAAGATTGAGAATGTCAATTTAATTTCAAACTTATTTCCATGTTCCAACTATGAAGTATGATCTAAGGCACGTTTGATGTGAATAATAAGACATTAACTGATTATACATTCTTGTTTTATTTAATGTTTGACTCGTCTTTTGTTAAAATTATAGAGTTATATATCATTATGTTATCTATGTATATATATTTGAACAAATATATTCCTATACTTTATAGTTTATTGATCATTCAATCGGGGCATCTTACAACAATTAACAAAGAAGTTTCTTGAGTTATTGAGCCCCATTTATTCATGATTATTACTATCTATAATGTAAAAACATTTAAGTGAGTAGAATCCAAGTGTATATATGTTATTATAGCATGTAGATTTACATGGAAAATGAACCCGGGGATAGGGATGGCAATGGGGCGGGGGCGAGTTTGCCATCCCATCCCTGTCCCCGAATTCCATCCTCACCCCATATCCGTCCTAATTTCCGTTTTTTCGGGTTCGAGGAATCCCCAAACCCCGAAACTTCGGGGATCAACTTCCCATCCTTAACCCATCTACGTTTCAAAAATATTAATATGGCAATACGATGACGGATTCGAAAATTTTCTCAAACCAAAACTTATTATTATCTATTATTATTAGTGATAATATTAATATTAATATTTTAAAAAATAATAATATTATTGATAATACTAATAATACTATTATTTTATTATTGATATTATTTTCGGGGAGGGTTTGGGGATGAGATAGTAATATCATACCCGTCCCGAACTACATCAGGGATTTAAAAAAATCCCCTAACCTGAACCCAAACCTGAAAAAATCAGGGATCCCCATCCCCATTTCGGGTTTTTCCGTGGGACTCCAAACTCGTGAGAAAAGTTGCCATCCCTGTGACAACCCGAGATTTTACGATCCGAAGCAAATCAAGTAAGTAATACGAGCTTGAAATTTTACTCAAACTAAGCTCAAAAATGTTTGTTCCAACTAAATAACTTGACTATTAACTTAGATTTTCATTAAATTTAACTCGAGGAAGCAACTTCAAAGCTCGGAAATGAGCTCAGCAGGAGGCCAAGCCACAAGTAACCGCATCCATCGAAGTGTTGTCACGGAAGGAGTAAAACCCCAGCTCAAGGACACGATCTATAAGCTCAAAGCAGCTCAACCAAGGTTGTCCTAACAAGACAAAAAAAGGGAGCTATAAGTTGAGCCAAGAGTTTGGACAAATTAAATGTGCAAGAAATGACCTTCGCATTAACCCATGAAGGAGCTGCGGGAGGAGCTAAGAGCTAGGACATATTGATGATGCAGGAAATGACCCTTTAGAAAATCAAGATGACATTTAAGGAATGCATGAGATTTTGAGCCGCATTCATGACTAATCTAGAACTTGAAGAATGCATGAGATTTTGGATTTTCATGCATGAAACTTTGTACTTACATCATGATCACATTTAACCCATTCTTGGAGGGCAATATTTCGGCCAAGAGGAGCTAGGTGGAAGGTCCTTTTTCTTCTATAAATACCAACTCAAGGATGATAGAAAAGTGTACCAAAAAGCCTTGAGAAATTTCGGTTTTTCCCTTTCCCCTCACTCTCCAAAATTTCGGCCCTCACTTCTTCTCAAAAACCCTCCAAAAATTCGGCCAAGTCAAGCAAGGGAAAAGAAGGAAAGTTCGTGCAGTCCAGTACAATAACCCCGTACCGAAGTGTTCCTCGATCGAAGACGGTATTTGTGAAGTTGCGCCGAAGTGCTGCCGAAATTTCAAGAAAGAGCTTTGTATAAAAATTCAAGTAAGTGGGCTTTTGTTACATATTTTGTTGTATTTTAAACTTTGATATCAATAATATGACATGCATGAATGTGTGTCCTAAATCTCGAAAATGTCAGTCTACCTTTTAAAATTTCGATCGATTGTATGCTTCGTTCGCTCTTCGAATATCTTTGATTCCGCTGTGTCTGTCTAAAAATCTGAAATGTTGAACTCTGAGAAATCTGATAAGTTTGTCTGTTGTTTCTGAATTCTTTGTATACTGTTACGACTCAATTTGATATGGGACGAGAATTGTAATTCTGTCTGGCCCCCATTGGTGGGTATAAAACCATGTTCTGTTCTGACCCCCATTGGTGAGTATAAAACCATGTTCTGGCCTCACCCCTTAGAGGACTAACATATTGGGGACAATTTGACCATGAAAATGAGATGAATAACAGTGTTCTGTCTGTTCTGATATGTTCTGTTCTGAATTGATCTGTTTCTGAATTGTTCTGAATCATCTGATGAATTCTGTCATTTATTCGATTTGTCTATGTCCTGATAAGCTAAGAATATTAAGTTTTGAAAGTCTGTTAAAAGAACGTTTTAAGAAAACTAAGTTCTATATGTACCTTTGGAATCGATCGACCCCCACTTGCTGAGTTTTTCCCAAAACACTCACCCCTTACAAATTTCATATAAAAATGAGGAGCAACTGAATGAGGAAGAGCAAGATGCTTTCTGGGGTTGGTGAACCGGAGATCAAGATCAGAACTAAAGATTTTGCTTTCCTTTCGTTTCCGCTATTTGAAACTCTGATGTATTTCTAATTCTATTGTCAATGTAAAGACAATGCTTCATTTATGAAAAAGATTGGTTTTTGGTATTTTGATACGAGGCTTAATTGTTTTCAAATAATTGTTAAAACAATGCCGGATGTCATCGACGCTTCGGACTCGGGGCGTGACAATCCCTACCCGGGGAGAAGACCGTCCTCCCCCAAGATCAGTCGGGAAAAAGCTAAGATACTTGAGTTACAAAACAATAATAATCTCTCTATTTTCTTAAAATTAAAAAGATGATAATAACTATTTTGATAAGTCATATGACTAATTTCAAATTACAATAATCATCTCTCTTATTCTCATTCCCTCATCACATGACGTGGGTAAGATGATAACCACCGAGAACATTTTACTTTCGAATTTTTTAAAAGCCATTTTTCCCTTTTATACAAGTTCTGATTTCAGTGCTTGACGGTTCTTCATCCAAATACCTATGTGAGGCCCGGGGCCGAAGAGGGCGGGAGGTGATCGCTGGTGCCATGAGGTGGCACGGACAATGAGCGGCTCCTGGCAGGCTTCTAGGTGGAGGGAACATGAATGAACCGTTCTTACACCGGAAGGAGAGGGATTCCGAGATTGTTCAATGTAATGAACTGTACAGTTGAAGAGGGCTTAAAAGATTTGATTTGTACTACTCATATCACGAAGGTGCATCTTCTTTTCGGTAGCTCATCACATTAGAACTCCAAAGTTAAGCGTGCTTGACTTGGGGTAATTTTGGGATGGGTGACCTCCTGGGAAGTTTCCTAGGGTGCGTGTGAGTGTGCTTGACTTGGGGCAATTTTGGGATGGGTGACCTCCTGAAAAGTTTCCCAAGGTACGTGTGAGTGAGGACATAAGCACGCTGGAAAGACCCGTCTTGATACAGTGAGGACAGTCGTTAATCTGGGACGTTACAGTTTATTTCTATAATATTTGTGAGTTATTTGTTCTCATGTATTAAGAGAGTTTGTGTTCTCTTTGAAAATGCAGTGACTGGTTGTACACTATAAAATATTATAGTTAATTTTTTTCATCTCGCTCATGGTTTTTACCCTTATAATTTTTAGGAGTTTTCAACGTAAATCTATTAGTCCAATTTTATACTTTATTTTCATATTATTATCTCAAGATATAGCACCTAAGGCCAATAACACTCAATCTTCAATCTTTTCACCCTTCTCATCTTACTTAGGTTGTAAGGTCCAAAATTAAGACGACGTAATCCAACGGCATGCAAATCTAGGAATTCGGAAAAATGGTTAATTAAATTATTTTAACTGCTTAATTGATTATGTGATATGCATGATTATATGTTAAATTGGTCTTTCACTGTTATATGTTGACTGTATTACGTATTACTTGTTATCAAAGGTAGGACGTGTTGAGCCTTTAGACTCCCTAGGTGTGTTGATGCAGGTGATATAAATAGCAATGTGTGATTAACAAAGCATTGTGTGATCTTGGTGCTAGCATAAATCTTATGCCTTATTCATGCTTTGAGAAATTGGGGATTGGAGAAGTTAAACCAACCACTATTTCCCTTCAACTTGCTGATAGGTCTATTAAATATCCTAGAGGGGTTATAGAGGATGTTTTTGTTAAAGTTGATAAATTTATATTTCCAGTTGATTTTGTTGTGCTAGACATGGAGGAGGATCGTGAGATCCCCCTTATTTTAGGCCGTCCTTTCTTAGCTACTGGAAGAGCTCTTATAGATGTTCAAAAAGGTGAGTTAGTTTTGAGGTTGAATGATGAGAAGGTGACTTTTAATGTTTTTCGTAGTATGAAATATCCTGGATCTTCTGATTGTTATATAATAGATGTTATTGATGATATTGTTGAGTGTAGTTTGCACGATATTTTTATTGAAGACCCACTGGAAAAGCTTTTGGTTAGCCCAAAGTCCACGGAATCCAGCAGAGAAGAAGTGGAGGAGTGTATGAACTACTTGGAGGGATCAAAGCCTTTGCCAAGATCGGTGAATTCGAAGATTGGGGAGCTTGGACATATTACAAAATCACTTAAACCTTCCATAGAAGAAGCCCCATTCCTCGAACTCAAACCACTTCCTCCTCATTTAAAATATTTATTTTTGAAGGAAGAAGAATTCTTCGAGGAATTCCTATGCGAAGATGAGACAGAAGAGAGGTTGGAGGATGTAGAAGAACACAAGTCGAAGGATTTGAACTCATACATGGTCTTAACATATATTCCACCAACAGATTATTTATTTCCATCAACGCAAACTCAAGAATATTACATCCTCTACGAGCTTTATCATAGATTAGATTGTTATTCCCCTAATAATCAGTCTTTGCCGAGTGTTGTTGGAGCGACGAGCGTGCAATGTCAATATAATGCCAAGCTTGAGGGCACATATAATCAAGACCCATATGTAATATTGTATGATATTTACTATGGGCGGAAGCCGCTATTTTATGGATGCTTCTCCGTAGTCAAGCTATAGACAAGAAATTTAGCGCTTGCTGGGAGGCAACCCAGTGATTTATTTTATTTCGTTTCATTTTATTTTTTTTATTTTTTTTTACTTTTTCATTCTATTAGGTTAATCCTCTGTGATTTTGGTGTGTGTAGGGAATATTGGAATGAAGTAAGATGACTTAGACTCTGGAAAAGCTAAACTGTTGAAATAAGAGATTATCAGCACTGAGGAATTCTACCATCCCCATGTTGTACTCCATGGATATTAAAGCACACTGCCAGGGAAGTGTCCTCTTACTATTCTACATCCAAATTCTATATTCTTTTTGAATGGCATGACATTGAGGGCAGTGTAAATCTAAAGTGTGGGGGGGATTTGATTTGTGTTTGTTTCACGTCACCAAACTTAGCATGTGCTTCAATGTTTAATCCTCGAGCATGAAATTTTTTTTTCTGGTTATTCTTTGAGAAACTGCACTTGTGATTACATGACACACTAATTGACTTTCTAGATTTTTGATCACTCGAGAGATTGAATCACAGCTAGAATTGATTGAGATGAGCTGTAGTTGTAACAGAAGGATTTGAGCACAAACTAGTTTTGTATCATGTTTTGAGACATCATCTATGCACTTTAAGTCATACTTATATGAATTAATTGTGAATTGGCAAGAGGTATGCTCATAAAAAAATTCGAAAAAAAAGAGAAAGAAAATAAACAATCTAAAACTTGTCTGATTATCTTTCGAGGCGAAAATACGGAGGAGAATGACTTAGGGATGATTTAGGCGATCTTTGGACCGTTTGAGCCTTTCGAGCCTACCCAATGCATCATTCATATCCCTAGTATTCCCTTTTGAGCCTAATAAATCGAATGGAGTGTGTCAAAGACATACACTTAGCCACCATTCGTATACCTTCAAAATCCCACATCAACTACCCAATTTTAGCTCATACACTATTCATCTATCTTAATTTTCAGAGAAATAAACCTTTTAGCGCTTTAAAATTTTCAATAACTCTCGTGTGCTGATTGATAAGAAAAATTGGAGGAGTTTGAAAAAAAATTCATGAAGAATGAGAAAGGAGTTGATGAAAAGATATATATAATTATAACAAAGGAGGATTGAATGTTGTATGATGTAGTGATTAAAAAACCTAAAAGAGAATGTTGTTGAAGATCGAAAAAAAAACTGGAGGAAGAGAAAAAAATAATATGGGAGAATATGAATGAAAGTAGGAAGATGAAAAACTTAGGTGGATGAATGATGGAATTCCATAAGGGAAGGAAGATAAGAGATGAAGGAGTGCGCTGCATGATTAAATTGTTTATTTTCTCTCCTTTTGAATCTCCCTACCTTTATTGTAGCCGTGAGCTGTGGCCTAACATTATAAGCTTGAAAAGACCTATTGACCGGATCATATTCCTCCAACATTTAGTGGAGAAAGATATGAAAGATAAGCTTATGGAGAGTTTCTTTATATATATAAAAAAAAATTCAGAAAATATGAGCACTCCTTGAACTAAAACACCTTTGAGGAATATGAGTTTTGACTTCCACACTACACACGTCTCATTATCTTGATCTTTTCTAGTGAATGCTTGAGTTTTAAAGTTGCAACGAAAGTGAATTTTACGATTTTCAAAGTGTGATCTTTTGATTGAGTGTGACGGAATTTGGTATGTTGAAAAGTGTTGATTGTGTCATTTTGTGTTGTGAATCATTGAATATTCCTTCATAATATTTTTATTCTTTTGATTTGCTCGAGGACGAACAAAGGCTAAGTATGGGGGGATTGATAAGGCCAAATCTTACAAAGATTTTAGGGATTTGATTTGATAATATTTGCCCTTATCTAGACTTTTTATCCTAATTATGTGCTTAGTTTAATTAATAATTGTAGATTTGAATAAAATGTGAAAAGTGTTTAAATTGAGAGATAATATAAATTTACTAGATTTCAAAGGGAACAAAATATCAGAAGAAAGGAAATTAAATACTCTTATATTCTATTCCTTCATGATATTGAAATCTTGGAAAAATCTATGTAAATCTGTATAAATATCTTATCTACACTTTCTTTTACAGAGATGGGCTTAAAAAGGAAAGGAAGGAGGAGGCCCATTAAGAAGAATAAAAGGGCAGAAGCGTACAGAAGAAAACAGGAGAGCAGCCGATAACAGAAGCACAGGAGCAGCAGACGGAATAGCAGAACAGCGCGGAAGAAGGAAAAGAAGAGAGGAAGACAGAAGACTTTTGTTGGAGGAATTCCTCACACATGCTACAAATCACAGAGAATCTTTTTCCTTCCTTCTTAATCATGTTTTCTGCATTAAATTTAAACACTGATTTTGACTTTTGTTTTAAGTTTATGGAGTAGATTTTTATAGACTAAGGCCATGATAGGGCCGAGACATATTATTTTTGATGTTTTGAGTTTAATTCAATTAGATTATTTATTTTATTCATTGATTGATGTCTTTATCACGTGTTCTTTTAATCTGGCCAATTAAATAGAATATTTGTTGGTTAATCTAAAACCGGAAGGCGATAGATTAATATTTGCTTCACACATCAATCAACACATGGTTAAATTGACTAGAAATAGTATTCGATTTCAGTGTGCGACTTTAGGTTGAAAAACTGGAATTTCACAGCAATCTAATGCGGTTGAATCTAATTAAATTCAGTTAGAAATAATTGGATTGTTAGATTTAATTAGGTTTATTAATTCGAGGAATCAATTAATAAATAATTTTGGGAATTCCGTCGTGAATTAAATAATTAATTTATTGAATATGAATTTGACACGTAGATTATAAATTGTCTCGGTACCGTTGTGCGCCTTAGTCGTTTTTAAATAATTTGAATTTTCGTCTAAATTAATAGTTTGGATTAGTTTTGCTTTAGTTAATTTATTTAAATCGTGTTATTTAGTTTTAATTAATTTATCTCCCATCATTTGAATTTTATTAGCCTAAATTAGGAAAAATAATTCATATTCTAGTAATTAAACATCGATCTCTGTGGGTACGATACCTGGACTCATATCCAAATACTATTACTTGACCTAGTCCGCTTGCTAGATTTATTCCCAATCGAAATCGTCGGTCAATGGCCTACGACCTACCATTCGGGATAAGGTTATGATGATGCGTCCTGTGGATTATGCTACAGCAGTTACCTATGCATATCAGGCTGAGCAATCCTTGAAGGACATCGACTTGGAGTTACAGCATAAGAGGCAACAACATCAGAACAATAATCAGCCTAACAAGAAGCCATACTCGGGCCCTCCTAGACCTCAAGGGCCCTAACAGCCCCAAGGTCAAAACCAGCAGCCAGGACCACCAAAGCCACCACCTGCAGTACCAAAGCCTGCAGAAGGACAACCATGCAAGAAGTACAATCGTTTACACTATGGGCCATGTGTGTGGGCTACTTCTAGGTGTTTTATATGCAAGGAAGAAGGGCACAAAGCTGCTGATTGCCCGAAGAAGGGTGCACCTACTGTGGGACGAGCATATGTTATGAATGCTAATGAGACAGACACTACGCTTATCATGGGTAACCTATACATTTAACATTTTTATATTGCTTACTATTGCATGAAATGTTAAATAGGTTATTAGAAATTAATTGGGATCAAGAAGACGTAAGAACATTTTAGAACTTCAGTTTGATCAGAGTAGAGCAACGGAAGCATGGATTTTGGGATATTAGAATCTAAACCTTGGGTTATTAGGATTAGCGAATTTCGAGGCCAAAATTTTATTTAAGGGGGGAGGAATTGTAAGGTCCAAAATTAAGACGACGTAATCCAACGGCATGCAAATCTAGGAATTCGGAAAATGGTTAATTAAATTATTTTAACTGCTTAATTGATTATGTGATATGCATGATTATATGTTAAATAGGATTTCATTGTCATTATGCACAAATTGTATTTTTAAGGATTAATCAAGTTGCGATCGAAGAACGGAGACCGATGGCTGAAAAACGAAAAATATTTTTAGTAAATAATTATTTTTAATGATTTAAAATATAGTTGATGGTTTCTTCTCATTTTTGGAAAATAGGGGGTTTTGAGATGATTTAATACGCCGGGACGTAATTTTTTTTCGGTGTTGGTTTTTCAACAAAAATACTAACTTTTTGACAACCCGGCTATTTAATTCACAAACTATTTTACCAAAACTTTACTAATATTTTATTTAATTCTAATTAATGACTAATGGGCTTAATTTAGGGGCTTAATAGGCCTAAAGCCTTGTTAGGGTTTAATTAAGTTATATAATATGTAAACCTTTCCCGAAACCCCACACTTTGCACCTCCATCTCACGGCCACACACTTTGCACCAATTAAAACTCTCCCCACCACTCAATCACACGGCACACACCATCATCAAATTTGAAAGAAAATCGGTGGAAAAGTTCAAGAGAAATTCTTAGCCAAGGTTCTTGTCCGTTCTTCGCAAATCGTCAACGGTTTTTCGTGCGTTAATTACGCAAAGGCACGCCTAATCTTCCTTCAAACCATCAACACATCATATTATTTGTTTTATGCATGAATTTTTCTGAAAACATAGCAGCATGTTAAATTTTCGTAACTCCATGTGCATGTGTTCTAAATTGGTGTTGTAAATTACCAAAATCATGTTTTATATGTGTTAAAGGGGCTGCCATGATCAGGACATGCTTAGACATTGTTTTAGACGAATTTAGACACCAAAAACAGCACCCAAAACACCACACATGAATCACAAACACAAGTGGATGCACAATTTGCTGTCATGGGATATATGGTTCGGTTGTTGCTCTTCAGGGCTAGGCTGGGTGTTGGATGGTTCCAGGTGGTAGCCAAGGTCGTGAGGGAATCAAGGTAAGAGTCCTAGCCATGCTAGGACTCGAGCTAAGAGGCTGGGAGGAGTCCTTGACAGCAAGGACTCCTACCCGAGAGGAGTCATGCAGGGACACGCGACTTCTGTGTTTGTGCAGACTTGTGGGCTCGGTCCAGGGGGCCCGGGCTGGGTCAGGGTGCGTCCTTAGGCTCCTAGGAGGGTGCTTGAGGGGCTGGTTCAAGGGGTGGCTCGATGGTTAGAAGCCTACCATCAGAAAACGTGAGAAAGTTGCATGACAGCAAGGGTGGATGCGAGGCTGCTGTCCTTTGGTTCAGGGGCTTTGCTGCTTGGGTTTAGGGTGTGGGTTGGTCTGGGCTAGGTCTAGGCGTGGTCCAGGGAAGGTGAGGGTCATGAGGGGTCAGGTGGTTAAGGGCTGGAGGCGAAAATTCAAAGGCTAAAAATAGATCCAAGGGCCCACGGGGGTGGCTCATGACTTGGGAAGGTAGAATAAATAATAAAAATTCTATGTTTAAAATTTGGGATCAAAATAATGAGATTTGGATTTATTCGGGATTTAATCGCCTCACGAAACTTTAATTAACGAGTTAATTGAAACACCTAGTTTTAAGCTTTATAAAATTATGAAAAATTAGGTTTAAGTTTAAATAATTATTATAAGTCTAAGTTTTTAATTTGGGAATTTTATATTAAGGTTTGGTTTAAGTCGAGATTAAAACGCATTAATATGTCACATTTAAAGATTAATTTAAAAGTCATCGAATTTTGCTAAATAAAAATTTGAGAAAATCTATATAAGCTTAAATAATTATTTGGGACATGTTAGAGCCAATGAAATTAAGAAAATGTCTAAAACGGGAAATTTTACATCCAGGGGTAAAACGGTCTTTTTACACCTAGAAATTAGTAAACGTCATGGCAGTGTCCTAAATGCTATTTTATATGCTAATATGATTATTTTCCATGATTATGGATTTTTATGAATTTTTGTATGATAATATGTCAATTTTAAATGGTTATGAATTTTTAAGATGTTAAAACGTTTATTTTAAATGCTCATGGATTTTTATGGTTTAATTTTTGACATTTAAAAGATATGTTGCATGCTTGGTTTCAATAATAAAACGATATGCATATACATGATTTTTATTAAGTGATGATAACATGTTGAAGGAAGTGAAGGGATTGTGACTACTACATGTTGGAAATATCGTGAGGGTTATGGTCCCAGTGGGAGCCCGACGATCGTGTTTTCTTGGATACGGATACGAATATGAATACGTGATACGAATATGTTAATACGTAGGCCAAGGCCCAATGACCGGTGAGAGTGTTGCTGGTATCCCCGCCGCCCAGTACTGTGGTTTTCTCTAGATGGATCCATCGCCCAATACGTTTAAGAATACGAGTCACAATCACGATCTGAATTCAACAAACACGAACATGAACATGAATATGAATATGAATATGGACACGAATATGGATATGGATATGAATATGTTTATGGGATATGTGTATGTTTATATGAAAACGTTTTCATGAAACTGTTTTTATGCATCATGAAAATGTTTACGAAAATATTTATGTTTATGCATCTTCATGAAAATGATATTTTAAGTACAAATATTTTTCACTGTTATATGTTGAGTGTATTACGTATTACTTGTTATCAAAGGTAGGACGTGTTGAATCTTTAGACTCACTAGGTGTGTTGATGCAGGTGATATAAATAGCAATGATATTGGAGGTCTTGACGAGTGACTTGCTGGACTGTCGATGCACATAACCCGAGGACTAGCACTTCTATTTCCGCATTTAAGTTTATGACTTTAAGTTAAAGATTTTTACGACATTTTACTTTATGCTTATGAGAGGTTTTTGAGAGGTAGTATGGGCTACACTTTTCAAATATTTATTGCTTTTTAGGTTTGGTAAAACGCTTTACGATTTATTGTCCTGACTATTGCTCTTTGGATTTTCAAGTACTAGTTAGATGTTTTATTTATAAAATGGTGTCAAAAATATTTTATGGTTCGGCCAATGCTAAGTGAGGTTTTAAAAAATAAATTCTAGTACATTTTAAGAAAACGAATAAGCAGACGTTTCATAAACATTCAAATTCTATGAGATGAGACAAAAGAACTATGAATGAGATGATTTTGGCATGATAGAAGGGTTCTTTATTTATAGATCTCTTCACCCGTGTGAAATCGCGTATCGTAGTTTCCTTCCATATTCATTTGTCAAAAAAGCCACACAATCATTGAATTTTCTGTTGCGCGTGACAACCAACGCCTACCATAATTAATGTTTGTCCCTACCGCTATCATTGATGTCTCACATTCTCTCATTTTGAGATTTGATTGTGAATCAAACACATCTCCACACATAATTTTCATCTTGTCATTTCCTGTTACTTACATTTCTATTAGTCTACTTGAGAATCTACAACACTCAAACTTTTTAATGTTTATTGGCTTAGATAGAACACCAGGTAAGATATCCTTTGTATAAATATTTTGCATATCCACGTTTTTTTCCTCTACTACTTTTCGAACAAAGTGAAATTGAACTCAAATGCAGTTAGTCTTGGAACGAAAGGCTAAATTCCTTGCGATGTATAATGCATTTTAACTGTCACAACACAAATAAACCTTCTCTTGTTCGTGTCCAATCTCCTCCAATAACATTTTAATCTATATTGCCTCCATGCAAGCTTGAATAGCTACAATATATTTTGCCTCTGTTTTAGATAACGCCACAAATATTTGCAGTTTTGAAACTTACCTTACTGCCCCTGCAAGTGTAAACACATGACCAGCAGTAGATTATCTTATCAGGTCACCTGCATAATCTAAACCGACATTGCCCCCGAGTGTAAAATCCGAACATCCAAAATATAAGCATTTGAGGAACTCTTAACGTATCTAAGGATCCTCTAAATCATACTCCAATTCCCTCGTCTAGGATTCGCCATGTACCGACTAACTGCTCCCATTTCTTGTGCAATGTCTAATTTTGTACAGATAATGACGAACATCAAAATTCTCACTGCTGATGCTTATGATACTCGAGACATCTCCATCCTCTCTGTTTCACCGATAGGACTCATCTTGGAGGATAGCTTGAAGTTAACGGAAAGAGGGGTCGAGATTGGATTACTATATTGCATATGGTACTTGAGACATCTCCATCCTCTCTATTTCAGCACGCACCCGCGCGCCACGACACAAATTTTAAGAAAAAAAATCCCTAAATTGCGAGACTTAGATAATTTGTTGCCTTTGTTATAAACAAACAAAGTTATAAACATTATTATTTAGTTATTTTTAACATATGTTAAGAATATTTTCTCTCGAAAATTTTTGGCTTTGTTTACATCTTTTGTGTATTATTTAAAATCAAACTTATCAAAGTTTAATACTTAATGACTTTTGTCATTATTTCTTCATGAGAATTGTCAAAGATGAATTCTTTGAAGGTTCTCTTGAGATGAATTATTTTTTTATATTATTTGTTACTAAAACACATTGTTTAGGAGTGAATATCACGCTACTTGTTCCAAAGATAAAGACCAGGCTTTACGAGAATTTTTTTTCCATTGAACTGAGGGTGCAACTGTGTCTAGATTGTGTTTGCCTTTCATGCATTATCTAATTTGCATACAGAAGGTTTGTTTTTTTACTCTCTCAGCATTCTTCTCTTCTAACTCCAATATCAACAAATAGTACGTCACTTGATTTTCACTTCCCTTCTTATCTTTTACTTAAATTGAACTCTTGCAGCATCAATAGCCACCTAATCAATCTTTGCTTTTATTTCTTCTTGGAAAACATGTAATGGATTGTTACATGATCAGTATACACAATTACTTTGGTTTCAATGATATATAGTATGAAATTTTCAAATGCAAACACCACTGCTAGCATCTTCTTTTCAGTGATGTTGTAGTTTTTTTGTTTTGTATCCATTGTTCGAGTCGCAAAATAAATAGATCTGAATATCTATTCTCTTATTTGTCCCAATAAAGCGCCAACAAAATAATCACTAGCATTGCACATTAAATTGAATCGCGCTTTCCAGTCTGGTACTATCATTCACCAGTTCTTCCTTGATCTTGTTAAATTACTGCAAGAAATAAACATTAAAATAAATGTGGACTCTTTTCTAGTAAATTTGATGAAAGTTTTGTGATTTTAGGAAAAAATTAATATGTCAGCGCTAAAACTCTGCATGTCTTAGAAAGCTTCTTATTCCCTTGACGCTCTTTGGTGGTGGAAGCTTTTCAATAGCAATCATTTTGGCTCTGTCAACTTCTAATCCTTTTGATGAAACTTTATGACCAAGTACGATGCCTTCTTGAACTATAAAGTGACATTTTTCCCAAATAAAATTAGGTTCTTTTCTTGACATCTCTACAAATTAAAGGAAAGGTTATTATAATAACCCAAAAATTCATGTTTGAAAATTTGCGAAAAAATTAAAAATTTTCATTTTTAAAATAATTAAAATGCCTCATTCACAAAATAAACTGATAAATCAAGTTTAATGTTTAAAAATAGCAGCGGAAGAAATTATTGCTCACAAAATAACAAGTAAAGTAATCCAACAACTGATAAAAACGTTTGAGCATAAAAATGGCAAGTGCAGTTAATGAGGTCCTCCGGTTCCACTACTGCCGACCCAAGCTAGCTCACTGGTCCCCGCCCTCGGCCTTGATATCATCAGTACCTACAACAACCAAGACTAGTGAGCCTAAAGGCTCAGCATGCATATATCGTAAATAACGAGTAAATAATATAATAAAGTTGCATGGGAGTAAAAATATCATGTCATGAGGCATAATTTGAAAATAACTTGTCATAAGCAATTATAATACGTGCATAACTGACTGAAAATCATAAGTGAAATGTTTGCTCCATAGAGCCCTGTAATGAAATAGCATGTAATAATTTTCTGGTGAGATTATGGTCTACGCAAGTGGCCCCTGCACAGAACTGAACTGAACTGAACTGACCGGTAACTGGCGATCGGGTGAAATAATAATCGTCTGATCAGACTAATGCCACAGTATACTGGGTGGAACTGAACTGAACTGACCGGTAACTGCGACCGGTGATACAATAATCCCATGATAGTGAAATGGCCGCAAGCAATATCGCATAAATCTCAAAAATGAATATTTTATATTTTTATGCACGTAATATAATTAAATGGCGTAATGAAATATCCTGTATTATTTTATCACATGGATTGGATAGTTCCCAGGCTCGCTGCGACATAAATTTAACATGAAAAATATGCAAATGATTTTCTTGACCAAACTTTGTAATTGAATCCAAAAACGAGACAATTACGCCCAACGACTTCGTATTTAATCATGACTCCGTGCCAACCCGAAACAACACCGAACAATCATTTAGTCATGATTAAAATATACTTAAAATGATAAAATAATGCTCCTAAAATGATGCAAGTTGAAATTTTTGTAAATGGATGCCAAAACATGAAACTCTCTTTCGAGAGTCAATTTGGCACATCGCACCGTAATTTCTCGTACGACCTCTAAAATGATCCGAATCACAAACGGCCAAAAACAAGACCTTCCCAACTTGATGAGGCACTGTACAGTTCAAAGCCATAGGCTAGAAGCCAACCAAGAACTCGAACGAGCCTCTGAACCAACGCACCACTTGCTGTCCACAAAAATACAGCAGCCGTGCTTTCGCTTCCTTGTGTCGTTTTTGAGACTACCGGCCATTGGGGCTTGAACCACTGACCAGAGGCTCTTACTAACATCCTAAGGAATGATTTGAATCATGGCTAAGGGCCTTAGGCCAGCCACAATTCGAACCACGCCATGCAACCGACCGAAAAGTCCCACCCGAGAGCACCCTTGCGTGCGTGAGGTGTATTGCTTCGCTTGCTGTCTCGTGTCGTTCCAGTGGCCATTTGATTGACCATGGCACGATCTAGACATCAAGGGGTATGGTATGAACCATGGCTATGGGCCAGAGGCCAACCAAGATTCACACCACACCACCAAACTCGAAACCACACTTGCTGTAAAATGAGAAGGGCCGAAAGGGGAAGGGGCTGTTCTTGTGTTTTGATTTAAAAACCGATTCCACCATGGACCAAGCCTCAAAAGGGCAACTTGTTCACATCTTAGACATGATAGGAAAGTGTTCTAACCATGGCTATAGGCCCCTAGGGCAGCCAAGATCAGAAACTTCCTCTATGGACAGCAATTCAAAAATCGAGCACAAGATGACACTTAATGGGGTGTTGCTGTCATCTCTGGATTTGGGCTTGTATGGGACTCGAGACAATGGACAAATATGTTCCTAACATATTCTAGTACATGCCTAGGGGCAGCCTTGGAAACCTGGACACGAGCCAAAACCCGAAACAATGAAAACAAGCCAACCCGTGAAGCATGAAATGGAAGAGCCGAAATCTGCATCTTTTATTTTGAAAAGTTCTTGATATATTTCGGTTATGCCATGGAAATGATGATCATATAATGTTTAAAAATGTTAATATGACTTGATTGAAGAGCAAGGGGAATATACACATGCCTGGATATTTTCTGTTTCGAAGAAAACAAAAGAAACGCAACGACGCGGCGCGGAGGAGACGGAGCGCTTTTCTTTCTTGTTATTCTCTAGCTACCTCACGATTTTTACACTGAATTTCCTCTGAATCACTCTCTGGTTTCGGTGAAGAGGGAGAAGGGGAGATGGTTAGGAGAGTGAGGGAAGGGGTTGCAGTTTAAAAGGGATGGCAAGACCAAGTTTTGCTCTCTTTTGAATTTGAATTGGTTTGCTATCAAAATGATTTGTTGGAGAGGGAAATGGATGGGGTGACCGATTCTACATGTCCACCAAGGCTAGGATAATGATCTAATATTAATTAATGGGGTTTAATAGATGAAAGGATTATCATGCCAAGAAATAATAAAGAATGAGTCAAAGGTGGTGAGTTGTCAAAGAATTGTTGTGACACTAAGGGGGTGGCCGAATTAATCTAATAAATGGAAGAGAAATATTGTTTAGTTAGTGTATTTTAAACCTTAAGACCCTTACCTATCCTTTAAATAATTTAGGGACTTAACACCTTAATTATGGAACTAAATGAACTTATTTCCTACTTACCTCAAGTTACTTAAATAATTCCTTAAACCTTCTTTTAACTTAAATTAACTTATTAGCTAGCTAAAATAAACTCTGGGAATGATTTCTTAAATCTTAAATTTTATCTCAAAACTCCAACTCCAGTCCGGCCTCACTGAATTAACTGAAAAGATAAAAATTTAAACTACTGCATAAAATAATTAACTTTAAAGAAAAGCATTTAAATACTCATGCAATAAAATCATTTTAATTTAAAATACTGGAATTATGCATGGCTTATACGTAGTCTAATTAACGGGTTCTACAACTCTTCCCCCCCTTAAAAGAAATTTCTTCCTCGAAATTGAAACTTACCGAATAACTCGGGGTACCGACTCTTCATCTCTGGCTCAGACTCCCATGTAGCTTCCTCTTCTGAATGGTTGAGCCATTTGACTTTCACTCGCTTAACTAGCTTGTTCCGAAGCTTTTTCTCTTGTCTGTCTAAGATCTGCACTGGTCTCTTCTCATAAGACAGGTTCGGAGTAAGCTGCAATGGCTCAAAGTTCAAGACATGCGAAGGATTCGCCATATACTTCCTCAGCATAGAGACGTGGAACACATTGTGTACTCCGGCCAGATTCGGCGGAAGAGCCACACGATAAGCTAGAGTCCCAACTCTGTCGAGGATCTCAAATGGTCCAATGAATCTCTGACTGAGCTTCCCTTTCTTTCCGAACCGCATGACACCCTTCATAGGTGCTACCTTCACAAAGACATGGTCGCCAACGGCAAACTCTAGGTCTCTCATCCTCTGATCTGCATAACTTTTCTGTCGACTCTGAGCAGTCCTCATTCTATCCCGGATCTTGACTACTACATCGGCAGCCTGCTGAATAATCTCCGGACCCAACTCTGATCTCTCCCCTACTTCGTCTCAATGAACAGGAGATCTGCACTTGCGGCCATATAGTGCTTCATACGGTGCCATACCAATAGACGACTGGAAGCTGTTGTTATAGGTGAACTCCACTAATGGCAAGTTCGACTCCCAACTCCCAGAGATATCAATAACACAAGCACGGAGAAGATCCTCCAAAATCTGAATAACTCGCTCTGACTACCCATCTGCCTGCGGATGGAAAGTTGTGCTAAACAACAACTTCGTACCCATGGTCGAATGCAAACTCTTCCAAAATGAGGGAGTGAATCTGGGATCTCTGTCAGATACGATAGAAACTGGAATACCATGAAGTCGGACTATCTCCCGGATATACAACTCTGCATACTGAATTATGGTGAAAGTCATCTTAATAGGCAAGAAGTGCGCTGATTTGGTAAGACGATCTACAATCACCCAGATAGCATTTGATCCTCTGACTGAATTCGGCAATCCGGTCACGAAGTCCATGGTAACATTCTCCCACTTCCACTCGGGAATGGAAAGAGGCTTGAGCAAACCTGCTGGTCTCTGATGCTCCGCCTTCACTAACTGGCAAGTCAGACACTCGGATACAAATCGTCTGATGTCTTTCTTCATCCCAGGTCACCAATACAATGACTGCAGATCTCGGTACATCTTCATACTCCCTGGATGAATAGAGTGCGGCGACATGTGGGCCTCTGATAGAATATCTGCTCGAATAGAACCACTACTGGGAACCCACATCCTGTCTCGGTATCTCACAATACCGTCGCTGACCGAATACAAGACACTGCCCTTGGCCTCATCTCTCTGCTTCCACTTCGCTAACTGCTCATCTGCTGACTGACCATTGCGAATACGGTAAAGAAGAGAGGACTGAATAGTCAAGGTAGATAGACGGGGAACTCTACCTCGAGGATATGACTCTAGATCAAACCTCTGCATCTCAAGCTGAAGAGGTCTCTGAATCGTCAAATGAGCCATCACTGCGACTTTTCTGCTCAATGCATCCGCAACTACATTAGCTTTACCCGGGTGGTAGCTAATGTCACAGTCATAATCCTTCACAAGCTCCAACCAACGCTTCTGACGCATGTTCAGCTCCTTCTGCGTAAAGAAATACTTGAGGCTCTTGTGTTCGGTAAAGATCCGGCACTTCTCTCCATACAAATAATGCCTCAAAATCTTCAGGGCAAATACTACGGCAGCCAACTCCGGATCGTGGGTAGGGTAGTTCTTCTCATGGACTTTCAACTGTCGAGAAGCATACGCTATCACCTTCCCATGCTGCATCAATACTGCGCCCAAACCGAGCTTCGAAGCATCGGTATACAAAACAAAATCTCCGGGCCTTGACGGCATGGCCAAAACTGGTGCTGAGATAAGAGCTTGCTTCAAAGTATCGAAGCTCTTCTGACACTCCTCGCTCCACACAAATTTAGCATTCTTCTTGGTCAATGATGTGAGTGGAACGGCAATAGAGGAGAATCCCTTATTGAACTTCCGAAAATATCCTGCTAGCCCAAGAAAACTGCGGATCTCTGATGCATTCTGCGGCACAACCCAATCTCTGACTGCGGCAACTTTCGCTGGGTCTACCTCAATACCACTGCTAGAAACAATGTGGCGTAAGAACGCCACCTTATCTAACCAAAATTTTCACTTACTGAACTTTGCGAATAACTTGTGCCTCTGCAAGGTCTGCAGCACTGTGGTCAGATGTCTGCCGTGATCTTCCTGATTCTTCGAGTAGACGAGAATGTCGTCTATGAATACTATCACAAACTGGTCAAGATACGGCTGAAATACGTGATTCATGAGATCCATGAAGATCGCTGGCGCATTCGTCAGACCGAACGGCATCACAAGGAAATCATAGTGACCATAACGAGTCCTAAAAGCAGTCTTGGAAACATCAGCATCTCTCACCCTCAACTGGTGATAACCGGAATGCAGATCTATCTTGGAGAATATTGAAGCTCCCTGCAACTGGTCAAACAAATCCTCGATCCTCGGAAGTGGGTACTTGTTCTTCACTGTAACCCTGTTCAACTCCCGGTAGTCAATACAAAGCCTCATAGAGCCATCCTTCTTCTTCACAGATAAGACTGGCGCGCCCCATGGTGAAAAACTTGGGCGAATGAACTCCTTGTCAAGAAGTTCCTGAATCTGCTTCTTAAGCTCTGCCATCTCTGTCGGTGCTAGTCGGTACGGTGCTTTGGAGATTGAGGCCGTACCTGGCGTAAGCTCAATAGAAAACTCCACCTCTCTCTCGGGTGGCATACCAGAAACTTCCTTAGGAAAAACGTCTAAGAAGTCTCTAACAATCGGAACATCTGCGGCTGACTGACTGTGTGCCTCGGGGACAGATATAAAAGTTGCTAAAAACGCCCGACACCCTCTATGCATGAGATTTCTAGCCTTGACATAAGGAATAATATGCGATAAGGGAAAGTATCTGTCCGGCTCGAATAAGAACTGCGTCATTCCAGGCGGTCAGACTAAAACATATCTCTGCTGGAAGTCAATCAAAACTCTGTTTCGCAATAGCCAGTCCATCCCTAGGATGATGTGAAACTCTGGCATCGGCAACACGATCAGATCCGCATAAACGAGGTTGCCATGGAGCTCAAGATCTATGTCTCGGATCACATTGGTAGCTGCCATCTCCTCACCAGAAGGCAATACTACTGAATAGGCTACATCTAGCCCAATGGTCTTGACCTTGAGGAAATTAGCAAAGACCTCCGAAATAAATGAGTGAGTGACCCCTGAATCTATTAAGGCCTTTGTAGCGGAACCAGATATAAATATTCTCCCCGAAAGGTTGGAATACTAAGCTAAACCCAATAATCACAAGAACTAACTTATAGACATGCAAAGGTCAAAGTTCTTCTAACCTAAATTTCCAAATAATACTGAGTAGATCATGCAATCCTACAGCAATTCTATGTTCAAAAATCTTAACCCAATTCCCAAAACATTAAAATTCAAATATAAACTTAAAGCCGTTAGATACCTGTCATAAGCATGGTCTCTGGGTTTGTCTCTGTCGCATGCAGGGCAAAAACTCTGCCTTGGGTAGGCAGATTCCTCTGAGGGCACTGCAGAAGTAAGTGGTCTGGACTACCACACTTATAACACTTCCCTGAACCAAACATACATGCTCCAGGATGGCGACATGAGCACTAAGGGCAAACTGGGTGCTCAAAAGTCCTCGGGGCTGGGCGTCCCCGCTGCTGCTGCTGACCTCTGTTTCTAGGCGGCTCGTGAAAAGGACTCTTGTTCTGCTGCTGATGCTGCTGAGGAGTAGGGCGGTGTGGTACCTGGACTGGGCGCTTGCCCTGGCGGTCTCTCTCGATATCACACTGATCCTGCTCTGCGGCTAGAGCTTTGGAGACAGCGACCTCATAAGTAGTAGGGTCAGACACCCTAACATCACGGCGCAAGATTGGCCATAGATCTACCAAGAAATGCATCAACTTGGATTTAGCATCATTCGCGATCAGGGGCACAAAATGACAACCCCTCTCAAACTTACGGATAAACTCCGTAACAGTCAGATCTCCCTGTCTCAGGCTCATGAATTCCGTGGTCAACCTGGTGCGCACCTCCTCAGTGAAATATTTGGATTAGAATACCTCCGTGAAGCGTGTCCAGCTCAGCGTAGCCAAGTTCAGGGCTACTGACGCTCCTTCCCACCATAAGCGGGCATCTCCTCCGAATAAGTAGATGGCACATCGGACTCTGTCTGCATCTCCAAGCTCCATGAACTCGAAGATAACTTCGAGGGACTTGATCCAGCCCTCGGTAATCATGGGGTCCGTCGTCCCTGAAAACTCCTTAGGACGCATCTTCATGAATCTCTCATAGACAGCCTCGGGCCCTGTCGGCCTGGTCGCCACAGCATTGTTCCCCGCAAATTGTGCGAAGAACTGAGTCATCCCAGCTAGCATATGGGCATTCATGTCAGGTGGAGGGGGTGGTGGAGGTGGTAAGTCTCTCTCCTGCCTCTGCTCCTCCCCGTCCTCTTGGCGAGGCTCATCATTTCTAGTGCGCTCGAGAATACGTCTAGGGGGCATACTGTTCCATACATAACCCATACGTAACCAACATGCATAATTCCATAATTTATTTAAATTTAAATACTGAACAATAAAAATCTGGACGTAAAACATTTCATGAAAACATGCTGTTAAATAATTCATGCTTTGAATAAAATGCGTAAATGTAAAACTTACAGACCGAAGACGTGACTTCATGAGCTTCTCGT
The DNA here is from genome assembly GCF_025594145.1 of Primulina tabacum. NCBI lineage: Eukaryota > Viridiplantae > Streptophyta > Magnoliopsida > Lamiales > Gesneriaceae > Primulina > Primulina tabacum. The sequence continues at coordinate 29,152,723 of NC_134561.1, read as the reverse complement.
GGTCAGTAGTAGTACAACCCTTTACAGAACCATTACTCTGATACCAGCTATAATGGCCCGAAAATTCGTGTTTGAAAATTTGTGAAAAAATTAAAAATTTTCTTTTTTAAAATAATTAAAATGCTTCATTCACAAAATAAGCTGATAAATCAAGTTTAATGTTTAAAAATAGCAGCGGAAGAAATTATTCCTCACAAAATAACAAGTAAAGTAATCCAACAACTGATAAAAATGTTTGAGCATAAAAATGGCAAGTGCTGTAAATGAGGTCCTGGGGTTCCACTACTGCCGACCCAAGCTAGCTCACTGGTCCCCGCCCTCGGCCCCGACATCATCAGTACCTACAACAACCAAGTCTAGTGAGCCTAAAGACTCAGCAGACATATATCGTAAATAACGAGTAAATAATATAATAAAGTTGCATGAGAGTAAAAATATCATGTCATGAGGCATAATGTGAAAATAACTTGTCATGAGCAATTATAATACGTGCATAACTGACTGAAATCATAAGTGAAATGTTTGCTCCATAGAGCCCTATAATGAAATAGCATGTAATAATTTTCTGGTGAGATTATGGTCTACGCAAGTGGCTCCTGCACAGAACTGAACTGAACTGACCGGTAACTGGCGACCGGGTAAAATAATAATCGTCTGATCAGACTAATGCTACAATATACTGGGTGGAACTGAACTGAACTGACCGGTAACTGGCGACCGGGTGATACAATAATCCCATGATAGTGAAATGGCCACAAGCAATATCGCATAAATCTCAAAAATGAATATTTTATATTTTTATGCACGTAATATAATTAAATGGCGTAATGAAATATCCTGTATTATTTTATCACATGGATTGGATCGTTCCCAGGCTCGCTGCGACATAAATTTAACATGAAAAATATGCAAATGATTTTCTTGACCAAACTTTGTAATTGAATCCAAAAACGAGACAATTACGCCCAACGACTTCGTATTTAATCATGACTCCGTGCCAGCCCGAAACAACACCAAACCATCATTTAGTCATGATTAAAATATACTTAAAATGATAAAATAATGCTCCTAAAATGATGCAAGTTGAAATTTTTATGAATGGATGCCAAAACATGAAACGCTCTTTCGAGAGTCAATTTGGCACATCGCACCGTAATTTCTCGTACGACCTCTAAAATGATCCGAATCACAAACGGCCAAAAACATGACCTTTCCAACTTGATGAGGCACTGTCCAGTCCAAGACCATAGGCTAGAAGCCAACCAAGAACTCGAACGAGCCTCTGAACCAACGCACCACTTGCTGTCCACAAAAATACAGCAGCCGTGCCTTCGCTTCTTTGTGTTGTTTTCGAGACTATCGGCCATTGGGGCTTGAACCACCGACCAGAGGCTCTTACAAACATCCTAAGGAATGATTTGAACCTTGGCTAAGGGCCCTATGCCAGCCACAATTCGAACGACGCCATGCAACCGACCGAAAAGTCCCACCCGAGAGCACCCTTGCGTGCGTGAGGTGTATTGCTTCGCTTGCTGTCTCGTGTCGTTCCAGTGGACATTTGATTGACCATGGCTCGATCTAGACATCAAGGGGTATGGTATGAACCATGGCTATGGGCCAGAGGCCAACCAAGATTCACACCACACCACCAAACTCGAAACCACACTTGCTGTAAAATGAGAAGGGCTGAAAGGGGAAGGGGCTGTTCTTGTGTTTTGATTTAAAAAACGATTACACCATGGACCAAGCCTCAAAAGGGCAACTTGGTCATGTCTTAGACATGATAGGGAAGTGTTCTAACCATGGCTATAGGCCCCTAGGGCAGCCAAGATCAGAAACTTCCTCTATGGACAGCAACTCAAAAATCGAGCACAAGATGACACTTAATGGGGTGTTGCTGTCATATCTGGATTTCGGCTTGTATGGGACTCGAACCAATGGACAAATGTGTTTCTAACATATCCTAGTACATGCCTAGGGGCAGCCTTGGAAGCCTGGACACGAGCCAACACCAGAAACAATGAAAACAAGCCAACCCGTGGAGCATGAAATGGAAGAGCCGAAATCTGCATATTTTATTTTGAAAAGTTCTTGATATATTTCGGTTATGCCATGGAAATGATGATCATATAATGTTTAAAAATGTTAATATGACTTGATTGAAGAGCAAGGGGAATATACACATGCCTGGATATTTTCTATTTCGAAGAAAACAAAAGAAACGCAACGACGCGGTGCGGAGGAGACGGAGCGCTTTTCTTTCTTGTTTTCTCTCTTGTTATTCTCTAGCTACCTCACGATTTTACACTGAATTTCCTCTGAATCACTCTCAGGTTTCGGTGAAGAGGGAGAGGGGGAAGTGGTTAGGAGAGTGAGGGAAGGGGTTGCAATTTAAAAGGGATGGCAAGACCAAGTCTTGCTCTCTTTTGAATTTGAATTGGTTTGCTATCAAAATGATTTGTTGAAGAGGGAAATAGATGGGGTGACCGATTCTACATGTCCACCAAGGCTAGGATAATGATCTAATATTAATTAATGGTGTTTAATATGTGGCGCCCCAAACCTCGCCACGTAATCATACAACATGTGACGTCATATGCATAAAAATTTTCTTTTCGACGACGTAATAATATAATGCATATACGACAAAATAATGCCATCACCACACTATCTACGTCAGTGTAGCAGAAACACTACAATAAATACATACACAACAACTCAAATAAGACAATAAGCTATACTGTCTCTATCTACTATCAACTACAGGACTGTTTGACTAGACACACCTAGTCCTTCACCACTATCATGTCTCACGGCATAGACCTGTAACCTGTCCAACAGAAACAGCTCCTAAAGGGTGAGCATATACAACAATCATCATCGTAATACATAACAGTTATATTAACAACAACATAAGATATAACTGAAATGATAACAGAAATACCCCCTTTGCCGTTTCTGGACAATCAACCATCAACAACCTCAACAACATCACACTGCAACAATAGCATCGACGATACGTCTCACCCCAACTCCGGCGACAGCAATATCGTCGAACGAACAACAACATCGACGATATGTCGCACCCCAACACCGGCGACAGCAATATCGTCGAACGAATAACATCAACGATACGTCGCACCCCAACTCCGGCGACAGGAATATCGTTGAACGAACAACATCAACGTGACAACATCAACGAGACGTCTCCCAACAACGATAGTCAACAATATCAACAATAATAAACAACAACAAATATAATACCAAATCACCCAATTCCGGTGATTTATCATCGTTCAACGCAATAGTATTCATCAATACTAAACAATAACAACATATGCTCGTATGTCAACACGTACCTGATAATCGAGTATATATATCAAATCTGGCAACTTCTTTGATCCTGAGTCTTGCGATGTATCTAAATAATTCAACAATAATGATCAGATCATTGTCACCGTATCAACACAGTTATAACAGCCTCAATATATAATATCAAATAGCCCAACAACAATTAATTCAACAAAATATAAAACTCGATTATAAATTCATATTGTTCAACAATTTAATATTCTGGTGTATTTAATTCACAATACTACCATCAAATACACCCTAATTAATTAACTTCAAATAATAGGCTATTTTACAACATCCGTCAAATTACGAAAACTTTATATCAACGTGTAGCCTATACTTCGTAGACTCCGAATATATAATCAGAATTAATAACAACTGACAAATAACTCTCCAATCTCAATCCAATGATTAAAACTCCCTAATTAAAACAAATTAGGAATAATTCAAAATAACACCACTATAATCTTCTCTACTTCGTTAAAATCATACACTACTCAACAATCTTCAATTTCAGTATGATTTAACAATTTATCAAATTTATTCCAGAAATCGACGAATTTTTTTCAAACATCACCAAAACTATAAAATTTATACCTCAAATCGAAGACTTCGTGTCAACGATCCCAGAACTGAAGTCTGTTCGTCGATTGGATAAACCGATAAGTCGCACGATCGAAAAGAAAATTCAAAATGTTATTTCCTCTCCTCTCTTATCTCTCTCTGTCGTATATCTTCTGTGAGTTTTGTGGAATTCATTCTGAATTCCGAATTCCACCGACTCAACTATTTTTTTTAATTATATTTTATTATATTAATAAAATAATATAATATAATATATTTAACATTTTAACACCGGTACATCTCTTTGGACAAGTCAAACGATAAAAATTTTCAAACTCAAAACATGAAACTTCTATATCTTTGAGTTTTCTACGTTAAATCCAAATTTCAAATCATTTGGACTTCATATGACCAAAATATGTCATATTTCATTCTTAAAAAATAATTAACTATTTAGTAATATCACATTACTAAATCAACTACTTGTGATATTACTTCAGGCATTACATTTCTACCCCCCTTAAATGAATTTCGACCCCGAAATTAAGTAAAAGCAACAATATCATGCGTAAATAAAGATACGTCATACCATCAAAATAAGTAGGGGTAGAGCTCCCTCATATGCCGCTCTGTCTCCCAAGTAGCCTCTTCGACACCTCTATGCTCCCATTGAACCTTCACCATCGGTATAAGCTTACTACGAAGCTTCCGTTCAGATCGATTCAAAATACAAACTGGTCTCTCAACATAAGACACGTCAGGATCTAACTGAACATCAGGAATATCCAATACATGTGAAGGATCTGGCTCGTACTTCCGCAACATCGACACATGAAACACATCATGAATACCAGATAAAGATGGAGGTAGAGCCAATCGATAAGCCAAAGTGCCTATCCGCTGCAATATTTCATACGGGCCAACATATCTCGGTGCCAACTTTCCTTTCATGCCAAATCGCACTGTGCCACGAAAAGGAGAAACTTTCAAAAATACTCGATCGCCCTACTGAAACTCTAAGGGTCTTCGTCTTTTATTTGCATAGGCGGCCTATCTATCTTGCGCTGCTTTCAATCGTTGCTGTATCAACTTTACTTTTTGTTCCATCTCATGAATCATATCAGGACCTGTGACTGCAGCTCGATCAACATCATCCCAGTATAAAGGAGATCTACAACGTCTCCCATACAATGCCTCAAATGGAGCCATCTGAATACTACTCTGATAACTATTGTTATACGCAAACTCCACTAATGGAATAGATGACTGCCAAACAGATTTAAAATCCATAACATAAGCACGCAACATATCCTCCAGCGTCTGAATAGTACGCTCAGTCTGACCATCTGTCTGGGGATGATAAGCTGTACTCAATCTCAACTCTGTCCCCATCGCAGTCTGCAATCCTTCCCAAAAATGAGAAGTAAATCGAGGATCTCTATCAGATATAATAGACACTGGAATCCCATGCAGTCGTACAATCTCTCCTATATACAACTGTGCCATCGTCAAGTACGTACTACTCATGCTATAGGGTATAAAATGTGCAACTTTCGTCAATCGATCAACAATCACCCAAATAGCATCAATAGTTCCAGTGCTTCTTGGCAAATGAGTCAGCAAATCCATCGATATGTGCTCCCATTTCCAAGTCCGTATTTCTAAACTCCTCAATTCACCTCCCGGCCTTCTCCTTTCAGCTTTGATGTGTTGACAATTGAGACATCGACGTACAAAATCAATCATATCACGTTTCATTCCCTTCCACCAAAACTGAGAGCGTAGATCCTTATACATCTTCTTGCCACCAGGGTGGATAGAATAACGACTACAATGTGCACGCCGCAACAGGCCTTTGCACAACTCAGATATATCACGAACTACCCGTCTATCATTCATCCTCAAACTGCCATCATCAGCCACTCTAAAACAAGTATCTTGTTTCCGAGAAATCAACTCCTTCCATCGCTGAACTCTCTCATCTATCATCTGTGCATCACGAATACAACCATATATATCAGGTTCAGCTAATAAGGTAGATACCTGGATAGGAGTCGTCGAGATATCAAAATCATATAACAAGGAACAACAAGACATCATCATAGCTGATAAACGACTCACATCCTCTGCAGTATAACTCACTTTACGGCTCAGTGCATCAGCTGTAAGATTGGCTTGACCAGGATGATATTCAATCTCACAATCATAATCCTTCAGCAAATCTAGCCATCGTCTCTGTCTCATATTCAACTCGGCCTATGTAAACAGAAATCTCAAGCTCTTATGATCAGTATAAATAGTAAACGAGGTACCATATAAATAGTGTCGCCATATCTTCAAGGCAAAGATAATGGCTGCCAACTCCAAGTCATGCACATGGTACCTTGTTTCGTGTGGTTTCAGCTGTCTCGAGGCATATGCCACAACATGTCGATCCTGCATCAAAACACATCCTAAACCATGTAATGATGCATCAGTATAAACAACAAACCTCTCATTTTCGGTAGGAATTGATAACACCGGTGCAGTCGTCAGTCGATGCTTCAACTCCTGAAAACTCCTCTCACATGCTTCAGACCACTGAAATCGCACACCTTTCTGGGTCAACTGTGTCAAAGGTCTAGCAATCTTTGAAAATCCCTCGATAAATCGACGATAATAACCTGCTAAACCCAAGAAACTACGGATCTCTGGTACAGATATAGGTGCAGACCACTGTAACACGGCTTCAACCTTCGTTGGATCAACAGAAATCCCATCTCTCGATATAACATGACCCAAGAAGACCACTCGATCCAACCAAAACTCACACTTACTGAGTTTGGCATACAACTGTTTATATCGCAACACCTGTAACACTGAACGCAAATGCCCTGCATGCTCAGCCTCACTCCTGGAATATATCAATATATCATCAATAAACACAATAACAAACTGATCGAGATAAGGCTGAAATACCCTATTCATCAAACTCATAAACACAGCTGGAGCATTTGTCAACCCAAACGGCATAACCAAAAACTCATAATGCCCATATTTGGTCCTGAATGCTGTCTTCTGAATATCCTCCTCTCTAACTCGTATCTGATGATATCCTGACCTCAAATCAATCTTCGAATATACCGAGGTTCCCTGTAACTGATCAAACAAATCATCAATACGAGGGAGGGGATATTTATTCTTAATCGTTACCTTATTCAGCTGTCGATAGTCAATACAAAGCCGCATTGTTCCGTCTTTTTTTCTTACAAATAAGACTGGTGCACCCCAAGGCGATACACCAGGGCGAATGTATCCCTTGTCCAGCAAGTCCTGCAACTGGGCTTTCAACTCTCTCAACTCTGCTGGTGCCATTCTGTAAGGAGTACGAGAAATAGGGAAAGTACCTAGCATCAACTCAATCCCAAACTCCACCTCACGAACTGGTGAGAAGCCTGGAATCTCATCAGGAAATACATCAGCAAACTCAGCAACTATAGGTATCTCTTCTATTCCCACCTCCTTCTTCTTCTCTGTCACATCTACAGCATAAATAATATAACCCTCATGTCCATGCTCCAATAACCGAGACATCCGGATAGCAGATACCAACGGAACACGGGGACGAGAACCCTTCCCATAAAATGTCCATCGCTCTTTCTCATCTGTATAAAAATATACTACTCGCTGATAACAATCAACAGTCGCACAATATCTCCTCAGCACATTAATTCCCATAATACAATCAAAGTCAGTCATCTCTAGAATAATCATATCAGATCTCAGCTCATAGCCCTCATAAGAAATAATACCATCTGATATCATAGATACAACTGATATATCAACTCCAGAAGGTGTCGAAACAGAAAGAGGCATAGACAATGGAGACGAGCGCATATGATGCTCAACCACAAACCTCTTCGATATAAATGTATGCGAGGCACCTGTATCAATAAGAATATAAGCATGATAAGAACACAAATAACACTTACCCGCTATCATCTCCTCTCGTGCCTCCTATGCCTGCTCCCGGGTCAAAGCATACACCTGTGCCTGAGGCGGACCAGCTCCCTGCATACGTGGCTGTCCTCCAGAAGGTCGCGGTGTAGACTGCTGAGGCTGTCGTCCTCCTCTCCCTGAGGATCTACCTCTATCACTACTGGGCTCTCGATGTCCGTCACGACTAGGACACTGTCTGGCTATATGGCACACATCGCCACACTCAAAACAGGTGATCTCGGTCTGTGTACCCTGTCTGATCAGATGAGGTCCCCCACAACGAAAACATCTCACTGCTCTGGACTCTCCTCTCTGCCCCTGAACAGATTGAGAACTGCCCCCACGACTCTCAACACGTCGTGAATCAAATCGACGCTTCCCAGATGATGCCGAAGAAGAAGATGAACCCTTCTGATATTTAAAAGACTGTCCCTGTGGTCGCAATGACTCCCTAGTCGGCTCTGATAATCGTCCCTGAGCCCCATACTCCTGCATCACCAACTCAGCCATCTCAGCTCTCGTCATTGCATCCTCAAATGATACTGGGTTGTTCGATTGCACACGATCAAATAACTGTAACTTCAACCCTTTCAAAAAATGCCTCATCTTAGCATGAACATTCATAGCAATATGTGGCACATATTTCAGCAATGCAGAATATCGAGTCTCATACTCAGCAGCAGACATACTACCCTGTCTCAAATCCTCAAATTCTTTCTCTTTCTTTTGTCTGGCTGCTATAGAAAAATATTTATCAATAAAACGAGACCGAAACACATCCCAATCAACAGTATGGCCCTGAGCTCTCAATCCGACCTCAGTCGTCTGCCACCACAATAATACATTCCTCGAAAGCTGAAATGTAGCCAATCGTAACCAAGCAGACCTAGCACACGGAGCGGTCACAAATATCTGCTCTATCCTCTCAATCCACTCCTCGGCTCGCTCACCAGTCTCAGAACTATCAAATCTCGGCGGAAGATAACTTCTGAACTGTGCCAAAGTCAACTCAACAGGCAATAAAGGCTGATCTGCAGGTGCCTGTCTCATAGGAGGAGGTGGCAATGGATTCATCTGTCCAAACCCACTGTCAACCTCTTTTGTTTCCTCGTGTGGATGTACCTGTTCTCTAGCTGCCATCACTGGAAATCAAATTGTTAATCATAACATTTAACAATTACAATCCAGTAATCATCATCACACCTTTCGCACGAAAGCATACGCAACTAAAGAACAATCAATCATATTGAGAAATCATCAAGACAAACTCAAATGCACAGACACACGCAAATAATATCGCCATCCAACTCCCTCATCACAAACCCAACTCCTAACCATCCCAGACATCTAACATTTGCTCTGATACCACCAAATGTGGCGCCCCAAACCTCGCCACGTAATCATACAACATGTGACGTCATAAGCATAAAAATTTTCTTTTCGACGACGTAATAGTATAATGCATATACGACAAAATAATGCCATCACCACACTATCTACGTCAGTGTAGCAGAAACAGTACAATAAATAAATACAAAACAACTCAAATAAGACAATAAGCTATACTGTCTCTATCTACTATCAACTACAGGACTGTTTGACTAGACACACCTAGTCCTTCACCACTATCCTGTCTCACGGCATAGTCCTGTAACCTGTCCAATAGAAACAGCCCCCAAAGGGTGAGCATATACAACAATCATCATCGTAATACATAACAGTTATATTAACAACAACATAAGATATAACTGAAATGATAACAGAAATACCCCCTTTGCCGTTTCTGGACAATCAACCATCAACAACCTCAACAACATCACACTGCAACAATAACATCGACGATACGTCGCACCCCAACTCCGGCGACAGCAATACCGTCGAACGAACAACAACATCGACGATACGTCGCACCCCAACACCGGCGACAGTAATATCGTCGAACGAATAACATCAACGATACGTCGCACCCCAACTCCGGCGACAGCAATATCGTTGAACGAACAACATCAACGTGACAACATCAACAAGACTTCTCCCAACAATGATAGTCAACAATATCAACAATAATAAACAACAACAAATATAATACCAAATCACCCAATTCCGATGATTTATCATCATTCAACTCAATAGTATTCATCAATACTAAACAATAATAACATATGCTCGTACGTCAACACGTACCTGATAATCGAGTATATATATCAAATTTGGCTACTTTTTTGATCCTGAGGCTTGCGATGTATCTAAATAATTCAACAATAATGATCAGATCATTGTCACCGTATCAACACAGTTATAACAGCCTCAATATATAACATCAAATAGCCCAACAACAATTAATTCAACAAAATATAAAACTCGATTATAAATTCGTATTGTTCAACAATTTAATATTCTGGTGTATTTAATTCACAATATTACCATCAAATACACCCTAATTAATTAACTTCAAATAATAGGCTATTTTACAACATCCGTCATATTACGAAAACTTTATATCAACGTGTAGCTTATACTTCGTAGACTCCGAATATATAATCAGAATTAATAACAACTGACAAATAACTCTCCAATCTCAATCCAACGATTAAAAATCCCTAATTAAAACAAATTAGGAATAATTCAAAATAACACCACTATAATCTTCTCTACTTCGTTAAAATCATACACTACTCAACAATCTTCAATTTCAGTATGATTTAATAATTTATCAAATTTATTCCAGAAATCGACGAATTTCAAACATCACCAAAACTATAAAATTTATACATCAAATCGAAGACTTCGTGTCAACGATCCCAGAACTGAAGTTGGTTCGTCGATTGGATAAACCGATAAGTCGCACGATCGAAAAGAAAATTCAAAATGTTATTTCCTCTCCTCTCTTATCTCTCTCTGTCGTATATCTTCTGTGAGTTTGGTGGAATTCATATTTGAATGAATTCCACCGACTCAACTATTTTCTTTTTTTTAATTATATTATATTATACTAATAAAATAATATAATATAATATATTTAACATTTTAACACCGATACATCTCTTTGGACAAGTCAAACGATCAAATTTTTCAAACTCAAAACATGAAACTTCTATATCTTTGAGTTTTCTACGTTAAATTCAAATTTCAAATCATTTGGACTTCATATGACCAAAATATGTCATATTTCATTCTTAAAAAATCATTAACTATTTAGTAATATTACATTACTAAATCAACTACTTGTGATATTACTTCAGGCATTACATAATAGATGAAAGGATTATCATGCCAAGAAATAATAAAAAATGAGTCAAAGGTGGTGAGTTGTCAAAGAATTGTTGTGACACTAAGGGGGTGGCCGAATTAATCTAACAAATGGAAGGAAAATATTGTTTAGTTAGTGTATTTTAAACCTTAAGAGCCTTACCTATCCTTTAAATAATTTAGGGACTTAACACCTTAATTATGGAACCTAAATGAACTTATTTCCTACTTACCTCAAGTTACTTAAATAATTCCTTAAACCTTCTTTTAACTTAAATTAACTTATTAGCTAGCTAAAATAAACTCTGGGAATGATTTCTTAAATCTTAAATTTTATCTCAAAACTCCAACTCCAGTCCGGCCTCACTGAATTAACTGAAAAGATAAAAATTTAAACTACTGCATAAAATAATTAACTTCAAAGAAAAACATTTAAATACTCATGCAATAAAATCATTTTAATTTAAAATACAAGAATTATGCATGGCTTATACGTAGTCTAATTTACGGGTTCTACAGTTATGCAGATAATGATTAAAAGATGAGCCCAATACCGAGAAGTCGTCGTTGACGTCCATGATTTCTTCCACCATGTCTGCAAATATAGCCATCATACACCTCTGAAAAGTAGCAGGTCATTGCAAAGCAAAAAAGAATTATCCTAAAGGTGAATGTACCATAAGGACAAGTGAAGATGGTCTGATCTTCTGGTGCGATTACAATCTGATTATACCCTGAATAACCATATAGAAAATAATAGTAATAAAAACCTGCAATTTTTTCAATCATTTTATCAATAAAAAGAAGTGTGGAATGATCTTTACGTGTGACGTTATTTAACTTCCTATAATCAATGCATTCACGCCAACCAGTCCCAATACGATTAGAAATCAATTCGTTTTTTTGTTCTTCACCACCGTCATTCTTGTTTCTCCGTCCCCAGATTCTGCGTCTTCGTCTTTGTTCCAAGTTCTTCGCTCTCCAATTCTTTATCGTGTTATTCCCTTGATCGATCTCGTGTGGTTTCTACGTGTGATGTATGTGTTTCTCCGTGTTTTCTCCTCTGTATATCGTGTCTCCTCAACTCTCCTGGTATCTCCCTTTAAAACTCCTTTTGATAGACGTTTTCATTGGCTGGACTCGTCTTCAGATTTGCGCAGGAGTCTTCGGCACTTGGGCTCTGGGCCAGGTGGCACTGAGGAACCTAATTTCATTCTCCGGTCATTACAATGCGTGGCTCAAGCGTTGAGGGCGTCAAATATAGAAAATTAAGCGAGGAAATGCATAGCTTCGTTGTTGTCTGGCGCTGAAGCGCATCTCTTCACTATGCACTGGTACTGAGGCACCGTAGTTTGGCGCAGAAGCTATGCTCAACAACGAAGCTATGCATTTCCTCGCTTAATTTTCTATATTTGACGCTAAGTCGCCAGTTCATCCATGATGAGGCACTTGAGCTACAATTTTTTATCTTTTTTTTTTCTCCATAATTTGGCGCTGAGGTGCCAAGTCTTGACTCGATACATGTTTTGAATTCAATGGACTCTTCATTCCTTATCTTCTTGTCACTTTAAATATTTTCCTTCTTCCAACCACATCTTATCTAATCCTAACTGGTCATATGGCTGAAAAAAAACTAAACAAAATCACGCATAATTATGTCCAAAACTAACATCATTCAATAGGATTTCTTGTCTTCTTCAATCTCATCTACATTCTTATTTGATAGGGGTGAGTGAGTGATATGGTCGTCACTCAATAAGTGGGAGAAAGTCCTCTCAACTTTTAATATATTTTTCATAGAAAGCTCGAATATAATATTAAGAACAAAAACAATATATTTTTCAGGAACAAGTAGTTATCATTTTATGAACAAAAAATTATGAATTATATGAATAATTGATGTCAGTATCCCACATTGTAATCATCTATTGGGTGAGAGAGTAATCATGAATAACATGAATCAGGTATGTTTAGAATATATATTCTTACCATTTGTTCTTAAACTTCAGTACTTCAAACATACAAATTTCAAGAAATTTTTGACACAAAATACATGATGCCCGGTTTTAAATCAGAATACACAAGTTAAAATAGAAAGCCCATTTATTGTATTATGGCTAACAAAATTTCGGTTGATGTCTGACAAAAATATTCCTTTTCTAATGGAATGGCACTCGAATAAGTCTTCTCCTTACTCAAATATTAGGGTGAATTTTTTAGAATTTTTTTGTAACAAGGATTCAGAAGTCGTGTGTTATTTATAGGGTACAATTTGACGGTTAGCCTCTCATTTATAGTCATTTAACTAATCATTAATTCGAATTAGCTCGTCAGTTACTCTATGGCTTATGCTATTGGGATAATCTTTTGGAAGTTGGTTGCAGCTGCTGAAACTTGGCTGCTGAAAATGGTTTGTTGAAAATCGTATGCTAAAATCGAGGATTCTTATATTTTCTAAATTTTTAGCTTTGCTTCTAACTTTGCTCAAATTCGGGTTTTTCACATCTCTTATTCCTTTTGAGAAGTTTTGTCATCGAAACTTGATTCCTTTTGTTGCTAAAAAATGTAAGGGTTCTATTGCACAAGTCTAATTTTAGTTCCCATGTAGCTTCATGCTCCGTATAGTTGGACCATTATGTTAGAGTCGTTTGGGATGACTAAGGTGTTTAGAAAGGGGGGTTGAATAAACGTCTCGGCTTTTTTAACTTCTTTTATGGAAATGTGAATCAGTTCTTTGACAAACTGATCCGAGAATCTTGTGTGTCGATATAAATCAGTCAACTTACACAACTGCGGAATAAGACTAAAATATAGATTGAATACTTAAAATAAATTCAAATGATAACTCAAATGAACACGGGAGTTTTTCTGGATGTTCGGAGACTTCAAATGCTCCTACGTCACCCCTTCTATTACAAGGATAGGATTTCACGAAAAGATTTTTATATATTACAACAAATAGTAATAACCCATTTCAGTTGGTCTTACACACTGCCAAACTGAAACTCTTAGTCTAACACTTTTTACGGAGTTTGTAAAACTGAAATATGCTCTAATTCGTATCCTGAATACTACGAGTGCAGAGCTTAGATATACGATCTGAAAACTTGAGAATATGATCGTGAAGTGTATCACAATTGATTGGTTTGATTGCTTCGTATATTCGCTAGTTCTTAGTGTATGACTACTATTGTCAAGAGGATAAAGATGAACTAGTCATCAATTCTATTCTCAATCTTGAGCAACATGATTCAGACGTCGAAGCAGTCCAAAGGAAGCAGTCAAAAGGCTTTGCACTTCAGCTGAGCAGGCTCGTTGAGGACTCAAGGATACTTCCATTACCCTACTCTTCACTCATCAAATTTAAGATTTTCGCAGCCTCTAAAGTACAACTGAAGAAGAATGGGGTTGCCAAATCAGCAGCAAAGGATAAGAAAATTGACAAGACAAAACCAGCTGTTGCCCCCAAGTCTAAGAGAAAACTGGTCCTTTCTACCAGTGATTCATAGAAAACTCCTTCTCCTGTTTTGATGAAGAAACCGAGGTCGTAGAAGAGCAAACCAACTGCTACTCCTGGAGCTCTTCCTGTACTCAGATATTTTCCTTCCGAAGCTCAACAACCACTTCTAGCTGTTCCTATTCAGTCGGTTGAGCTAGCTGCGCTACCAGAACTGATCTCACTTATTTATGTTGAAACGTCTACAACTCATTTTTTTTTAAAATATACTAGAATTTTTTTTTTCTTTAAATCTCTCGGCTGAAAATGCATACATATATATACACTTTGCACCATTTAAAATAAACCAACCAACCTATTATCTAAAATTCCAAAAGAACAAGTGCAAAACATAAAATCGTAAATCGTCGACCCAAACCTAAAACTAGCATTTTCAGAATAGCAAAAACTCTTAAATCTTCTCAAAACCTCTCAAAAGCATAAAAATCATAAAATCTTTAAAGTAATCTTAAATCATAATAATGTGAAAAACTAGCAAAGGTTATCGGGTTATGTGCACCATCAGCCCAGCTAGTTCAACCATCAAGTCCCTCATCATCAACAAAATCATGCTCACCTGCATCGATCACACTTATTGAGTTTAATGACTCAGCAAACCTTAACCATGATAGCAAGTAATACTTATACATTCACAAGCAACAATGGAAAATACTTTTAATAAAATAGCCTTTCATAAACATGCATAACTTTAAATCATTTTTCCTTTCATTATATCATTTTTCCTTTCATCATATACGTATACGTTTCCATTTTATTGAGTTCAGATCATAAGTTGTTACTTTCATTTCAGGTTTTGGTCGATGGATCCATCTACGTATAACCATGGTACCAGACGGCGAGGACATCAGTGGCACTCTCACCCATCAATTGAGCCTTGGTTGTACACATCATCATATCCTTTCATATTGCTCACAATCAAGTCACTTCTTCAACCTTCCATTATATTCATCACTTATAAAAATGCATGCATATATATCATTTTTCCTTTAAACCAAACATGCAATAAATCTTTTATTATTATTGTTTTTCATCATAAAATCCCATAAATTTCAAAATAAACATTTAACATTCATTATAACATTCAGGAAACTGCCAGGACGTCTAACTTTTTTAGGTGTACAATGACCGTTTTTCCCCTGAAACCCCAACTTTTCTAATTTGCCCTTAGACCTTAAAACTATGACCTAAATCCATCCAAACTTAACACGACACCTTAAATACATTCATAAACATTTCTTAGTCATAAACTTAAGCTCCTCGACTAATTTCCCAAATTCATTTTAAAACTTTAACCTACGTCTCGGTTCTAACCCGAATCGAGTCGAAACATAACCAAACTTGAACCATAGCTTAATAACACCTAACCATACCCTATACAACCCAAACCTTGCCAATTAAAACCCTTGATCAAGCATAGAGGTCTACTGAACTTTTCGGCCCTATACACAAGAAACCCTAGCTTAACCAAACCCTATGCTCCTTCGTTCCTAGCACTTGGCTGGCCTAACCAGACCCTATGCAACCTTCCTAGGACCATGACCGAGCCCTTAACAACCTACTTGGTTTTCTATTTACTATCCAAAGAGAGAGCTTATTCTAGCAAAAACAACTCTAGGCACGTCCCACCAATAGTGAGTTTCATTGCCTGGGCTTAGCAGCTTTCAACCACACAACATTATAAAAAGAGTGATTACACATCCGAATCCCATTCCTGTGCTAAGTCTTTGTCTCAATGACTGCTATATTGCTAAGAAGTGGCTCTATATAACGCTAATTGAGGCCTTAAGCATAAGGATCCTCTTTCTTTAAAAGCCAAAGCGTAATCTAGTCTAACCTGACTCACTTGCTCTAAAGAGAGTAACTTCACTTCAAGTAAGGGAAGTGTCCCCTCTTCTACTGCCCATGCACGAGGACATGTGTTTCTCCTAAGTTGAGCACGCACAAGATGCGCGGCCCTTCCTTTGTGGATGCTGCCCTACCGACGAGCCGCCCTTGAACCACCATGGTTCATGGCTAGGACCCTCACGGGCCCATCCCTTCACCTGGGAAGAACCATGCACAGCCCCTTCCTTTTTTCCAAAAAAAACGTAAACCCTTGCCCCTATGGATCCCAAATCGTGCAGCCCTTCCCTCCTTAATTTCTAGCCCTTAAACATGCATCTAGGAGTCCCTAAACCTACGGAAAAATGTCCCCCTTCGTACCTCTATCATGGCAGACCCTTCGTACAACATGAACATCAATTTGAAAGCATAAAAACTCAAGTTTCATCATATACAAGTCATAAAAACGAAAATATAAGAAGGGTATCTTATTTTCATGCAAACATATATAAACACACATAGTATGGTATGAACGATGAGCGAAGGAAGATTAAGGCGTGCCTTTGCGTGTTTCACACACGAAAAACAATGATTGATGCGAGGGACGTTGGCGGAGAGACGAGGGAGAAAACTTGCAGAAATTTCCTTGGAAAAACTCACGTGAAGGTGGTGATGTGTGATGTGTGGCCGTGTGCTTGGGAGAGGAGAGTCCTAGTGTTCTCTAGGTGTGTGCGTGTGTTATGTGTGATGTAAGTTAGGTTTTTGCAACTCAAGTTTTGATATAAATAATTGAATAGTAAACTAGGCCCAATAACCTAGGTATAATAGGCCCATCATATAGTGCGAAAGTTATTTTGTTTAGGAAAGTTTTCAAAATTATTAACCGAGCCTCCAAAAAATCCTTATTTTTTATCAATTACCGGTTTAAAACACGACTCGGTGTATAAAAACATCTCAAAAAGCACCATTTTCGAATATACCATACATTAAATAATTAAAAATAATCATTTAATAAAAATATTTTTCTTTTATGGACCTTGGTCTCCGTTTCTCGACCGCGTCTTGAATATCCCTTAAAACACAGTTTTATACATTCTAACAGAAAATCATATTTGGAACATGTAAACATGCCTACCATGTTTAATTAATGCAATTAAAATATTTTAATTAAGCAATTTCCATTTTTCCTAGAATTTCATGTAGTTGGATTACGTTATCGCTTTTGTATATTACAATTCCTCCCTCCCTGAAATGAATTTCGTCCTTGAAATTAAAACTTACCGAATAACTCCCGGTAGCGACTCTTCATGCCAGTCTCAATTTACCAAGTAGCTTCCTTCTCCAAATGATTTAGCCACTTTACCTTGACCATATGAATGACCTTATTTAAGAGCCTTCTTTCTTGCCTATCCAGGATTTTATAGGCCTCTCCTTGTAAGACATATTTGGAGATAACTGCAGACTCATAGTTTAACACATATGAGGGATTCGACATGTATTTTCGTAAGATCGAGATATGGAACACATTATGCACTCCAGCTAGCGTCGGTGGCAACGCCACTCTATAAGCTAATGTTTCAATCTTCTCCAGAATCTCAAACGGTCCTATGAACCTCGGACTTAATTTTTGTTTCTTGCCAATATCATAACACCATTCATAGGTATTATTTCACAAATACGTGGTCACCTACTACAATCTCTATCTCCCCTTCGTCGCTTATGAGCGCAATTTTTTTGGCGACTTTGAGCAGTCTTCATCCTATCTCGGATTTTGACTACTAGCTCCGCTATCTGCTTAATCAAGTCCAGACCGAATTCTCCTCTTTCACCAACCTCGTCTCAATGTATTGGTGATCTACGTTTCCTCCTATAAAGTGTCTCATAAGGATTCATCCCTATTGACGACTGGTAGCTACTGTTATAGGTGGATTCCATTAGAGGTAACTTTGGTTCCTAACTTCCTTGGAAATCGATCACACAAGCTCGAAGTAGATCCACCAAAATTTGATCACCCTTTCAAACTAAAAATCGGTTTGAGGATGAAACGATGTAATGAACAACAACTTTGTTCCCATCGATGAAT
The DNA here is from genome assembly GCF_025594145.1 of Primulina tabacum. NCBI lineage: Eukaryota > Viridiplantae > Streptophyta > Magnoliopsida > Lamiales > Gesneriaceae > Primulina > Primulina tabacum. The sequence goes on along the minus strand of NC_134561.1, from coordinate 29,134,157 downwards.
GCAAACTCTTCCAGAAGGACGATGTGAACCTCGAATATATGTTAGAAACAATAGACACTGGAATTCCATGTAAGCAGACTATCTCTCGGATATACAGCTCTGTGTACTATGTCATGGTGAATGTCGTCTTAATCAGTAGAAAGTACACTGATTTTGTAAGACGATCAACTATCACCCAAATGGCATCAAATCCATTAATAGTTCTTGGCAATCCCACTACAAAATCCATAGTAATATTTTTCCATTTCCACTTGGGAATAGGAAGTGGCTTAAGCTTCCCTATTGGTCTCTGATGATCTGCCTTAACTTTCTGACATGTCAAACACTCGGACACAAAACGCAAGATGTCTCGTTTCATGCCTTGCCACTAATACCGTAAGGCCCGAGATTATATCATTTTAATCCGAGATTATTTAATTTACGAATTTTGGAATGATGAATTAAATTCCATGATTTTTGTAATTAATTAAGATTGAAATGGAATTAAAAAGAGTTTTGAGGACCAAATTGCAAATAGTGAAGAATTGAGGGACTAAATTGCAAATATGGAAAATTGAGTGGGACACTTGTCACCACCATACAACTTGTTATATACATTTGCAATTCCCTTTAAGTCTTCAACAAAGAACCGAGACTTCCATGAATGGAAAATTCCTCAAGCTTCATTTTGTCTTAAAAATTTGATTGTACAAGATCCGGTTATCCGAATTTTAATCCGAGCACAGTTTTGAGATCCCCTCGTCAAGAGCTACACAAGGTCGTAAGTTTTATTAAGTTTTATCTTGATTCAAAAATATGATGTTGGAGAAATTGTGATTTGATCATTATTATGTGTTCTTGGAATACTAGACATCGTAGAATCGAAGTCAGATCGAAGAACAAGTTGATTTTGGAATTGTTATGATTTTTTGATCATATTGATTGAGAATTGAACAGATTTGAATTACGGATTGATTACAGATGGTATTGAACATGAGTTATGATTTGTAATTAATATATGTTGAGATTGTATTGACGGGGATATTCAGATTATTCCATTATGCAGTTGATTTAGAATTAAATCCAGATTGATCAGAGTTGGTATTGATTGGAGTAGTATATTGATATAGTACTATTGATATTGTCATTGCCAGATTGAGGGTTGACATACTTTGAATTCCAGACAGGAACGACATCAGAATTTCTATAAAAGAAAGGTATAAGTCAATGTGGTATTGGGAGATCGACTCAAGTAGGATATACTTGGGTTTCCCTAAATCACATACTTATTGTTGTTATATGCATTGATTTGATTTTATATGCTGTTCTATTGATTTATAGGAAGCATGTATTAAACGAGTATTAGACGAGTGATCTTGTGACAGAAGTGCCTGATAGTGGTGGGATCGCCACGGGCACATTGTACGATGTCACAAGATAGTGTATTGGCGATAGTGCCACAGTCTGTGACGGATAGGTCAAGACACTGGATGTTTGGTTATATCGACGTGGATAGAATCGGAGTTTATTCTATTACTGTTGGTCGATATAGGAATACCAACATCTGGAAACCGGGATCCCTAGACTAGGATTAAGTCTAGTCTGAGTCGTGGAGTCACGAGTATGATTGATAGTTTACATTAATTATGTTTCAGATTTTGATATATATCTGATATCTGCTTCATGATTTATATTGATTATATGATTGTATGTCCGTTGATTTATACTGGGATTATATTCTCACCGGAATTATCCGGCTGTTGTCGTTTTTGTATGTGTGCATGACAACAGGTGGGACAGGATCAGGGTCGAGGAGATGACGAGAGATCATGATTAGAGTGGAGACCACGGACTTTGATGTTACTGTAAATAGGGTTTGAACACTTGATAGTTAGTTGTTGAACCTTAGTTGAATGATTGTATATATAGTACAAGACTTGTACTTTAATAGTGATATGTATATTAGATTGAATCCCATTACGTTCCGCATTTAAAAAAAAATAATTTAGAACCTGTTTATTTTAATTGATTAAATTATCCGAATAACGATTATGAACTTGATTAGCGTCCGGGTCCTCATAACAGGTGGTATCAGAGCGATAGATCCTTTAGATCGAGATAGAAGCTAGTGAGCGGGGTAGATTGAGTTTTCTCTCCTACTTTTGATTGCTAGCATGTCTTACTGCTTTAATACATGTTACTTGATTTATCTGATTTGATATGGTAATATGTTTTATTGAGAATGAATCAACACCGATTCTAGATCAGCAGTAAGATGATCGGAGAAGGACTGAAACAGGTTTGTTTTTTTGGGTTACTAATCATTTTGATAATCAGATATGCCTCCCCGAAGAATTCCGGAACAGGGCAGTACTTCAAATCCTCCGATGGATGTCACAGCAACTCCGATGGAAACACTTCTGAAGAGATTTCAGTCATTCCATCCATCGACTCTGAAGGGTACTGAGACTGTAGTGGATTGTGAGAGTTGGCTAGATGACATAGAGATGCTGTTTGACTCATTGGACTATACAGATGAGCGAAGAGTGAAACTGATAGGGCACCAGTTGCATGACGTTGCAAAGAACTGGTGGATTACAACGAAGAAGGCACTGGAGCATAGAGGCACGACTATTACCTGGAATGTCTTCAAAACTGAATTCTATCAGAGATTTTTCCCAGTGTCATACAGAAAGGATAAAGGTGCTGAGTTTGCGAATCTGAGACAAGGGCAGTTGAACATTGAGGAATATGTGTCTAAATTCTCTACACTACTGAGATTTTCTCCACATGTGGCCGAGAATGAAGAAGCAGTGGCTGATCAGTTCATCAATAGCTTGAATCCGGAGATATTTACATTGGTGAACACTGGGAGACCAAACAACTTTGCGGACGCTCTGTACAGAGCAAAGGGAGCAGAAGCCGGTCTGATGAGACAGAGAGGAGCTTCGTTTGTGGCCCCAACACCGATACCACAGCAACCCCCTCTTAGATTCGAGAGTGGAAGCAGCAGTGGTGGAAAGAAGGACTATCTGAAAGCCAGAGGAAGACAGCTCAAGAAGTCTGGCAGCAGTTCTTCCAGTTCCAGTGGCTCGAGACAGACTGGTCAGAGCCAGAGTTACACAGGACCCTATTGCAGCACTTGTGAGGGAAGCATTCCACAGAGCAGTGCCAAGGAGTGTTTGGCTCTTGTCGTATATGCCGACAGCAGGGAAATTTTGCCCGAGTATGTCCCCAGAGAGGTGCTCAGGGATCCCAGGCAGTGGAGTCATCTGGATCAGTGGCTCAGACAGGGAGACGACCATCTGTTGTCCATTCATTTCAGCCAGCACCATCGACCCAGTCACAGCAGAGGCCAGGAGGTAGCCAGACAGTGAGCCAGCCTCCGAGACAGCAGGCCAGAGTTTTTGCTTTGACTGAGGAGCAGGCACAGGATGCACCTGATGATATCGTTGCAGGTAACTGTTCTATTTCTGGTTACCCTGCTTATGCATTGATTGATACTGGTGCATCACATACATTTATTTCTGAGAGATTTGCATTGATGCATGCATTACCTGTTGAGTCCCTATCTACTGTAGTATCTGTTTCTTCTCCTTTGGGGAAATGTCTTGTATCAGTGACTTCTGTTAGATCTTGTATACTACGATATGATGGGCATGAGATTGAGCTAGACTACATTGTAATTGGGTTGTCTGATTTTGACTGTATTATCGGGATCGATATGTTGACCAAGTACAGAACTACAGTTGATTGTTTCCACAAGATAGTGAGATTCAAACCTGACATGGCCGAGTAGTGGAAATTTTACGGTAAGGGTTCTCGAGCCAGAATTCCTTTGATATCCGTATTATCTATGACTCGATTGTTGCAGAAAGGAGCGGATGGATTCCTTGTCTATTCAGTGGATTTACTGAAATCGAGTCCATCATTGGAGGACTTTCCAGTGGTATGTGAGTTTGCTGATATCTTCCCATATGATATTCCTGGATTACCTCCGATTCGAGAGATAGACTTCAGTATTGAGTTGATGCCAGGTATAGTTCCGATTTCTAGAGCTCCGTACAGAATGGCACCGATTGAACTGAAGGAATTGAAGGATCAGTTGGAGGATTTACTGGCCAAGGGATATATCAGACCTAGTGTATCTCCTTGGGGTGCTCCAGTGTTATTTGTGCGAAAGAAAGATGGTTCTATGCGACTTTGCATTGATTACAGGCAACTGAACAAAGCAACGGTAAAGAATAAATATCCTTTGCCTCGCATTGATGATTTATTTGATCAGTTGCAGGGATCATCTGTCTATTCCAAGATCGATCTGAGATCTGGATATCATCAGCTGAGAGTCAGGGATTCTGATATCTCAAAGACAGCATTCAGAACCAGGTATGGACATTACGAGTTTATTGTCATGCCTTTCGGTCTTATGAATGCCCCAACTGTTTTTATGGGTCTGATGAACCGAGTCTTTTAGAAATATTTGGATGATTTTGTTATCATATTCATTGATGATATTTTTATTTATTCAAAGAATATGATTGAGCATGCTGAGCATTTGAGGACTGTGTTGAGAATTCTGATAACTGAGAAATTATATGCTAAACTGTCGAAATGTGAGTCTTGGTTGAGACATGTAGTATTTCTGGGTCACATTATATCAGGAGATGGGATTTTTGTGGATCCTAGCAAGGTTGAGGCCGTGATCAGTTGGCCTAGACCGACATCTGTGCCAGAGATACGCAGTTTTATGGGTTTGGCAGGATATTACCGTCGATTTATTAAGGAATTCTCGAGTATTGCTAAACCTATTACTCAGTTGACTTAGAAGAATGCTCCATTTGTTTGGTCTGAGGAATGTGAGACAAATTTTCTTGAATTAAAGAAAAGACTGACCAGTGCACCGATCTTGACGATTCCATCAGGTACAGGTGATTTTGTGGTTTATTGTGATGCATCTCATCGAGGATTGGGTGGTATACTTATGCAGCGAGGACATGTTATTGCTTATGCCTCGAGACAGATGAAGCCACATTAGACTCGTTACCCAATTCATGATCTTGAATTGGCTGCCATCGTCTTTGCTTTGAAGATATGGCGACACTACCTCTACGGTGAGAAATTTGAAATTTATTCTGATCACAAAAGCTTGAAGTATCTGTTTTCACAATCAGAACTGAATATGAGACAACAAAGATGGCTAGATTTGCTGAAAGACTTTGATTGTGAAATCAAATACTATCCTGGAAAGTCGAATGCAGCAGCTGATGCACTAAGTCGAAAGGTATGTTCGTTATCCTTATCGACAATAGGTGTTTCAAATTTGATTGAAGACTGCTGTTTGTCTGGATTGGTATTTGAGACATGTTGTAGACCGTTGAGATTATATGCTATTCAAGCTGAACCAGAGCTGATTTTGAAGATTAAAGCGGCTCAAAAAGTTGATCAGGAAGTTCAGAAATCGATTGAGATGGTCAGATCAGGTCATCAATCAGAGTTTCAGGTACGTGAGGATGTACTGTATGTGAATAATCGTATTGTTGTGCCGAATGTTTCAGAGTTGAGACAGCAGATATTGACTGAAGCGCACAGTAGTCAATTCAGTATTCAGCCTGGTGGCAGAAATATGTATAATGACTTGAAGACACAATTTTGGTGGAAGCAAATGAAATCTGATGTCACTGAATTTGTGTCAAAATGTCTGAATTGCCAACAGGTAAAGGCTGAAAGAAAGAAACCAGGAGGTCTACTGCACAGTTTATCAATTCGTGAATGGAAATAGGATCACATTTCTATGGATTTTGTGACGCAGTTACCGAGATCCTCCTGAGGTGGTGATGCGATTTGGGTCGTGATTGATAGATTGACCAAATCAACATGTTTTATTCCGTACCAGATGACATACAGGTATGACCAGATGGCTGAAATTTATGTTAGAGAGGTGGTCAGATTGCACGGAGTGCCGAAGTCAATTGTATCAGACCGTGATCCTTGATTCACTTCGCACTTCTGGCAGAGTTTACAGCAGGCTCTAGGTACGAAGTTGCATCTGAGTACCGCATATCATCCACAGACTGACGGACAGTCAGAGCGGACGATCCAGACATTGGAGGATATGCTGAGAGCTGTAGTGCTTGATTTTAGCATTGGATGGCAAGATGCATTGCCACTTTGTGAATTTTCGTACAACAACAGCTATCAGACGAGTATTGAGATGGCTCTTTTCGAGGCGTTGTACGGTAAGAAGTGCAGATCCCCTCTGTATTGGGACAACATCTCTGAAGTTCCTGAGATTGGGCCTGACATGATCAGAGAAATGACTGAAAAGGTAAAGCTGATTCAGAAGAGAATGAAGACAGCTCAAGATAGACAGGCCAAATATGCCAATGTCCGACGTAGACCGTTGATATTTGAGGTTGGAGACCGAGTATTTCTGAAGATTTCACCTTTCAAAGGAGTTGTCAGATTTTGCAAGAAAGGGAAGTTGTCTCCACGATACGTTGGTCCATATGAGATTCTCGAGAAGATAGGAGATCGTGCCTATCGACTCGCATTACCGCCTTCTCTATCTGGAATACATGATGTCTTTCATGTATCTATGTTACGAAAATATCTCCCCGATGATTCTCATATTATTCAGCCCGACGAGGCCGAGCTTGATGAATCTCTGAGTTATGTTGAAAAGCCGATACAGATTATTGATCGTAAAGAAAAGAAACTCAGAACGAAGACTATCCCACTGGTGAAAGTGCAGTGGACTCGTCATGGTATTGAAGAAGCTACTTGGGAGACTGAATCAGATATGAGACAGGAATTCCCAGAGTTATTCCACTGATGTGAGTTTACTATTTCAGTTTCTGTTATTTCTGATTTGAATGCCTGTGATATGATTGCTTGAGATTTCGAGTACAAAATCATGTCTCAGAGGGGGAGAATTGTAAGGCCCGAGATTATATCATTTTAATCCGAGATTATTTAATTTATGAATTTTGGAATGATGAATTAAATTCCACGATTTTTGTAATTAATTAGGTTTGAAATGGAATTAAAAAGAGTTTTGAGGACCAAATTGCAAATAGTGAAGAATTGAGGGACTAAAGTGCAAATATGAAAAATTGAGTGGGACACTTGTCACCACCATACAACTTGTTATATACATTTGCAATTCCCTTTAAGTCTTCAACAAAGAACCGAGACTTCCATGAATGGAAAATTCCTCAAGCTTCATTTTGTCTTAAAAATTTGATTGTACAAGATCCGGTTATCCGAATTTTAATCCGAGCACAGTTTTGAGATCCCCTCGTCAAGAGCTACACAAGGTCGTAAGTTTTATTAAGTTTTATCTTGATTCAAAAATATGATGTTGGAGAAATTGTGATTTGATCATTATTATGTGTTCTTGGAATACTAGACATCGTATAATCGAAGTCAGATCGAAGAACAAGTTGATTTTGGAATTGTTATGATTTTCTGATCATATTGATTGAGAATTGAACAGATTTGAATTACAGATTGATTACAGATGGTATTGGACATGAGTTATGATTTGTAATTAATATATGTTGAGATTGTATTGACGGGGATATTCAGATTATTCCATTATGCAGTTGTTTTCTAATTAAATCCAGATTGATCAGAGTTGGTATTGATTGGAGTAGTATATTGATATGGTACTATGATATTGTCATTGCCAGATTGAGGGTTGACAGACTTTGAATTCCAAACAGGAACGACATCAGAATTTCAATAAAAGAAAGGTATAAGTCAATGTGGTATTGGGAGATCGACTCAAGTAGGATATACTTGGGTTTCCCTAAATCACATACTTATTGTTGTTATATGCATTGATTTGATTTTATATGCTGTTCTATTGATTTATAGGAAGCATGTATTAAACGAGTATTAGACGAGTGATCTTGTGACAGAAGTGTCTGATAGTGGTAGGATCGCCACGGGTACATTGCACGATGTCACAAGATAGTGTATTGGCGATAGTGCCACAGTTTGTGACGGATAGGTCAAGAGACTGGATGTTTGGTTATATCGACATGGATAGAATCAGAGTTTGTTCTATTACTGTTGGTCGATATAGGAATACCAACATCTGGAAACAGGGATCCCTAGACTAGGATTGAGTCTAGTCTGAGTCGTGGAGTCACGAGTATGATTGATAGTTTTACATTAATTATGTTTCAGATTTTGATATATATCTGATATCTGCTTCATGCTTTATATTGATTATATGATTGTATGTCCGTTGATTTATACTGGTATTATATTCTCACCGGAATTATCCGGCTGTTGTCGTGTTTGTATGTGTGCATGACAACAGGTGGGACATGATCAGGGTCGAGGAGATGACGAGAGATCATGATTAGAGTGGAGACCACGGACTTTGATGTTGCTGTAAATAGGGTTTGAACACTTGATAGTTAGTTGTTGAACCTTAGTTGAATGATTGTATATATAGTACAAGACGTGTACTTTAATACTGATATGTATATTAGATTGAATCCCATTACGTTCCGCATTTAAAAAAAAAAATTTAGACCCTGTTTATTTTAATTGATTAAATTATCCGAATAACGATTATGAACTTGATTAGCGTCCGGGTCCTCACAAATACAATCATTGTAAATCCTTGTATATCTTCGTACTTCAAGGATGAATGGAGTACGGGGTATTGTGAGATTTTTCATAATAACCTCTCTCAGTGAATCGCCACTAGGAACCCATAGTCGATCTCGATATCGAACGAAGCCATCCTCCTCGGAATACAGCTTCCGACCTTTAGACTCATCTTTCAGTCTCCATTTTTTCAACTGCTCAGTCAGAAAGCTGACCCTCACGGATTCTATCCCTCAGAGTCGACTGTACTGTCGTAGTAGAAAGATTAAGAGCCTCGCTCCTAGCATACATTGCAAGCTCGAATCGCTGGCGCATTGGTCAACCCGAGTGACATTATCATAAACTCGTAGTGTCTATATCGAGTCTAAAAGCCATCATCAGACTCCTTCACCTTCAGCTTATGGTATCCCGGACGAAGATCTAACTTCAAGAAAATCGAAACTCCTTGCAATTGGTCAAATAAATCCTTGATTCTAGGAAAGGGATACTTGTTCTTGATGGTGATTCTGTTCAGCTCTCTTTAATCAATGCAGAGCCGCATACTATCAATCTTTTTCTTCACAAATTCAAGAGTTGCGTCTCATAAGCTTCCTCGCACAGATACAGGAGAAAATGTGCGGCATTTGCTTGTTCCTTGAGGCCTTAAAGATAAAAGATTTTCCCTTGAGCGGTCGAATACATACTGACCTATACCGAAAATCTATCGAAGTTCCATTCATAGATAGCCAATCTATGCCAAGAATGATGTCAAATTCAGGCACCAGGAGTACGATAAGATTTGATCGAACCACATCCTTTTGCCAACGAAGCTTCAGATTCTTCACAATACTCGTAGTAACCATTTGATCACCAAAAGGAATTGAAATTTTAAAGCCCAATCCCAAATCTTCAGGTATAATCTTTACTCATTTGATGAACGTCTCAGATATAAATGAGTGTGTAGCTCTTGAATTTAGCAATGCATAGGTAGCTACACCTAAAATGAATATCCTTCGTGCAACAAATATACCATCAAATCCAATCGCATCGAAACTTTTAAATTATTTCTATCATTAATTACACAAAATTCTTGAAAATTATCACTTTTGACCCCAAATAACTTTCGGAAATTGCATTACAACCTTTAAAGTTTGAAATTTTCTTCATTTTGGCCCTAAGTTTTTCGAAAATCATTGGTTTAGTCCCTAAAATTTCAAAAAATACGGAAATATCCGCTGGTTTTCTAGAATTTCAAAACAACCCCTAAACTTCTTAAAATTTGCAATTTAGTCCCTGAATTTTTGAAATTCCATATTTCACCTTAGAGTTTTTGGTTTTCTCAATTTCAGTCTCTAGACCTCTTAGAAATTATGGTTTGGCCCTTGAGTTTTCAGCCAAGTGCAATTAAGCCCTTAAAATTTCAATTTTTGCATTTTGGCTCCTAAATTGTTTTTCAGATTAAGCCAAATTTGGCCTATCAATTCGGTCCCTTCAATTTGAAATCCTAAAATTCTTATTTTGGTTTTATTCATTCCATTGTATGATTAAGGCTTATATTTTATGCCATGTTGGAAAATTTAATGTTCGCAATCTTGATTTTGATTTTAACAAAACTAAATATTTTGTTTCTAACAAATCTATATAGCGCGCAGAAAGCTGAAACTGATCGGGTCAAAAAATGATCAATTACCGAAGCCTAAACTGAAGCTGTCAAGACGCCACCTAATTGCCAAAACTGAACCAGTTCAACCGGTTGTTCAACTGATAGGCATTTTAGTAGAAGACCTTCAGAAGCTTGGCTAGCTGATGAAGTGCTCAACTAATGAAGAACTCAGCTGAACAAATAAACTGATACAGTGAAATCAGTCCAAACTGATTTCAACAGACCAGTTCAGAGAAACAGTTCTACTGACCAGTTCAGAGCATAAGTTGTAACTAATCTGTTCGCACATCATTACATAACTATCAATGGAATACATCTAAGCGTGAATATACAAGGTACATGCTATAAGCTACCTCACAAACAAAGGTACAATAATGGACGTTGCAGCAAAGTTGAAAAGAGAAAAACTTCCAGAACAGTTGTAAGAGTGACAAGACATGTCCTAAGGAAGAACATGCAAATGCAACAGACATTATTATTGAGTCTTCATGTACAGTCACCAGAGCGACTATAAATACCAGACCAAGACCGTTGAAGACAATGACACCAAAATCGACAAAAAAATAATACAAGTGTGTGAAGAAAAATAAGGGCACGCTTATTTCATATCAGCTTACCATAATCGACTAGCCCAGCTGTGAGAGAACATCTTCGTGTTGTACTGATTAGATCAATTCTCACACATTCACACACATTCACTCACATACACATAGAATTGAGTTCATTGTTTAGCTGAGTGAGTCTTACACAAAGACGTTAAACTTGTGTCTGTAGTCTTTAACACATAGACATTAAACAAGTGTTGGCTGGAAGGTGCCACCTTCAGTCTAGACTAGGAGTTCAGTTAGGCAGTAGCGTAAGTTCTAAGCTGAGTAGGTTTATACTAGGTGTTGCATAAAAAAAATTTTCTAGTATATCCTAACCGAGGTGGTAGAAGAGGTGACATAGGAGGAGTTGGAGTATTCGAACATCCATAAACATATCTTGTGTATCTAATTGTTTAACTATTGTTTTAAAACTGATTTGATTAGTTCAGCTGATATCAGTTCATTTCTTCCTATAACTGAACTGATCCAAGCCAAAACTTATCTCCCTTACCTCAGTTATTCAGTTTAAACACAAGCTAAAAGATTTAAACTGTTCAGTTTTCTTGGCGAAGAATTATTTCGATTATCTTCCGCTTGATTTAAAAACAAAACTCGATTTAACTTATCAGTGTATTCATTCTTAGAACACAAGCAAGTGCAGCTTATGGAGAATATTATGTTTGAAGCACCTTCAAGGGTGTCAAAACCAATCCTACATGCCCAATTCTATAATTCTCAAAGTCATCCCTTAAATCAAGCTAAGATAGAGCGTGTAACCTATTTTTTTCTAGGTTATTATTATCCCAATCAATTTCCATAACCAATTTAACATTTCATACAAAAAAATCAATATAAAAATGTTAAACAACTAGGTTACAAGTTATCAAAGTCGTGTCTGGCTCTTCTTCAGCTTTCTCAGCATGCACAACATAATCTCTGCCAACAGCTAGTCCTTTCTTCTTTGGGCAGTCCATGACTTTTGCAAATATAACACTTGTATGTTCCCCATATGCACTTGCCAAGGTTCGGGCAATTGCATTCTTTGTACAGTGGCCTCTCTTCAGGTTTTGGTGCTCTGGACTGTGGTGTCTTCTGTTGCCCCCACTTCTTCCACTGTTCTTGAGGCTTTTGCTGCCCTTGAGCTTTTGGAGGTCCCATAAATTGCCTCTTGACTGGCTAAGATTTTTGCTGGTGCCGCTGTCTTTTGTGTGCATCTAAAAGTCAATATCTTTCCGGGCTTGCTCAGCTTGGAAAGCACAAGCAGTGGCAGCTGCATAATCTGCCGGTCGCATCAACATCACATCACAGCGTAAAATAGTTGGAAGGCCATCCAAGAAATGTCTTAGTTTTTCAGTAGCATCCCAGTAATGAGGGGCACAAAGTAACAACCCCTATCAAACTTCCTAACGAACTCAGACACATTCATGTCCCTTGACGGGGACTCATAAACTCTCTCTTCAAGCGTCCTCCGACGTCAACAGTAAAATACTGCTCATAGAAAATGTTCTTAAATTGCACCCAAGTGAGGATAGCTAGATTAATACCATATTCAGCTCCTTCCCACCAAAGAGAAGCATCAGCTCGAAGGATATAAGTATATAAGTAGCACATCTAACTCGGTCAGCATCCTCCATATTCAGATAACGGAAATGCACCTCAAGAGATTGAATCCAAACCTCAGCAACAAATGGGTCGGTGATCTGATCGAACATATCGTGCTGTGGCCTCAGAGCCTACTGCTCAAATAAACGTGTCATACCCTCCAGTACTCTATTAGTATCATCTCCATTGGGAGGTGTGGGTGAATTCTCTCTATGGTCCTCATGAGTATCAGCTGGCCTATCAGTACTAGGTGCACGTCTAGGAGACAATATATCTGAACGTTTTCCAAATTTCTAAACGTAACCAACATGCATTTAAATCAAAGCTTCTAATCATGCAACATATAAAAATATTTTTTTAGCAACTTAAGTATAAATATCATTTCACTTCAAAAAACTTTTAAAGATGTAACTGAAACATATGAACCATGTAAATATGCAGGTACTATCATTAAAATCATTTAAAGCAATTAAACTTACAAACTTGAGGCTTGACGACTGAGCTTTACGGAACTGGCGGTGGCACAACCCTTTGCAAGAACATTGCTCTGATACCAACTGAAACGTCTATTACTCATTTTTCTGTAAAATATACTAGAATTTTTTTCTTTAAATCTCTCAGCTGAAAATGCATATATATATATATATATTTAAAATTCAAAAAGAACGATTGCAAAACATAAAATCATAAACCGTCAAACCAAACCTAAACCTAGCATTTTCAAAATAGCAAAAACTCCTACATCTTCTCAAAACCTCTCAAAAGTATAAAAGTCATAAAATATTTGAAGTAATCTTAAATCATAATAATGTAGAAAACTAGCAAATGTCGTCGAGTTATGTGCACCATCAGCCCAGCTAGTTCAACCATAAAGTCCTCCAAAATCAACGAAGTCATGCTCACCTGAATCGATCACAACTAGTGAGTCTAATGACTCAGCAAATCTTAACCATAATAGCAAGTAATACTTATACATTCATAAGCAATAGTAGAAAATACTTTTAATAAAATATCCTTTAATGAACATTCATAACTTTACATCATTTTTCCTTTCATCATATACATATAATTTTCTATTTTATTGAATCCAGATAAGTAATTGTGAATTTCTATTCAGTTTTTGGTCGATGGATTCATCTACGTATAACCACGGTACCAGGCACCAGGGACATCAACAACACTCTCACCGTCAATTGAGCCTTGGCCTTACATATCATCATATCCTTTCGTATTAGTCACAAAAAAGTCACCTCCTTCAGCTTTTCATTATATTCATCACTTATAAAAATTCATGCATATATATCATTTTTCTTTTAAACCAAGCATTCAACACATCTTTTATCATTATCGTTTTTCATCATAAAATCCCATAACTTTCAAAATAAACATTTTAACATTCATTACACTATTAAGGGCAAAGCAAGGACGTCTAACATTTTTTAGGTGTAAAATGACTGTTTTGCCCCTGGAAACCTAACTTTCCCAATTTGCCCCTAGATCTTGAAACAACAACCCAAATCCATCCAAACTTAATACGACACCTTAAATACACCCATAGACATTTCGTAGATGTAAACTTAAGCTCCTCGACTAATTTTCGAATTCGTTTTAAAACTTGAACCTACGTCTCGGTTCTAACACGAATCGACTTGAAAATTAACCAAAACTTACCAAACTTGAACCATAGCTAATTAACACCAAACCATACCATATACAACCCAAATCAAGCCAATTAAAACCCATGATCAAGCCTATACGTATACTGAACTTTTCGGCCCTATACACATGAAACCCTAGCTTAAACAAACACCATGCCCCTTCGTTCCTAGCTCTTGGCTGACCAAACCAGACTCTATGGAACCTTCCTAGGACCATTACCTAGCCCTTAACAACCTACTGGACCTCTTTTCTACTTCCCATGCACAAGGACGTGTGTTTCTCCTAAGTTGCGCACACACGAGACATGCGGCCCTCCCCTGGCGACTACTGCCCTACTGAGCCGTCCTTGGACCACCATGGTTTGTGTCTATGACCCCCATGAGCCCAGACCTTCACCTGGAAAGCACCATGCATAACCGCTTCCTTTTTTCCAACCAAAACGCAAACCTTTGCCCCTATGGATCCCAAATCGTGCAGCCCTTCCCTCCTTACTTTTTAACCCTTAAACATGCATCTAGGAGTCCCTAAACCTATTGAAAAACGTCCCCTTTCATACCCCTATCATGGCAGCCCCTTTGTGCAACATAAACATCAATGTGAAAGCATAAATACTCAAGTTTCAACATGTACAAGCCATAAAAACGAAAATATAAGAAGAGTAACATATTTTTCATGAAAACATATATAAACACACACAATATGGTATGAAAGATGAGTGAAGAAAGATTAAGGCATGTCTTTGCGTGTTTCACACACAAAACACAATCCTTGATGCGAGGGATGTTGGCGGAGAAATGGGGAGGAAGCTTGCTAAAATTTCCCTGAACAAACTCACGAGAAGGCTCTGATGTGTGATGTGTGACCGTGTGCTTGGGAGAGGAGAGTCCTAGTCTTTTCTAGGTGTGTGCGTGTGTTATGTGTGATGTGTGACTGTGTGCTTGGGAGAGGAGAGTTCTAGTGTTTTCTAGGTGTGTGCATGTGTTATGTGTGATGTGGTAGGTTAGGATTTTGCAACTCAAGTTTTGGTATAAATAATTAAATAGTAAGTTAAGCCTAATAATATAGGTATAATTGACCAATTAATCCCATTAGATAGTAGAAAAATTATTTCGTTTGGGAAAGTTTTCAAAAAAATTAACCAAGCCTCCAAAAAGTCCCTATTTTCGTCAAAAATCGAATACTGGTTTAAAAAACGACTCGGCGTGTAAAAACATCTCAAAAAACATCATTTTCAAAAATTCCATTTAAAATATACCATATATTAAATAATTAAAATTTATAATTTAATTAAAAAAAGTTTTCTTTTATTGTCCCCGGTCTCCGTTCCTCGATCCCGTCTCGAATAGCCCTAAAAAACATAGTTTTGTGCATTCTAATAGAAACCCATATTTTGAACATGTAAACATGCCTACCACGTTTAATTAATGCAATTAAAATAATTCAATTAAGAATTTCTATTTTTCCTAAATTTGCATGCAGTTGGATTACGTTATCGCTTTTTTGACATTACATCATTTATACAGTTTAAACACAAGCTAAAAGTTTTAAAATGTTTAGTCTTCTTAAAGAAAGATTATTTCGAGTATCTTCCTCTTGGTTTGAAAACCAAACTCGATTTAATTCATCGACGTATTTATTCTTAGAACACAACCTATTGCAGCTTATGGAGAATATTGTATTTGAATAACCTTCAAAGGTGTCAAAACCGATCATTCAATTGATATCAGTGCTAGCTGTTCGAAAAACATTTGAAAATTGATTAAAATTATTTACTTTAAAAACATTTTATATGCTATTTAAAAATACTTTATATTATTTTCAAGATAATTTTAAAAATTTTATATAACAAGCAATGAAAAGAGTAGAGAGGATTGGTCTGCAATTAATATTGTGGCCACTTCTCTCGACTCCGAGCTTGGTGCTTTAATCAACCTGCAGGGTTCTGAGTCTTGCCTATCAGCATTTCAGCAAAACTGATCATCATAATAAATTTCAGTTGCGAACAGACCAGTTCAAATGATCAACAGACGAAACCCAACTTTTAGTTGAAACTGTTGGATGAAGCTTAATCATCAGCAGTATGCTGCCGCTTCATTGCCTGATCAGATCAAACCAAAATGATCAATTCGGTTCAGCATCAGTTGAGTCCAGTTTGCATCAGCTAGGCCAGTTTTCCAGTAAAGAGATCAAGTCCAAGAAGTTAGATGTTCTTCTGGCAAAGAAACTCAGAATCGATCCAACAAATCAAGTGGTCAAGGCAACCAGTTGTTGGTATGTCCAGTTCTATCATGTATAAAAATGACTGATATTTCATGTTGTATAAAATAAGCTTTTGTAGTAGCAATTTACCTTACAAATGATGAAGTAATTAAATTTTTAATACAAGGGACGCTTATTTGATTAAATAAACATTACGTTTTTCCAGTTAGTTTGTATATAACTGAACTGCTATTTCAATTCTGTTCCCTAAACTACTTGAATGTCCAAGGCTGATAAAATTCATCTTAAAAAGGAGTTCTCAATTCAGTTTTTAAGGGGGAGTTTTAAAATTCGTTTCAATAGTTTATCCCTCGAACTGAAACTTTCTTAAAATTATATTTTAAAATGTTTTATTTAAAATATTTTCCAGTTCAGATTTTGAGGGGAGCTTTTCTTTCTTTACTCCTCAAACTGAGTTTTCTTTAAAACGCTAATTTTTTTTTTATGTTTAAGTCTTGTTATCATAAAAAAAGGGAGATTGTTGGAACATTTCATGTTTGCAATCTTGATTTCGATGTTAATAAAACTTATTATTTAATTTCTAACAAATTTATCTAGTGCCCAGAAAGTTGAAACTGATCAGATCCCAAACTAATCAGTTCCCGAAGCCAAAACTGAATCTTTCGAGAGCCAACTGAAAGCGCCAACTAATTGCCAAAATTGAACCTGTCCAACTAATATATCAAAGAACAGCTCAATTGATTATCCAGCTGATAGGTGGTTCAACAGTAGACCTTTAAAAGCCTAGTCAGGTGATGAAGAGCTACTAATGAAGAACCTAGCTGAAAAAATGAACTGATACAGTGAAATCATTTTGTCCAAACTGATTTCACAATACCATTTTAGAATCATAAGTTGTAATTGATCTTTTCGCATGTCATGACAAGACTATTTAATGGAATCCAAGTAAGCACAAATATATAAGCTATAAGCTAATTCATAGACGAAGGTACAATAAAGGATGTTGCAGCAAAACCGAAAAGAAAAATATTCCAGAACAGTTGTCAGAATGACAAGACATGTCCAAAGGAAGCACATGCAAATGCAACAGACATTATCATTGAGTTTTCATGTACGGTAAGCCGAATGCCTATAAATACCATATGAAAGACCATTGAAGACAAGAAAAACTTGAACTACAACTAAATACCAGTGTGTGAAGAAAACTGAGGGTATGCTCACTTCATATCAGTTTACTTGAAGCAGTTAGCCCAGTTTTGTGAGAACACCTTCGTGTTGTACTGATTAGATCAGTTCTCACACATACACACAATCACTAACATATACAGAGAGTTGAACTTATTGTTTAGCAGAGTGAGTCTTCACACAAAGAAATTAAATATTGTGTTTGTAGTCTTGGCATAAAGATGTTAAACATTATACAGATTGTAAGGTGCTACCTGCAATCTTGAGTGCTAGGAGTTCTAGTCGGGTGCTGTCTTTCTGGAGTAGGTTTGTACAAGGTACTGTATAAATCAAAGTCTTCTAGTAGATCCTACACTAGGTAGTAGAAGGGGTGATGTAGGAACAGTTAAAGTCTCCGAACTTCCGTAAACATATCTTGTGTCCTTAACTGTTTAACTATTGTTACAAAATTGATTTGATCAGTTCAGCTGATATCAGTTCAGTTCTTCCCATAACTGAACTGATACAAGTCAGAACCGATTCCACTTATTTCAGTTATACAGTTTAAACACAAGCTAGTAGCTTTAAACTGTTCAGTCTTCTTAACGAATGATTATTTCGAGTATCTTCTGCTTGGTTTGAAAACCAATCTCTATTTAATTTATCGGTGTATTTATTCTTAGAACACAAGCTATTGCATCTTATAGAGAATATTGTGTTTGAATCACCTTCAAAGGTGTCAAAATTGGTCATTCACATTACAACTTAACGTCTAGTATAGACATTCGTCTCAAAACTCGATTCATGGTGTCAACTCTAAGAATTGGGATTTCCTTGTATTGCAGGTTCTCCTTCAGATTATGTTGGAATACCAAGTTTCCCATTTCAAGTACGTGACTTGGATCAGATATGTATCTTCTTAGTTTTGATACGTGAAAACTACATGAATTCTGATGGGATCGGTTCTGAGCACCTACGAGGGTGCTTCAAACATAATATTCTTAATGAGCTGCAATAGTTCGTGTTCTAAGAATGTAAACATCGATGAAGTAAATCGATTTTGGTTTTAAATCAAGCGAAAAATACTAGAAATAACCCTTCGTTAAGAAAGCTGATCAATTTAAAGCTTTTAGCTTGTGTCAACCGATTAACTTAAATAAAAGGGATCAGTTATTGCTTATATCAGTTCATTTATGGTGAGAACTGAACTGATATCAGCTCGAACTGATCAAATCAGTTCAAAAAAATATTTAAACAATTAAATACACAAGATATGTTTATGGATGTTCGGAGACTTCAACTGCTCCTACGTCACCCCTTCTACCACCTCGGGTAGGATCCACTAGAAGACTTTGATTTATACAACACCTTGTACAAACCCACACAGCTTAGGACTTACACTACTGCCTAACTGAACTATTAGTCTAGACTGAAGGCAGCACCTTTTCAGCCAACACTTGTTTAACTTCTATGTGTCAAAGACTTCATACACAAACAAGTTCAATGTCTTTGTGCAAGACTCATTCAGCTTTTCAATATACTCGATTCTCTGTGTATATGTGCGTGATGGTGTGTGTGTGTGAGAACTAATCTATGAATACAACATGAAAGCGTTCTCATACACTGAGGTAATTGTGCTTCTAATCTAAGATGATAACACGTTGAAATGTTCCCTCAAATATGGGCTGGTTGCTTCTTGTAAGCTGATATGCCCACTTGTTTTTCCACACCCTTTCTTCACACACTTACTTTCTGTTCTACACACACTTGTTGATGGTCTTGATCTTGTATTTATAGAGGCAATGTGACTGTACATCCAAACTCATCAAATATGTTCGTTAAAGTTTGAATCTGTTCCTCAAAATTTGTGTCTTGTCTTTTCTGATAGCCATTTTTGAATATCTTGACTTTAAGATCTGCTGCAACGTTCATTATTGTCATTTGATCGGACAATTGATTTTACATCGTTGTGCACAACTCGATTTCACTTACATAAGCTTCTCGTATTCTGAAAACTGATCGTCTCTAACTAATACTCTGAACTGCTCAGTTGAACTGGTTTTGTGAAATCAGTTGGCTCGTCAGCTGAACTTATTTCACTGAATCAGTTGAACCAGTCAGTTGGGCTCTTCATCAGTTTAACTATTCATCATTTGGCCGAGCTTATGAAGTTCTTCTGCTGAAACACCTATCAACTGAATTGGTCTTTGTTATTTCAGTTGGACTGGTTCAGTTTGGGCAATCGGTTGCCACTTTCAGAACCACCTATCAACTAAACTGGTATTTGATATTTCAATTGGACTGGTTCAGTTTGGGCAATTGGTTTGCTCTTTCAGTTTGCGTTTCGATAGCTTTAGTTTTGGCTCGGTAACTGATCAGTTCGAAGCCTGGTCAGTTTCAACTTTCTGCGCACTTTGGTAAATTAATTAGAAATAACATAACAAGTTTTGTTAACAAAATTAAGATTGCGAACATGAAATGTTCTAACAATCTCTCCCTTTTTTATGATCACAAAACTTGAGCAAATAAAATGTTTTTTTTTAAAAATTTAAATATTTAATAATTCTTCCCATTTGTGAGAATAAAAACTTATAAAAACATTTAAGAAAAAATGAATTTTTCAGTTCGAGGGATATCATATTTAGTTAAAAACTCCCCCTCAAGAACTGAACTAAAAAATACCCCTTAAAAATATAATCATTTACACGATTTAAAAAGAAGTTTTAGCAACATTTAACATTCAAGCAGTTTAGGCAACAAATATGTGGATAGCAGTTCAGTTACATAGAAATTAACTGGATAAACATGATGTTTATTTAATCAAATGAACATCCTTTGTATCATATATTTAAGCACACCAACATGTCTAAGGGAAATTGCTACTACAATAGAAAATTTTAAACAACATCAAATATCAGTCAGTTTATCCATAATAGAACTGGATATACCAATAATTGGTTGCCTTGAATACTTTTAATGCTGCATCGATTTTCATTTTCTTTGCCAGAAGAATAGCTAATTGCCTTGGACTTGACCTCTGTGCTGGCTAACTGTCTAGATAATGCAAACTGGACTCAACAGTTGCTGGACCACATTGATCATCTGCTTTGATCTGATATGGCAATGAAGCGGCGAAATACTGATGATGATTAAGCTCCTAATCATTCAATATTTCAATTGATAGTTGGGTTTCGTCTGTTAATCAACTGAATTGGAAGGCTTGCAACTGAAATCTGATCCGGTGAATAGTTTAGCTATCCTGCTGCCATTTTGAACTCAAAACCCTGCAAGCTGCTAAAACAACAAAATTACGGAGTCGAGAGAAGTGGCTACAATGTTAGTTGTAGATCCAAAAATCTTCTCTCTCCCACGGCAAACTCATATAAAATTTTTAAGAGGATTTGAATGCCATTTTAAATATCATTTTTCAAATGTTCTTCTTAGAACAACTAGCTCTGATACCAATTGATGGGATCGGTTCTGAGCAACTACAAAGGTGCTTTAAACACAATACTCTCAATGAGCTGCAATATCTCGTGTTCTAAGAAAATAAACAATGATGAATTAAATCGAGCTTGGTTTTAAACCAAGCGAAAAATACTCGAAGTAATACTTCGTTAAGAAAGCTGATCAGTTTAAAACTTTTAGCTTCTGTCAACTGATTAACTTAAATAAGGGAGATCAGTTCTTGTTTATATCAGTTCAGTTATGGTAAAAACTGAACTGATATCAGATCGAACTGTTCAAATCAGTTTAAAATTATATTTAAACAGTTAAATAAATAAGATATGTTAACGGATGTTAGGAGACTTCAACTGCTCCTACGTTACCCCTTCTACCACATCAGGTAGGATCCACTAGAAGACTTTGACTTAGACAACACCTTGTACAAACCCACTCAGCATAGGACTTCTGTTACTGCCTAACTGAACTTCTCGTCTAGACGGAAGGCAGCACCTTTCCAGCCAACACTTGTTTAAGGTTTACGTGTCAAAAACTACATACAAAAGTTTAATATCTTTGTGCAAGACTCACTCAGCTTTTCAATACGCTCAATTCTCTGTGAATATGTAAGTGATGGTGTGTGCGTGTGTGAGAACTAATCTATACAACACAAAAGCATTGTTACACACTGAGGGAATTGTGATTCTAATCTAAGCAAATAACACGTTAAAGTGTTTTCTCAAATTTGGGCTGGTTGCTTTTTGTAAGCTGATATGCACACTTGTTTTTCCACACCCTTTCTTCACACACTTACTTTCTGTTTTACACACACTTGTTGATGGTCTTGATGTTATATTTATAGAGACAACGTGACTGTACATCAAGACTTATCAAATATGTTCGTTGCAGTTTGAATCTGTTCCTCAAAATTTGTGTATTGTCTTTTCTGACAGCCATTCTGGACATCTTGACTTTAAGCTCTGTTGCACCGTTCATTATTGTCCTTCGATCGGACAATTGCTTTCATACCGTTGTGCACAACTTGATTCCAATTAGATAAGCTTGTCGTGTTCTGCAAACTGATCGGATCCTAATTGATGCTCTGAATTCGTTAGTTGAACTAGTCTTGAATTGGTTTGGTGAAATCAGTTTGCTCTCCAACTGAACTGATTTAACTGAATCAGTTGAACTGGTCAGTTAGGCTCATCATTAGTTGAACTCTTCATCAGCTGGCTGGGCTTCTGAAGGTACTTCTGCTGAACCACATATCAACTGAACTGGTCTTTGAGATTTCAGTTGGACTGGTTCAGTTTGGGCAATCGGTTGGCACTTTCAGAACCACCTATCAACTGAATTGGTCTTTGATATTTCAGTTGGACTGGTTCAATTTGGGCAATCGGTTGGCACTTTCAGTTTGCGTCTCGATAGCTTTAGTTTTGGCTCGGTAACTGATCAGTTTGAAGCCTGATCAGTTTCAACTTTCTGCGCACTTAGGTAAATTAATTAGAAACAAAATTACAAGTTTTGTTAACATCAAAATTAAGATTGACAACATGAAATGTTCCAACAAATTCTATACAAGTTGGGTAGTAAACCAAATTTTTAAGCTAGTGTCCCTACCTTCTTTAATATTTCAAATGGTTCCACGTATCTTGTATTCAAAAACTTTCTAGTTTTGTTGAATCGAATTAAGCTTTTTATCAGAGAATTTTTCACGTATACCTTTTCCCTGACTTCAAATGCTAACTATCTCCTTTTTTGGCTTTCCGAAATTTTCTGATGATCTCGGGATACTTTAATTTGTTTCCTAATGATTTTAACTTTATCCACTGTGGCTTGGACTAATTTAGGTTTGGTTATGGTCTTGTCTCCCAATTCATACCAACAAAGGGGATATCAAAACTTTCTCCCGCAAAGAGCTTCATGAGGAGTCATACCAAGGCTGCCATAGAAGATATTGTCGTAGGAAAATTCTATTAGAGTTATGTGGACACTCCAGTTTGATCTAAAGTCTAATGCATTGGCCAGCAACATGTCTTAGAAGCGTCTGAATAGTTCTCTTGGCATGTCGTTCAGTCTGCGGGTGGTATGATATGCTGTGTTAATTTCGTACCATCGCTTATTGGAAACTTTCCCATAATCTCGATGAAAATCTTTGGTCTTCGTCAGAAACAAAGCTGACTAGTACCCCATGCAATCTCAGTAATCATTCATGTAGAAGGCTTCCATTTTACCCAAATTGTGGTTCATGTGTATGGGTAGGAAATGTGTGGAATTAATGAGTCTATACACAATCGCACATGTGGTTCTGTCATAATTTTGGAAATTCCACTTCGAAATTCATAAAAATATGCTCCGATTTCCATTTCGAGATTTCTAATGGTTGAAGTAATCCACCGGGTTTTTCGTGTTTGGCTTTCAGTTATTGACATACCGAGCATTTGGCGACGAAGTCTGCAACATCTTTCTTCATCTCACACCACGAAAATTTCTTCTCTAAATTCCTATAAATTTTGGTGCTTCCAAGATGAACGAAAAATTTTGACTTGTGTGCTTCTGACATGATTTCTTTTCTTAAATTTTCAATGTTTTGCACGCACAACCTAATTTGCATCCAAATCACGTTGTTGTTGTCGATTTAAAATTCATAATTCTTTCCGTCCTTGAATTGAGCTTCGATTTTTGGCAAGTTAGGATCTTGGTTCTGATTAGCTTCATTCTCTCACGCGGACAGGGTTTGGCAGATACAGAAGCGATGATCATCTTTCTCATGTTCTTGCGACTCAGAGCGTCAGCTACTTTGTTGGCTTTTTCTGGCGGTAGTTGATTGTCAAATCATAGTCTTGCAAAAATACTATCAATCTTCTTCGTGTTACGTTCAGTTCATTTGTGCAATTATTTGAGACTCCAGTGTTCATTGAAGATTTCATGTAACGTTGCGAAAATTTGAAGGTTCACGTAAACCACACGCATGCAAGTTATCAAATTCTTTTGTATTTTAATTAAATTATTTTAATGCATTAAATGCATGATTGAGACATAAATATGTAGTTTTAATTCTTGGTTTGTTAAAGTTTCGTGCATTAGGGTTTTAAGTTGCATTTTGTGCTCGAACGAGTAACGAAGACCGGTGATAAGTAGGAAAAATATTTTTATTGAATAATTAATTTTAATTAATATGAAGTGTTTTAAGGGAGAATTTCGAAAATTGGGCCTTGGTGGGTATTTTTACTCGTCGCGTATTTTTAACTTGTAACAAATCTTAGCAAATCGGAGGATTTTTTGAGGGCTCAGACAATATTTCAAAAAATATAACTAAAAGAAATATTTTTTGCGAGTGTTTTTGAACTTGATGGGTTTATTTTAATGATTAATTGGCTCAAAACCCTTTTTATCCATTTAATTTTTAATTAGGCCCCATTAGTGGTTTATTATATCATTTAAAAACCCTCATTAGCAACACTAAACCTATTTTAAAACCATTTGGCCGCCCACCTCATCCTCCAGCAGCCATTCTCACATGAAAAACAACATATCCTCTCCTCCTTCAAGCAGCAAGTCACTGCCCCTCATATTTTTCAAGAAAAGCTTCCTCCCCGCCTCTTCGGTTCACGTCCCGCACGTAATTCTTCGAGCTTTTGATTAATCGCTAAGCCACGCCTTGTATCTTCTTTCTCATAATTTACACCATGTTTATATGCCATTTTTGATTTTTTTCATGAAATTACGTTGGTCCCTTTTATAGCATCATTTTTGCAAAGGTTTTCACACGTATATGCATATATCTAGTGTGCAACTCACGCTTTCATGAATTTGTTCAAGGTGCTGTCGAGTTTTTGATGCTCAGGGACTGTACACGACAGTAAGGTGGTGTCATGTGCATGGAGGCGAGGGTTAGTCATGTAATTTGAGGGACGAGGGGTGTCTGTTCGAAAGGATGGCTTGTTTGGGTGTAGATCGAGTGATGGGCTGAGCCGACGGTGCAAGGGCTGATCCAAGCCATGGACCAGACCTGGTGGGTCAGAGACACGGCATAGGAAGGCTCGACCACAGCTAGAACCAGCCATGAACCCGATTGATCGTGAGGAAAAGAGAGTGATCGCGGGTGGAGCATTTTCGGTGAGTCTCGAGTTTGCATGTTCATGCGTGCATGGGTATGATGGAGTTGCTAGGTTGGTCCAGGAGGGCTCAGATGTGGGTTAGGAAGATTTGGTTCGAGAGTGGCCTGGGCTGGTTGAGGGTGGTGCGACTTGTAGCTTCGTTGGAAAAAATTAAAATTCTGGACGCAGGGTTAGAAATACTTGTAGGAGGTATAAGGCTGGTCATACGTGTTTTGGTTAAGAGCCATTGAACTATGAACAAAGTTAGGTCAAGTCCTGGGTTGATTCGGGTTAAGCGAGACCCAGTCTAAGTTTTGAAACGAATTGTAGAACCTAAGACATGGGCTCGAGGTTACGTCTAGGAATTTATGATAGCTATGTTTCGGGATGTCTCTAATAAGTTAGTGGATCTAGGAGCGCCTTGATAACAAATTCAGCATGTTTTTAAATGTTTATGTATCATTTTTATGACTTTTTACGTAAATATGAAAATACGTTGCATTCTTGGTTTTAAGGAAAAATTTTGTATATGCATGATTTTGTTAAGTGATGAAAATGATGATGTTTTGAAGGATGGGAGTTGGTTGTGACTGACGATGTATATGTATACGATGATGATGAGGCCAAGGCTCAGTGGATGGGTAATACTGTCGCTGATGTCCCTTCTGTCGGATACCACGGTTATATAGATGGATCCATCGAATAGAGCTGATACGAAAGTCAAAACAAAATAACTGAATTTGATTAAAGAAAATGAACAAGTATGTGATGATATGAAGAGATGTTTTGACACGCTATGCCATGATATGAAATGTTTAAGTTCATGTTTCTTTTCAAGTTCATGAAATGTCTTTTTAGTACGGTATTTTTCATTGTTGGATGCTATGTATTTGTACTTACTATTAACGTTACAGGTGTGTTGAGTATTTAGACTCACTTGGTATGAATAATGGAGGTGAGCATGTTGATGAGGAGGCTGGAGGTGCCAGAGTCTGAGTCGGCAGGGCTGGATGTGCGCACATGAACCCTAGGACCACATTTTCAGCACAACATTATTTTGAGATAGGAGTGGACATGATCATTTTTATATGCTATGTGTTGACATGTTGTTGGTTGTGAGGATTTTTACTTGTTTCATATCTGCATTATTTTAAAACGTAGGTTGGGTTTTAACGATTTGTCTCTTTTTAAACTGCGGAATTTTTATCTGTTTGCTGATGGCTGCTATTTTATTTGAATGTAAAATTTCAGCGGTACCGCATGCATGTAATTATATACGATTTTCGAGTTTTAGCTTTAAAAAAATTAGCAGTATTTTAAGTAATAGATGTTACAGTTGGTATCATTGCATGAGTCCTGTATAGGGTTGTGCTATCGCCAGCTTCTGCAGCTCAGTCTTCAAGCCTCAAGCTGTAAGTTTAAAGGTTTTCAATGTTTTTAATGCTATTACTTACATGTTTACATTATATGCGTTTTACAACACAAGTTTATCCATCGTTATGTTTAGAGATTCGATGCTTTAAAATTTTTATGCATGTTACGACATGAAATGAAAAATTATATGATTTTCATGCATGCTGGCTTGTGGTGAAATTGGACATAATTAAGAATTTGGCTATTGGGCGTTAGGAAAGGTTGAAAATGATTTGACTATATTTTATTTTTTAGTTATTAAATACTGATGTTCTACTCTTTGGGTCATAAGTTAGTCATGAAGATTATGAATGTTTTTGGGACTTGTAGATTTTCTGAGAAAATACTGATGGTTCGCGGTTGCTAGTTGAGTTAATTTTCGAGAAATTCATATAAGGAATAAGGAATCGAAGGCTATGAAGATCTTTAGAAGTATAAAAACGTATAATTTGGGATTTTAAGTATTTATGGGAATGTAAGATTGGTTATGAGAATTGATTTTGGGTTTAATAAGCTTAATATTATTGAACTTTATGTTACAAGAAACCTATAAAATGAAATTAGGAACGCTAATAACTTATGGATAATTGTGGATTTTTCGATATTAAGGACAATTTGAATAATTTTCGAGGAAACTGAGACTTAATTTTGAAATTTTTTTAGAAATTTGGGGACTTATTTAGCAGTAAATGAGAGTCGAATAGTTTAAAGGATATGAATTTTCGATGATTTAGGTTTGAAGGGATATTTAGAACCTTGAAACATCTGGGTTATAATGTTATAAGAAATGGTAATCAAGGAACATTGTAGGATGAATGAATATTGGACTTGAAAATCTAAGTGTTAATAGAATAATGTTGTGGCAAATTAAGAATTTAGAGTGATAACAATTTAAGATAAAGTTGATCGACTAGTTAATTTATAAGATTAGACAGTAAGTTAACTAATTTTTGAAAGTTTAAGGTTTGATGTAGCATAAGTTTTAATCATGATCTTAAGAGTTAAAATTATATCTGTATTAGGGTTAAAAAATTTGTAGAAAGTTGGGCATGACTGATAGTTAGGGTACTTGTTAGACGCATGTAAGAAGTGAGGTAGACACCTTGTCTTGAGGGATTTTAGAATGTGAAACTTTAGAATAAGTTGATATGTGTTGGAATTATGTGATCTAAGACTATTTGGATTGCGTAAGCTTGAATTTCAAATTTATGAAATAGGTGTTCATATGAAAATTTTAGGTGAAATAAAAAACAAAAAGTGAATTAGTGGTGTTAGACATAGGTTACCAATGAACGAATATTAAGATTTTTTATCGAGTAAGAAATTTAAAATCTTGATATGTTGATTCTAGAATTCTACGGATTTTAAGTGAATTTGAATTATTAGAGTAAGTTTATCGCTAACATGGGATAACTTATTAGGTCTCGTACGCTAATATTAATTAAGGATTAAGGATACGTAAGAATGCGATATTCGTTTCAATGAGGAAAGTCCAAAGGTCTTAGGTCTCAACTATATATTGGTGCTAGAATGATTTTATTATTTAGGTAGAATATCGGTATCATTTTGGGTTTATGGATTAGCGTTACTTGAATTTAAGATTTGCAACAATTATATATTTGGGATGTATTTGTAAATAGTTAAATTACGTTAGATTGCTGCAGTAAGATAAAGATTCGATTCAAGGATATTAAGCTAATTTTATTATGGGGTCGAGATAAGTTTAAATTTTAAGTTTATTACCGAGGATAGAAGTCGATTAGTAAATTTTGTGTGCTAAGACTCTCTTAAGTTGAACTGCATAAATGCTAATATTTGGATTTTAAGACTTAGCATACCTTGAGTTCAATAAATTTAAGAAATGGTGCTTTTGGGATGTTAATGTTGAAATATAATAGGGCGATGAACACTTTGGTTATGATATAAGGAAAGTAAGGTGCTATAAGTTTGGACATCTATACCAATTGCTAAGAATTGCAAGAAAAGTCAAAACTCGAGGCCATAGCAAAATAGAACTAAGCCAACATATGTCGTTTTAAGTTGAGATTTGCAAACAAGGATTTTGAAGGCAAATTTAATTAGGATTGAGGAGACTTAAGGACAACCTAAAACTTATATTATCGTATTAACGCAGCGGAAGCGTGGATTATTGGCACATTAGTATTAAGAGTCTAAACTTTTGATAATCGAAGATAAGCGAATTTCGGGGACGAAATTCAATTTAAGGGGGGAAGATTATAACGTTTCGAAAATTTTAAGGTCTACGTAAACCACACGCATGCAAGTTATCAATTTCTTTGGTACTTAATTAAATTATTTTATTTCATTAAATGCATGATTGAGACATAAATATGTAGTTTTAATTCTTGGTTTGTTAAAATTTCATGCATTAGAGTTTTAAGTTGCATTTCGCGCTCGAACGAGTAACGGAGACCGTGGATAATTAGGAAAAATATTTTTATTGAATAATTAATTAATATGAAGTGTTTTAAGGGAGAATTTCGAAAATTGGGCCTTGGTGGGTATTTTTACTTGCCAGGTCGCATTTTTAATCGGTACGCAAATTTTAGCGAATTGGGGGACGTTTTGAGGGCTCCAGCAATATTTTAAAAAAAAGCACCTAAACGAAATATTTTTCGGGAGTATTTTTGGACTTGATGGATTTATTTTAATGATTAATGGGCTCGAAATCTTTTTTATCCATTCAATTTTTAATTAGGGCCCATTGGTGCTTAATTATATCATTTAAAAAAACAACCCTAAAACTATTTTAAAACCATTTGGCCAACAACCTCATCCTCCAGAAGCCATTCTCACGTGAAAAACAACAGCTCCTCTCCACTTTGAGCATCAAGTCATGGCCCCTCAAATTTTTTAAGAAAAGCTTCCTCCTCGCCTCTACGGTTCACGTCCCGCGCGTAGTTCTTCGAGCTTTTGATCATTTATTTGCTAAGGCATGCCCATGCCATGTATCTCCTTTCTCATCATTTACACCATGTTTATATTCTGTTGTTAATGTTTTTGCATTAAATTTCGTTGGCCCTTTTATAGCATCGTTTTTGCAAAGGTTTTGACATGTATATGCATATATCTTGTGTGCAACTCAAGATTTCATGAATTTATGCAAGGGTCTGCCGATTTTTTGATGCTAAGGGATGTACACGATGGTAAGGTTGTGTCATGAGGCTGGAGGGGAGGGTTAGTCATGTAAGTTGAGGGCCGAGGGGTGTATGTTTGAAGGGATGGCTCGTTTGGGTGTAGATCGAGTGATGGGCTGAGCCAGCGGTGCAAGGGCTGATCCAAGCCATGGACCAGACCCTGGTCGGTCTAAGACATAGCCTTGGAAGTCTCGACCACTGCTGAAACCAGCTTCATTGGTAAAAATTGGAATTCTGGACGCAGGGTTAGCGCTGCGGCTTTGCTCTTTGAGCGCCGTGGCGCTTAAGCTTCGAATTTGGCAGCACCGTGGCGCTGGAATGCAATGCCTAGGTGCTTAACTCGCGCTGCACTACTGGCTCCTAGGCGCTGGTACCGAACTTAGAGATTAGCGATTTTGTGATTAATGTCTCATTTTGGTTGTTGCCAACAAGTTAGGTCGGCTGTTTCAGGATTATAAGAGGTATAAGGCGTGTCATATTTGTTATGGTTATGCGCCATCGAACTATGAATAAAGTTAGGTCAAGTCCCGGGTTGATTCGGGTTAAGCGAGACCCGGTCTTAGTTTTGAAACGAACTGTAGAACCTAAGACGAGGGCCCGAGGTTACGTCTAGGAATTTATGATAGCTTTTTTTCGGGATGTCTCTAATAATTTAGCGGATCTAGCAGCGCCCTGATTACAGATTCAGCATGTTTTTAAATGTTTATGTATTATGTTTAGACTTTTTACGTAAATATGAAAATACGTTGCATGCTTGGTTTTAAGGAAAAATTTATTATATGCATGATTTTGTTAAGTGATGAAAATGATGATGTTTTGAAGGATGATATTTGGTTGTGACTGACGATGTATATGTATACGATGATGATGAGGCCAAGGCTTAGTGGATGGGTAATATTGTCGCTGATGTCCCTGCCATCGGGTTTCCCGGTTATATAGATTGATCCATTGAATAGAGCTGATATGAAAGTCACAACTAACGAACTGAATTCGAATAAATAAAATAAACAAGTATGTGATGATATGATGAGATGTTTTGACACGCTATTCCATGATATGAAATGTTTGAGTTCATGTTTCTTTTCAAGTTGATGAAAAGTATTTTTAGTACGGTATTTTTCACTGTTGCATGCTATGTATATGTACTTGCTATTAACGTTACAGGTGTGTTGAGTCTTAAGACTCACTAGGTGTGAATGATGCAGTGATCATGTTGATGAGGAGGCTGGAGGTACCGAAGTCTGAGTCGGCAGAGATGAATGTGCGCACATGAACCCGAGGACCACATTTTCCGCACATCATGATTTTGAGATAGGAGTGGACATGATCATTTTTACACGCTATGTGTTGACATGTTGTTGGTTGTGAGGGTTTTTACTTGTTTCATATATGCATTATTTTAAAATGTAGGTTGGGTTTTAACGATTTGTCTCTTTTTAAAACTGCAGTATTTTTATCTGTTTGGTGATGGCTACTATTTTATTTGAATGTAAAATTTCAGCAGTAGCGCATGCATGTAATTAGATACGATTTTCGAGTTTTAGCTGTAAAAAAATAACAGTATTTTAAGTAGTAGATTTTAAATTTCACACTTAGTCCCGTACAGGTAATGCCTCCAAATTTTAGAAAATACACTACTACAACTTTCTAGGAAATTTAATTTTTGGTCTGGTAATTTTTTATTTTATTTTGAGTTCAAAAGTTTTCAAGCTATAGTTTTAGTGCAGTAAGTAGGTCATTGTTTTAATGCTGGTCATTTTTTTCACCAAATCACTGAGGTAATAGTCAGAAATGATAATGTGGTGCGTTAAAATTAGTATGAGAACAAAAACAAATTGTTGCATTAAAATTATAGATTCAAAATTTTTAGGATAAAAATATGAGAAAAATAACAAATTATAAGACTAAAATTGTAATTATACTTCAAGAAAAATATGAGTTGAAATACCTGAATGATCGTGGAATCGAAAGGACGCAAAATTTAATGAACCAAGGGCCCAACTCCAAGATTTGACAAACTAGTTATATGCAATAAAAGAGTGACATTAGAAGGGGCAGAGATGTGCTCCAACATATCTCCTCCAACACTCAAGTCGAATACTAAAAAATATGTAGTGAATTAAATACAAGATACGTTATTTTTAAAACAATAAACAAACCTAGTATTTATAGAGAAGGCAAAACACTATTTTGTCAAAACTTTGAGGTCAACACCCTAGATCAGGAAACAATCCCCCTTAAATTAGAATAAGTCAATTGCCCTTGAAGATACTCACTTCCATATACGATTATTAGATTTGTCCCTGTTGGGAGTGTTAGAGTAGTTGCTCATTGAGCTAACTTGTGGCTTAGACTTTATTGACTCTAATGTAAAAAGCGATCTTTATTTTAATAATATTTTACAATTTTATCTAATCATGGCATTATGCTTTATCTGTATCCCCATGCAAGCTGCATAGATAGAGTCTTTGAATATATAATAGGTACCATGATGTCTGTCTCGCAAAATAAGATCATGGAACTCTTTATAAAGTGTACCGTATATTCTAAACATGTTCCTAGTAGAATCAAACATCTAAAATAAGGATAAAGGTCGTTTGAACTCGAAACTAGTATCTGTGATGTAAATGTCATGTTTCATTGATAAGGGCATTGAGATGTTGATTCACACAGATGGGTGATCATGTAATGATGCACTGAACAACCATCTCTCGGACTGTCCGAGTGGTTCTCAATTACCAAGTGGAATAGTCCGCGGTTATGGTTATACATCATTAGTCTTTTGACCCAGGACAATGTAGGGGCTCTGTGTATTAGCATGCACTTTGATCCGTTTACCGACTTCATTGAGGGTTAGTAGTGGCGAGATTGGGTGTAGTTTTAGAATACGTAGGAGTAAATTAATTGTAGTCTGTGATGCATCGTTTTCCTACGGATGAAGATATACTATATGGTCTGACGAGTTAATAGTGTAAGGAATCTCTAGCTATAGTAAGATGTGTGCATTTTGGAAAGGTGTTTTCTCATTTGCACATATCATGTCACTATTATTACTAAAAATATATCACATTGTTATCCAATTTATATGCAACTAATATACCAGTGGTTGCAGATTCGATCGGAATATATGAGTAGAAAGGACCATACTGTACACTAACCATGACTTAAATTCTTGCAGGCACTATCAGAGATACCTAGGAGATCATGGGGTGATGCTACTAGATGCTCTTACCATGATCTGATGGGTGCAATCAGAAATTAGTTCTGACATTCTTGATCAAGGAGTTGATGAAAAGAATGAGGCTAATTAGGGTAATCCCAAATAATAATAAATGTTATTCTGAATCACATGAAGATGTGAACTCACAGCTATCTGTATCCCTAAATCATTGTGTTTCCATTGAGAAAGTCAAAGTTCAAGGAGTTGAATTTGACGACTATAGTTTGCTGGAGATCAAACAGAATGCTTATAAAGAAGTTTGTAGTTGATTCCATAAGATGGAAGAAATGGAAATTGGCTTAACAGCTAATTAATAAAGGAGAATAGAACTACATGTTTTGTTGAAAGAGTTCACCAAACTGAGAGCTGTCTAGTGTCGTAAGTGAAAGTTTTGATCTTCGAAATTTTCAATTTTCATTATATGAACAAGACTTGTATCCTTGAAACATTGGTGCTCTCAGATCGTCGATCGGACTTGTAATGAGTTCAGAATAATTTATTTAGTGAATTTATAATTTACTAATTCAATGCATAGTACTAGTGGTGATGACTGCTAATATGTACAAATTTTCATAAAATAATTTGGAGGGAAATAGAATTGATTAACTAATAAGTTAATTAGATAAATTAATTATTTAATTTAATTAATATATCTATACGTGTGTTAAAATTACATATGTAAATATATATAAATTTTTATATATACATTTTGTATGGATACATAAATATGTGTATATATATTATTAATATATATGTAAGTTCCAAAAGCGATAACATAATCCAAATGCATGCAAATCTATTAAAAAAAAGCCTAATTAAACTATTTTAATTGCATTAAATATATATGGTAGTCATGTTGACATGACATTGGAACGGAGAGTAGGGATCATAAAGGACTGGGGATCGTAAAGGAAAAAATGTTTTTTATTAAATGATTATTTATAATTATTTAATATAAGGTATATTTAGTATGTAATTTTTGAAAATGATGTTTTTGAAATGTTTTTACATGTCGAGTCGTATTTTAAGCCTGTAATCGATTTTTGAAGAAAACATGGACTTGTTGGAAACTCGGCTAATATTTTCAAAAAATTTCCTAAATAAAATAATATTCCTACATTCTAATGGGTCTATTATACTAAGGTTATTGGGCTATTTTTTCTACACTATTGTTTATATCAAAAGATGAAATTTCCAATCCTTAAAACTCTCAAAACACACGCCTCAAGCATAAGAGTCCTCTCCCTAGCCACACCCGCACACACATGCATGATTAAGGCACTTCACGTGGGTTTTTGAAGGATAAAACGTAGCAAGGTCTTCGCCGTCCCTCCGGCAACTTTCCTTCACGTCAAGGCTTGAATATACATGCGTGATACACCAAAAGGCACGCCTTATTCCTTCTTTTCCCATCATCCATGCCACAATACGTGTGATTAAAATTGTTTGCATGAAAAATCTGATACCCTCTTATTGATTTTCGTTTTTATGAATTATACATGGAAAACATGATTTTTATTGCATGATTCTTGATGGTTCTTGTTAAAAGGAAAAGGAAGCAAGGTTAGGGATGTTAGGGGCTCGATTTACAACAGGTACAAGGACTCTTAGATGCACGATTAAGATCTGGAAAGGAAGGGCAAGCGCTGCACAATTTTTGGGTTTCAATAAAATCTAGGGCACAGTTTTGGAAGGAAATAGAAGAGGGAATGTGCACCGGCTGTCCAGGCAAGGGGTTGAGCTTTTGAAGGTCCTAGCAACGAGCCATGGGGGTCCACGAATGGCTGGAGAGGATGTAGGGTAGCCGCACAGCTAGGGCACAACCTAGCTGTGCCATGCACAAGAAGAACAAACCGTTCACATCCTCGTGCATGGCTCACTATGTCTGGTCAAAAGGGGTCCTAAGGATTCGTTCTTGGTCCTAGGAAGGCTGGTCAGGGTCTGATCTGGTTGGTTAAGGGATAGGATCGAAGGAACGTAGGGCTTGTTGGGGTTAGGGCTTTTCGAACATGGGCAGAAATATTTCAGCGGCTTCTAGGCGTTTCCATGTGCGTTGGATGGCTTGAATTGGGTTGAAAATGGGTTGGTTAGGTGTGGTTAAGCTATGGTAAAAGTTTGGAAAGTTTGGTTAAGATTCGGGTTAAAATGGGGACTTCGGTTCTAGTTTTAAAGCAAATTACAAATTTAGTCGAGGGACCTAAGTTTACATCTAAGAAATGTTCATGGGTGTGTTTTAATAGGTTTTGGTAATTTTGGATGGATTCAGGTCGACGTTTTAAGGTCTAGGGGTAAAATGGGAAAACTAAAATAGGGCAAAACGATCATTTTACACCTAAAAAATATTATGAGTCCTGACAATGCCATGAATGCTGTAATAAATGTTAAAATATTTATTTTGAAGGGTTATGAAGTTTTTGATGGAAAATGATAAATGCTAAAAAAATTGTTGCATGCTTGGTTTAAAAAAAATGATATTTATGCACGTATTTTTATAAAGTGGTAGAAATGTCAAAAATGTTTTGAATGAAATGACTTAATTGTGACTGTAAGAAAATGGGAATTCGTGAGGGACTAAGCCCAGTTGAACCCATTTACGGAACTAAGCCTCGTGGGAACCAAATACCGAATTTCCACATGCCAAGGCCCAGTAACAGAAAAGTGGTTGCTGGTGTCCCCGCCAACTATAGGCCAAGACACAGAACAGAAAAGTGGTTATTTTTACCCTGCCGCCCGGTACATGGTTACATCTGAGATTGATCAATCTTACTGTTGAGACATGAGGGTTGGATGACTGAACTTGCTTGGCTAATGGTACACTAACCTGAGGACCTTTCCTAGTTTTCCGCAAAATTATTAATTTTACTGTACTTTATATATTTTGATGACTTTTGGAAGTAAAGAGTGGTTTTTGAAAGGATTGTGATGTTTATGCTATTTTTGAAAAAAATGCTAGTTTTAGGTTTGGTTTGACGTTTACGACTCTTTTGAGTAAAATAGATGGTGAGTTCATTGTAATGGTGAGTTATAGAGACGTTTCATTTGGTATCAGAGAAATGTTCTTGTAATGGGTTGTACCACCACCAGTTCCAGAAAGCTCAGTCGTGAAGCCTCAAGTCTGAAAGTTTAAATGCTTTAAATGATTTTAATGGTGACACATGCATTTTTACATGGTTTATATGCTTAACTTACATGTTTATATGCTTTCGAAAGTTACTTGGCGTTTATGTTTAAGTTGATCAATAAATGGTTCTTATAATCTAAATGGTTAGAAGCTTAGATTTAATTGCATGTTGTTTACGTTTAGAATTTTCAATACGTTCAGATATAATGCCTCCTAGATGTGTACCTAGTACTGATAGGCAGGCTGATACTCATGAGGATCGTAGAAAGAATGCACCCCCACCTCCCAATGGGGATTCTGCTACTAGAGTGCTGGAAGGTATGTCCTGCTTGTTTAAGCAGCAAGCTCAGCATGCTCCGAGGCCACAACATGATGTTTATGATTAGTTTACGAGGCTGGGTCTGAAGGAGTTTTCAGGTACCACCGACCCATTTGTTGCCTAAGTTTGGATCAGATTCCTTGAGGTGCATTTTTGTTATCTGAATATGGGGATGCTGATCGAGTCAGGTATGCCACTTATATGCTGCGGGATGATGCTTCCCTTTGGTGGGAAGAAGCTGATCAGGGTGTTGATCTAGCCACCCTTACTTGGGTACGATTCAAGGACATCTTATATGAGAAGTATTTCACGGCTGATGTTAAAGGGCGCTTGAAGAGGGAGTTTATGAGTCTCCGTCAGGGAGACATGTTTGTGGCTGAGTTCATAAAGAAATTGATATGGGTTTTCACTTCGTGCCCTCATTGCTAGAGATGCTGCTGAGAAATTGAGGAATTTCATGGATTGTCTCTAACCCACTATTCACCGAGATGTGATGTTGATGAGATCGGAGGATTATGCAGCTGCCACTTCTTATGCTTTCCAAGCTAAACATGCCTTGAAGGATATTTATTTTGAATTTCAGCGCAAGAGGCAGCAGAGGCAGCAGAACTGTCAGCCAATCAAGAAGCATTTTACGGGACCTCCCAGAGCTTAGGGGGAGCAAAAGCCCCAAGGACAGTTGAAAAAGTCGGGGTAGCAGAAGCCACCACAGTTTGGAGCCGCCCCGATGTCCAAAGAAAGGCCACTGTGCAAGTAGTACAATCTCCGACACTATGGTTAGTGCATGTGGGGATCATTCAAGTACTTCATTTGCAAGGAGGAAGGACATAAAGCCATTGACTGCCCAAAGAAGAAAGGACCAACTATTGGCAGAGCTTATGTCATGCATGCTGAAGAGGCAGAGACAAAGCCAGACACGACTTTGATCACTGGTAATCTAGTTGCTCAACATCTTTACTCTGCCTTAATTGCATGAAATATTGATTTGATTAGTAGGATTCATTTGAGACAACAAGGAACTTAGAAGAAAATAGGTTGCATGCTCTACTTTAGTTGATATAAGGGATAGCATCGAGAATTATAGAAATTGGACATAAAATATAAGCTTTAAGGATTTAAAGGAATGAATTGAATCAATTTAATAATTATGGGACGATTATTGCAATAATCGGGAAATTTAGGGGCTAATATGTAATTTTAAGAAGTCCAGGGACTGAAATTGAGACTACCGAAATTTCAAAGTGAAAATATGGGATTTTCAAAAATTCAAGGACTAAATTGAACATTTGAGGATTTTAGGGGCTGTATTGAGAATTCTAGAAAAGCATGGACTATTTCCGTAATTTATGGAATTTTAGAGATTAATAAACAAGGAATTTAGAGAAGTTAGGGTCTGATTTGATTAAATTCAAAATTTATTTGGGGCAATGATGCAATTTTTGAAACTTTAAGTGGCTGAAATGCAAATTTCGAAACTTATTTTGGGTAAATTGTCATTTCGAGACATTCTATGGGTTAAGGGAGGCATTTTCGAGAATTTTGGGTGATTAATGATAGAAATTCTTTAAGTTTTCGACTCGATCAGATTTTATGGTATATTTGTCGCAGGAATGATATTTATTTCAAGTGTAGCTATCTATGCATTGCTAGATTTAGGAGCTACACACTCATTTATATTCGAGACATTTGTCAAGCGACTGAATATTTTACCCGAGGATTTGAATTTGGGTTTTAGAGTTTCCATTCCTTCCAGTGATCGGATGGTAACTATGGGCATAGTAAGGAATCTGGAGCTTCGTTTACTGAAGAATTTGTTTCAGACAAATCTCATCGTACTCCCGATGCCTGAATTCGACATCATTCTTGGCATGGATTGGCTATCTTTGAATGGAACTTCGATAGATTTTTGGCAAATGTCAGTATCCATCGACCGCCCAGCGGGAAATCTTTTGTCTTTGAGGCAGCAAGGAACAAGAAAATATCACACATTATCTCATGCATCTGTACGAGGAAGCTTATGAGACGAGGCTGGCAAGCTTTTCTTGCAAGTGTTACCTCAGTACCTATTGCGGACAATCAAAAGCTATAGGATGTAGAGGTTTTCAGAGACTTTCCTAGCATCTTTCATGGGGGATTTTTCTGGTATTCCACCAGACCAGGACGTGGAATTTTCTATTGAATTGATGCTGGGTACAGTGCCAATTTCTAAGGCACCATATCGTCTAGCACCATCCGAGATGAAAGAGCTGAAAGATCAAATTCAGGAGTTTGCTGGACAAGGGTTTTATTTCATCGAGTTGTTCTCTGTGGGGCGCACTGGTATTATTCGTAAAGAATAAGGATGGTAGTATGCAACTCTGCATTGACTACAGAGAGTTGAACAAAGTCACCATAAAAAATAAGTATCCCTTACCTAGAATCGGGGACTTGTTTGATCAGTTGCAAGGAGCTTCGATTTCTCGAAGATAGATCTTTGTTCGGGATACCATCAGCTGAAGGTGAAGGAGCAAGATGTTCATAAGACGGCTTTCAGGACTCGATATGGGAAACACAAGTAATGATGATGCCATTCGGGTTGATCCATGCGCCAGCTATTTTCATGGATCTCATGAATCACGTATTTCAGCCGTATCCGGATCAGTTTATCATACGCTTTATAGATGATACTCTGATTTACTCGAGGATTAGAGAAGAACTCAGTCAGCATTTAAGAACGGCTCTACAGATATTGCAATATAGAAAGCTATTCATTAAGTTCAGCAAGTGGGAGTTTTAGCTCGAGAGAGTGGCATTTTAGGCCACATTATTTTTAAAGATTGAGTTGAGGTCGATCCCAAGAAGGTCAAGATAGT
Organism: Primulina tabacum; assembly: GCF_025594145.1. Taxonomy (NCBI): domain Eukaryota; kingdom Viridiplantae; phylum Streptophyta; class Magnoliopsida; order Lamiales; family Gesneriaceae; genus Primulina; species Primulina tabacum. The sequence goes on along the minus strand of NC_134561.1, from coordinate 29,095,052 downwards.
TAGAGAGTGCACAGTACCTAAGAGTGTGACCAAGATCCGTAGTTTCTTATGTCTATCTGGATACTACCAAAAGTTCATTCAAGGTTTCTCTTCTATTGCAGTACCCCTGACCGGCTTGACGAAGAAAAATGTGAAGTTTATTTGGGGATCAAGCTGGCAAGAGAGTTTCGAGAAGCTGAAGCAAGCTTTGACTTCATCGTCAGTTCTATCGATGTCATCAGGGTAAGGGAAGTATGTTTTCTATACAAACGCTTCGAAGCTTGATTTAGGCGCAGTCCTGATGCAAAATGATCGAGTGATAGCTTATTTGTCTAGACATCTGAAGGTTCATGAGAAGAATTACCCGACTCATGACCTCAAGCTTGCAGCAGTAGTATTGGCTCTAAAGGTCTGGAGACATTAATTATATGGGGAGAAGTGCAAGATTTTTACTAATCATAAAAGCTTGAAGTACTTTTTCACTCAGAAGGAGTTGAACATGGGCAACCAGAGATGGATAGAGCTGGGGAAGAATTACGACTACGATATTAGCTACCATCCGTGAAATGATAATGTGGTCGCAGACGATTCGAATAGACAGACAACTGTTTTCGCTCAATTGAAAGTTCAGAAACCATTGCAAGCAGAGATTAAACGATTCGAGCTTGTACTGTATGCTTGGAGCAAGGCTCCTAATCTTGCTACTATGACAGTTCAGTCGACCCTGAGATATATAATCCGTGAAGGTCAGTCTTCTGATGAGCAATTACAGAAATGAAGACTGAGAGATGAATCTAAGGGTCGGTACCAGTATTCGGAGGTGGATTTTATAGTTCGATATCGAGATCGACTTTGGGCTCCTAGTGGTGATTCACTGAGAGAAGTTTTATGAATGAAGTTGTTGCGTATTTTCTGCTCACAAGTGCACGGTTGTTAAATTTTAATATATGTGAGTAAAGTATCGTTCTCACAAGGAGTGTATATGTAAAAATATATCAGTGCTTGTAATTAAAATAGTCACGACTTCATCTAGAAAAATCAATGAAAGGTTTGGTTTGCTGAAAATTAATTAATTGCAAATAAATATTAATCTAATCACCGAACTGAAAAAATATCAATGAGAGAAAATATCTAGAGGAGTGATTTCAGGAAATTTCCACGATAATTATTCCCGGTTGAATTTATATTCATGAATTTTAATTATTTAATGGAAAAATAACACTTAATTATTTTATTTCTCATTTCCCAGTGACGAATAAATTGAACATTCCTAATAAAAATCTAAGTTTAAATGATAAATGCAAATGATGTTCTTATCTAGGTCTCACTAAAGTTATATGCCTAACAAACGATATAAACATTCAACGATGTGTCTCTAATGATCTATAATCCTAGTCTCTCTCTTGAGTTGTAGAATTAGTAAGACAACAACAATATATGGCCAGTAAACTAAAGTCGAATAAAAAGAAAGAAACACAATTAAACCAAAAGAAATTCAATCATATAAACAACCGAATCAAATTATCGTGTCAACAAAGCTACGTTATCCTTTATAATGTAAAATTAGCTCATAACAAAATCTAAACAAAAACAAGATAATAGGATCGATTAACTGGTGAAAGAGTGTTTAGAAGAGGGGGTTGAATAAACACTCACGATTTTCACAATCTTTTCGAACGTTGAGTTAGTTGAGTGACAAACTGCAACTCGGAATCTTGTCAGTCGATATCAATCAGTTAACAATAAAGTGTGGAAATAAACTGACTGATAGATAGAATAAAAACTGAAATAATAACACACGAGATTTTATGGATGTTAAGAGATTTCAATCACTCCTACGTCACCCGTTCTATCACAAGGATAAGATATCCACTAAAAGACTTTGATCGATACAAACACTTGTACAGACTCACTTCAGTTTGGACTTAACAATGCCAAAACTGAACCCTTAGTTTACAATATGTTTCACAGTACTCAACTGGACTTACCACAACTGATCTCTTTTAAAATCTAATTTAAGAGAAAAAAATTTGTGCTAGTAAGCTCGAAAAGTAGCCTAGAATGCTATGAATAAATCTGTTAAGTGTGAGCTTCTAATTTTTGAATATGAGCGAGAATTTCAGCAGAGTAACAGCAAGATTAATAGAATAGTGAATCGTTGTTTTTCAACTACTATTCGCTGCTATTTATAGGCTTCTCTTCAACGGTAATAATCAATGTAATTTGAATGTTTATATCCGTTGTTTGCCATGTCAATATCATTCTGACATTCGTACACTGCAGCTTTTCTGAAATGCGGCGTTCCACCTATTAGTTGCAGCCTGCTTTTTAGTGTTGTCAATTGAATGTACTTTTCGTTAACTGATGACGTGTACAGCTGAAGGATCAGCTGATAAGCTCACCACTGAATGTAGCAAGTGATCAGTTTTCAACTGATCAGTCAGTTGTCTGCGTAAGTTCAGTTTAGCTGGTTCAGTTTTCTTTGTTAATCTGCGCATTAATTTTTAGTTGTAGGCAACTGTCAGTTTGAGTATTTGTTCAGTTACATTCAAACTTCTTGATTATTTAATCCAATCGAATAAAGCACTTAGTTTGTCAAACAACCGAAATTTAGTTTCCAACAATTTCCCCTTTTTTGGTGTTTGAAAAAACTTGGAATGTATGAACCGATCAACTCCAACTGAAAAAAGTAATCTTCGAACTCTTTGTAGATAAAATAATTCTTCCAATGTACAGATTCGTACAAAGAATAAAAGAATGAAATAATCTTCAAGAATATTCAAAAATCTGCCATAATCTTCAACCTCTAGCAGAAATCAGTTTATTACTTCTGTTGATCTTCATCTTTTATTTTTTCCTCTGTCTTCTCCTTTTTGAACTTTTTCTTCTCCTTTTCCCCATTTTTGTCAAACACATCAACCTTTCTGGATAATATACGAACATTCGAGGTGATGTCTGACACAGCATTCATCACAATATCTTGTAGCAAATCTATCCTTTTAGTGACAGTCTTTTCCAGAAAATCAAAGCGTCTTCCGACTAAGGCTTGAGTTTTGAATTTAGCTTCAATTGACACTCTGTCCTTTTTAATTTCTTCCATATGGAGAAATAGTGAAGTCACATTCTCTTGGATTTGCTGTTGTCTTCCCGTAGTAAACTCATTTGAAGAGTTGAGCTTCAAGGTATGCGCAAGCTGGGTTGACTGGATGTTTGAAATGACATTCATCATACTGACGAGGTTGACTGGATGTTTGAAATGACATTCATCATACTGACTAGGTTGTTCTGAACAGATTGGATTTCTTCGAACAAGGATTCAGTATCCATTGATGTACTAGGAGACATGGCTCCAAAGGTTTCTGGTGTCTGCTCCTTTTCTTCTTGATTAAAGATTACCAAAGTTCTGTCAGTTGTATCAGTTTCAAGCATCACCATTCTGAAACATCTTCATGTAAGACTTCATGTTTAAGTTGTGGAGGAATAGAAGGATTCGAATCAACAAAGGTACTTGACGCCTCTTCAATTTGTTGATCAGCTGAAACAGTAGATGGTTGTTCAGTTTATTGCGCAGCTGATTCACAAACTGATTCTTCAGTTGGTTGAACAGCTGAAGCTTCGACTAGCTTATCAGCTGGCAATTCTTCAGTTTAAAATGAGTGCAGCTGAGCCTCTTCAGTTTCTTCAAGAACTGCATGTTCAATCATGGCAGCTGACTGAATTGGCTCCATAGTCTCTTCAAAAACTGCATGTTCACTCATGACAGCTGACTGATCTAGCTCTTCAGTTTCTACAAAAATAGCCTGTTCGGCTGGTTCTTCAGTCTGAATGACTGGATCTTTATTTGCAAAAATTTCTTCAACTGCTCTAGTTGTATCCAGCTGAATATCAATGGTTACTGATTTGATAACCTCATCAAGATTTTTCAGTGATAGCTCAGCATCAAAATAAAGTTTAAGTTCAGTAGTTGAGGATGGAGGTGTAGGCGATGATGGTTGTGCATCAGTTGTAGAAGGAGCAGTTTCTTGCTGAGAAGATTCAGCAACTGGGTCCTTGGTTGGCTCTTGAACTGATTGTTTAGCTAGCTCTTCTGATGAAGTATCTTGGGAATCAGTCAGAATAATCAGTTCTTGGTCTAGTTCCCAGTGTTTAATCTCCGTCTGTAGCCCGATAAGATCCATTTCCAGTTGGTTAAAGTCATCTCTGTCATTGTAGGCAGTTGGACTGGTAGGATCATAATTCAAGCGTAACTGAGCGACCATTTTTTATAATTGCTTGGCTCGTATTTGATTGAAGAAATACTTCTCACGCTGCAAAGCCTGTTCAACCTAAGCATCTTCGACCACCTTCCGAAAAACTTTCTCAAGGTCAAAAATTTTTTTCAGAACTGATTTCTTTTGAAGTTGCTTGGCAAAAACTTCAGTTCTGAATCTGACCCATTCCTTGTAAACGTTGAGCTTGTTCGTGGAAAATTCATTGATATCTTTCCAGATAAGATCAATGTGAGTCTGTACTGAGTTGGTTGGTCGGGGCTCTTCTTGTAACTTCCCCTTGCCTTTAGGATCAGCCAGGACATGAGGGAGACTCAATCCTGATGTGGTTGCATCAATTCTTTCTGCAATCACTACCCCTTTGGGTCTGGCAAAAGGTAGAGTGGAGAAGCCAGAAATAGTGATTAATGGATCATTGACTCCAGTTGATTTCTTCTTATCACCAGATTCGGTGATCTTCTTCTTCTTCTTCGACTGGTCATCAGAAAGAGTTAACTGAACCTCAGTTGATGGTTCAGATGGTACAGATCTCAGAGGTGTATCCTGAATAGGATGTTGAGCTCCTAATTGAATAAGCCTTTCAGTTGGGATGGTTCCAACTACAGCAGCAGGTTTGGTCTTCTGAGTCCTGGGTCTCTTGGTGATTTTGGGTGAAGGAGTCTTCTCAGAATCAGACTCGCTGAAAATCAGTTTTTGCTTGATTGTCTTCTGCTGAACTGTCTTCATGGTCTTCTGAGTAGATTTGGGGGTCTCCTGCGTCCCGATTTCTTTCTTCACCTTCAAGAATTTCTCAAGATACATGTCCAGTTTGGCCTTTGGCGGCTGGAAATTCTTGGCATTGAAGATTTTGAGCTTGGATGATCTTTCAGAATCATCACCCACCAACCCCTTGAATTTCAGCAAATATCTGAGCTGCACTGCATATCCCTTTGATTGCTTGGACGACTGAAACATGTTCTTTAAAATGTTGAATATTATATTATTCCAGTTCAGTCTCCTGTCAGACATGATAGCAGTCATAGCTTGAAATTTCTCCAGCGTGACAGCAGCAAAGGATCTTGCCTTCGCTAATAGCCCCTTGGCTACAATATCAGCCAGCAACTGAACTTCTGGCTTTAGTTCTTTTTTTGGATCGGGAACTTTGATTTTCCGTCCATCAGCAGAAAGTGCAGTTTGCATCTCCTCAACATCAGCAGTTTTGATTTCAAAAATGTTAGCTAGCCCATCAGTAGGCAGCTGAAATAGATTGCTGAAGGAGTCCTCATCAATGATCAGCAGCTGACCATTGACAGTAGATGCGATGTTGCCAGTAGTAGTGACGTATCCATTTGCGTAAAGATCTTGAATCTCTTTAGGGTATATTTCCTGGGAAGATAATCCTAAAAATGGTTTGAATCCAGCTGCTTCCAGTTTGTTAAAGATGTTCTTCACAGCTTCATCAGGAATATACATAACTGAGGCAAAATTGATTGCCATAGCATTCAGAAAGTGAGCTGGAACTTGAGTTGCCATTTGATGAAATGATTTTCTGCAAGAAAGAATGCTTTGCGTTTGGATTTGCTCTGTAAATCTGAATAAGCATAAAGAAAAACTGTATAGGAGCGGGTTATAGTACATATGTATGTGACAGTTCAAAATTTGGACACGTGTCAGTCCAAGAGAAATTGAATAAAAGCGTGTGTACTTGTGATGAAAACGTGTGTAGAATATAAATGGATCACGTGGGTCAACGTTTCATAATTCTATTCATTGAAAGACAAAAATTAAATGCGTAATCAATCAGTCACAATACTTAATATAGAATATTATTCGATTAATCAGTTAACTTATTGGAGAAGATCAGTTAGGTCAGCAACTTAATGATCAGTTATGAGCTGAATCAATTCAGTTAAAGACCAACTGACTATTGTCTTCTCAGTTAACCATTTATATTCGATATTCCCCTTCAACAAATGCATAAAAATTAAAAGAAGGGTAAGAAAAACTTAGTCTGGATCAGTTAAGTCTATTTTTTTATTGATGACTCTTCGTCTTCCTCCTCTCTCTTTAAGGGATGTCTATAAATAAGACCATTGTTATTCGATAATAATATATAAACACTAATGGATTGCTCAAGCAGTTCCAACGTCCCTTATCCTTCATGGATACCTCATCGTTTTGAAAGACTCAAGAAGGCTCTTGAGAAGTACATATTTTCAAAAGTTATGTCCGTTTGGACCACTGTTCATGATCTCCAATCAATTCACAGTGGTGAATTTTCTTCTACTGCTAAGCAGAGATCAATTGCAAAGAAGTATAAGAGACTTGTTAAAGTCGATCATATTTCCGAGCTTGTTAAAGATGATGTGCTGATTCATCTGATGCTCAAGAAGGAGTGGTACTTGCTTGAAAGTATTTCTACTACAGAAGCCTTCAGGAGTATCAACAGTCATGATTTGACTAACTGGTTGACTGTTTGGCAAGATGCCGCTGGAGAACAAATGGATCATGTAATTTGGTTTCGATTTTATCAGCAATAAAAATTTGTTTCGATTCAATGTTCTTTCCTTTTTCTTATCTGCAAAACTAACTGGTATTAGTTGACAAACATAGCTCTAACTGAATAAGGTAACTGATAAGTGATTAACTGGTATCAGTTGACAAACAATTAACTAACTGAATACAATAACTGATAAATGACTAACTGAATGAACAGCAACTGACATATCAACAATAAAACTGATATAATTAAGACAAGTCAATTAAACCAAGAAAATTGCGAAAGTGAGAAAACTTAGTCTCTGGTAAAAGTTTGGTGAAGATGTTAGCAGCTTGTTGTTCAGTTGGCACATATTCCAGTCTGATTGCTTTCTTCAGAGCCTGATCTCTGATGAAATGATGCATGACATCAATGTGCTTGGTCCTTGAGTAAAGAACTGGATTGCATGTGATCGCAATTGTGCTTGTATTGTCACAAAATATTGGAGATTCTTTTGCATTGACTCCATAATCTTTCATTTTTTGCTGAATCCAGAGCAGTTGGGCACAGCAGCTTCCAGCAGCAAGATATTCTGCTTCAATTGTGGACGTAGCTATGGATGTTTGTTTCTTGCTGAACCATGAGATCAGTCTGTCTCCTAGAAACTGACAAGATCTACTGGTGCTTTTACGATCTAGCTTACATCCTGCATAATCTGCATATGAATATCCAACTAAATTGTAGAAGTAACTATGGATGTTTGCTTCTTGCTGAACCATGAGATCAGTCTGTCTCCTAGAAACTGACAAGATCCACTGGTGCTTTTATGATCTAGCTTACATCCTGCATACCCTGCATCTAAATAACCAACTAAATAGAAAGAAGAGCCTTTAGCATACCATAATCTCACATTTTGTGTGCCTTTAAGATATTTTTAAATACGTTTGGTAGCTGAAAAATGCGATTGCTTAGGATTTGCTTGAAATCTAGCACACATACAAACTGCAAATACAATATCAGGATGACTAGCAGTTAGGTACAATAATCACTACAAGAAATTATTAATCAACAACACACATAAGACAACAGTTTTCACTAAAACCGTTGTCAAAAAGTTTTTTGACAACGGTTTTAGTGAAAACTGTTGTCGTATAGCGTTTTTTTAACCAAAAGACAACGGTTGTCTTTGAACCGTTGTCTTTTGGGGGGTCAAAGACAACGGTTTTATAAAAACAATTGTCTTTTGGGGGACAAAAACAATGGTTTTTAGGGTCAATGACAACGGTTCTATAAAACCGTTTTCTTTGAGTGTTTATGACAACGGTTCTATGAACCGTTGTCTGTTATCGTGTTTTTTTGGACAATCGACAATGGTTTTAGAAAACCGTTGTTGATTAACGTGTTTTTTGGACAAACAACAACGGTTTGTGTAAGCTGTTGCCATATTTAGCGGCGGTTTAACGAATCCGTCGCTATTTCAAACTTGCGAAAGTTTGGATTAAAACTGTCGCTAAATTTAGCGACGGTTTAAAGTAAAACCATCGCATTTTTTAACTTAGCGACGGTTTTAGAGGTTTTACTAAAACCGTCGCTAATTTTAGCGACAGTTTTAGCGAAACCGTCGCTAAATATAGCGACGGTTATAACCTACACCGTCGCAAAATTTAAACTTTGAAAAAACCCCCATAATTAGTGACGGTTTTACGTATAACCGTCGCTATTAGCGACTGTTTTACCAATAACCATCGCAAACTTTCTTTAAATACCCGCATTTTCGATCCATTTTCTTCCACCCACTTCACAACACTTAAAATTTTTCTTTCTTACACGATTTTACCACTTTACAACACTTAAAATTTTTCTTCTTACACGATTTTAGTTTCGATTTAGGCTAAATTTTTTTGCTTTAATTTTTGGTAACTTTTTATGTGTTAGTTCAGATCATGAATATTGTTAGCATATTCAAATTTTATGTTTTTTTAGATTTATTAAATAATTAAACGTAATTTTTTTTATTTTACTGAAAATATTAGCGACGGAAATCATGATCCAACTTAGCGACGGAAATCATGAACCAACTGTCGCTAAAAAGCGACGATTTTACATGAATCCGTCGCTAATTTTATTTGCGATGGTTTTTCAAAAACCGTCACAAATTGTAGCTACAACAACGAAAAAAACCGTTGTCTTTGAGCGTACCCTTTAACCATAGGGGCTTTAAGAATGGTTTTAAAAGACCTACGACAACGGTTTTTACTGTTGTCGTAAGCCTTTTTTCTTGTAGGGAATGAACATATTAAACCTCTGTAGAGTGTCGTCTCAATTGATATTCCCCCTTGATCATTATCTAGTTTGACTGATGAACTCATGGAGTACTTGCAGCTGAAAATGTTTTCATGCCAAATTTCTTGAGCAATTCCTTCGTATATTTGGTTTGACTGATAAAAATACCAGTTTCCAGTTGCTTCACTTGTAGACCGAGGAAAAATGTCAGTTCACCCATTATACTCATCTCAAATTTTTGTGCATTAACTTGGCAAACTTCTCACATAATTTGGGGTTAGTTGACCCAAATATAATATCATCAACATAAATTTGCACAAGTAAAATGTGATCATTCTTAGAGAATTTGAACAAAATCTTATCAACTGATCCAACAATAAAATCATAATCCGTTAGAAATTTTGAAAGTGTTTCATACCAAGCTCTTGGAGCTTGTTTAAGACCATATAAAGCTTTGTTCAGATGATAGACATGATCAGGAAAAGAATGATTGATAAAACCTGGTGGTTGTTCAACATAAACTTCTTCCTGTAACTGTCCATTCAGAAAGGTACTCTTAATATCCATCTGGTAGACTTTAAAGTTCTTGAATGATGCTTAGGCAAGGAAGATTCTGATTGCTTCCAGTCTTGCAATTGGTGCATAAGTTTCATCGTAGTCAATTCATTCTTCTTGCTTGTATCCTTGAGCTACAAGTATTGCTTTGTTTCGTACAACTGAACCATCTTCATTCAGTTTGTTTCTGAATACCTATTTTGTACCTATAACATTTTTAGAGAATGGTCTTTGAACTAAGTTCCAGATATTGTTATGGGTAAACTGATTTAGCTCTTCTTTCATAGCATTTATCACTTAGGATCAGCAAGAGCTTCATCTGTTTTCTTTGGTTCCAGTTGTGAAACGAAAGCTGAATGAATAAATAAATTAAGCATTTGATTTCTAGTTCTTACCGGGTCAAATGGATCACCTATCACTAATTCTGGAGGATGTGATTTCTTCCATCTGAGCTCAGTATTTGTTGCGCCCATATCAGGAATTGCTTCAATTGGCAACTGAATGTATTTTCAGTTTCATTTGGAGCTGTATCAGTTAGTAACTGAATATTATCAATATGCTCCACCAACTGATTATCAGGAACAACTTCATGTTCAACTGATTGATCCAGTACTTCTGGTTCAAGTGTTCGAAGGATGTTTCAATTGATATGATTCTCTTCTTCATTATCATCCTCCAAACTGATATCTGTAAATCGATCAACTAGCTCAACTAGATCAGTTGGCTTATCAGTTAGCACATATTCGTCAAATACAACATGTATTGATTTTTCAACATTTAAAGAGCTTTTATTAAAAACTCTATAAACTTTACTCACTGAAGAATATCCAAGAAATATTTCATCTGAATATTTAGCATCAAAAGCCTTTAAATGATTTTTGTCATTATCAAGAATAAAACATCTACAACCGGATATTTTGAAGTAGGAAACCACACTTTTTCGTCCATGCCAGATCTCATATGGTGTTTTCAAATGATTCTTATTAATCATTGATCTGTTCTGAGTGTGACATGCAGTGTTTACTGCTTCTGCCCAAAACCTTTGAGAAATACCAGAATCAGCAAGCATTGTTCTAGAAGCTTCTTTAAGGGTTCGATTTATTCTCTTAGCTACACCATTTTGCTGAGGTGTTCTAGCTGCTGAGAGCTCATGCTTGATCTCTGTATTTTCTAAAAATGTTGTAAGATTTTGATTGATGAATTCAGTCCATCTATCAGACCTTAATCGATCAATCCCAACTGATTTTTCATTTAATAATCTTTTGAAAAGCTTAATCAGTTGTGCAGCAGTTTGGTTTTTGGATTTGAGAAAGATAACCCAAGTAAATCTTGAAAAATCATCCAGAACTACTAAGGTGTATTTCATTCCTTCTAAACTCATGACTGGTATTGGACCAAAAAGATCCATATGTAACAGTTCTAAGCATCGGGAGGATGATTTACAATGTCTGTTTTTGAATGAAGATCTTACTTGCTTACCAAACTGACATGCTGAAAAAATTTTATCTATTGAGAAATCTATTTTGGGAAAACCAGTTACAAGATCATGATTACTCAGATAGGCAATAGATTTAAAGTTTAAGTGGTTCAACCTCTTATGCCACAACAAGTTTTTAGAAGTTTTGGAAGCAATGAAACAAACTGGTGCATAAGGTTGATCAATCCAACTGACTTTGTAAATATTTCCACAACGATTGCCTGTTAGGATGACCTCATCAGTTGAGTCTCTAACTGAACAAGTGTGTTTGTCGAACTAAACTGAGAAATTATTGTCGCATAACTGACTGATGCTAATCAGGTTATACTTCGAATTCTCAACTAGTAAAACAACTTTGACAGTAAAGTTACCATGGATAAGATTACCCTTACCCACAGTTTTACCTTTGGAGTTGTCTCCAAAACTGATGTTTGTTCCAGTGTATTTGATCAGTTGAGATAGAATACTTGCATCTCCTGTCATATGCCGTGAGCATCCACTTTCTAGATACCAGGTGGATTCCTTGTTTGTACCTGTCACCTGCAATCACACACAGTATATGATCTTGGAACCCATATTCATTTGGGTCCTAAACTGATTAGTCCTTTAGGAACCCAGACTTGGACAAGTCTAACTGACTTTCCAATTGTTGTGTTCCAAATAGTTTTTCTCAGTTTTTGGGTATTAAATGTGTGGTGTGAGGAAGAAACAGTATAATTTGTACCTTCTTTCAACTGACTGTTCTTTAGATACTATATTTGAACTGGCTTACAGTTTTAGTAATTGTAATAACCATTCCTTGAGTGTTGATTTTTGTAATTGAATTGTTTAGGTGACCAATTTCTTGAATCAGTTGAACTCTCATAGCGATATCCAATTCCATACCGTTTTGCTCTGTTCTTACTTACAGTCGATTGAACAGTTGGTTTACTTGGTTATGAAAATTCATTTACCATAGTTGATTTTACAAAGGTAATGTATTTTCTTGTGTTTTCATTCAACCTTGGTTGTGTATCACTTGCAGAATTTTCAACATGACTGTTAAAGCCTAAACTAGTTTTATCATCAACTGATTTTTGTGAATTCTGCATTTCAGTCAATGTAACTGAAGACTTGTTCCAAGCTTGAATCAGTTCAGTATGTTTTGAAATTTTAGTTTTTAACTGATATATCAAAAGCTTGGTTCCCAATCATTTCAGCTTTTTACTTTTCAATCTCTTTTTTTAGACTCAACACTTCAACTGACTCATCAGTTTCAGTTTTTTCATCATTGGGATCATTTTGCTCAGCTCTGACCTTCTCAAATAATCGAGCAAGTTTGTGATACTCATTAACCATGTCATGCAATGTGGTAATGAGTTCCTCACGAGTGAAATCAGTAGAGCTGAAGTCAAATACCTGTTCACTTGTTTGACTTCAGTTCAGCATCATCTACCATTAAACACCTGACTTCTTCTTCATCATCACTTGAACTGATTGAGCTTTCAGGTTCTTACTCCTCATTGTCAGTTTCTGGCACTTTGACTTACTCTCCTCAGCTAGAAGCACCTCATGTTTCTTTTTGACAGATCTCTTGTCATCCTTGGTTCATCTTCTGTGCTCATAGGGCTTCTTTTCCTTTTCAGTTGATCCTCGGCTGTCCTTCTTTGGCTTGGGACAGTCAGCAATTAAATGACCAGTCTTGCCACAGTTGTAGCAAGAATAAGGTTATTCTTTGGAATGATTTTTCTGATATTGTTTCTAGAAGTTTCCTTGATTTCTCCTCATAAACCTTCCAAACTTCTTGACAAACAATGACATTATGTCATCGCTCAGCTGATCAGCAGATTTGTCAACTGAACTAGTTTGTTCCAGCTTGATAGCAGTTAAAGCAGTAGGGACATTTGATGTAGAAGGTTCCCCTTCTCTGGTTTGTAGTTCAAACTCGTATGCCCTTAGATCAACAGACAAATCATGAAGTTCAATCTTGTTAAGGTCCTTTGATTCCGACATAGCAATGGTCTTGACGTCCCACTCTTTGGGAAGACTTATGACCACCTTCAGTGATATTTCTTTGTTAAAATACACCTTTCCAAGTGCATTAAGCTCATTTGTAATACCACTGACCCTCTCATCATATTCGTGCATCGATTCTCCAACCTTCATCTTGATATTGTAAAATTTTTGAACAGCAACTGATAGCTTGTTCTCCTTTGTTTGTTCGTTTCCTTCACAAAGCTGAATCACTTTCTCCCATATCTCTTTAGCATTATTGCATATTTTGATTTTGCTGAAAGTGACTTTATCCAGCGTTTTATATAAGATGTCCTTAGCCACATTGTCAAGGTTGGCTTTCCTCTTATCTTCAGTTGTCCATTCCTCTCTGGACTTCTCAACACGATGAGTTGCCCCATCATTTATTGCAACTGTTGTAATTTCTTTTAAGATTTTCATTGTCCTTCAGTAATGACATACCACATGTCGTCGTCTTGTGCAGCTAAATGAGCCTGCATTTTGATTTTCCAGTCATCGAAATCTTCTATGGAAAACAATGGTATTTTATTGAATGAAGACATGGTGATCAGTTTTGTGGATAAGAATATTCTGGGACAAGATTCAACTTCTCTGATACCACTTGATAGGATCGATTAACTGCTGAAAGAGTGTTTAGAAGGTGGGGTTGAATAAACACTCACAATTTTCACAATCTTTTCGAATGTTGAGTTAGTTTAGTGACAAACTGAAACTCGGAATCTCGTCAGTCGATATCAATAAGTTAACAATAAAGTATGAAAATAAACTGACTGATAGATAGAATAAACCTACGTCACAACTTCTATCACAAGGATAGGATATCCACTAAAAGACTTTAATCAATACAAACACTTATACAGATCACTTCAGTTTGGACTTAACAATGCCAAAACTGAAACTCTTAGTTTACAATATGTTTCACAGTACTCAACTGGACTTAGTACAATTGATCTCTTTTAAGATCGAATTTACAAAAAAATAATTTGTGCTAGTAAGCTCGAAAAGTAGCCTAGAATGCTACGAATAAATCTGATAAGTGTGAGCTTCTAATTTTTCAATATGAGCGTGAATTTCAGCAGAGTAACAACAAGATTGATAGAATAGTGAGTCGTTATTTTTCAACTGCTCTTCTCTGCTATTTATAGACTTCTCTTCAACGGTAATAATCAATGTAATTTGAATCTTTATATCTATTGTTTGCCACGTCAATATCTTTCTGACATTCGTACACAGTAGCTTTTCTTTAATGCGGCGTTCCCACTATTAGTTGCAGTCTTCTTTGTACTGTTGTCGGTTGAATGTCCTTTTTGTTAACTGATGACGTGTACAGCTTAAGGATCAGCTGATAAGCAATAGCTGATAAGCCCACAACTGAATGTAGCAACTGATCAGTTTCCAACTGATCCGTCAGTTGTCTACGTAAGTTCAGTTCAGCTGGTTCAGTTGCCTTTGTTAATCTGCGCATTAATCTTCAGTTATAGGCAACTGTCAGTTTGATTATTTGATCAGTTACGTTCAAACTTCTTAATCAATTAATCTAATCGATTTAAGCTCAAACAACCAAAATTTAGTTTCCAACACAAGACATGTTTGAAGGTTTAGAAATCGCAAAACAAGAAAATAAAGGTGAAGGAATCAGATAACAAATAAGAAGTGGCGTCTCTATCCCCATATTCGTCGTTCTTCATCTTTGTGATCGATCTTTGCACTCCAGATCTTCTTCTCGTGTGACCTATCGTCTCCCGTGTGAAATCTGCACCCCAAAACGGTCGTCTACTCCTGAAAACCTAATTTTTCTTCTTTTTTCGTATCGTTGGCCCGTGAACTCAAGCCCATTTGATGTTTCTGGCCGTCATTAGCATCACGACTCTGTTTGGGCAGCACCTAGGCACCCGTGTGTCGAGGGTGTGGTGCTTCGGCGCTTGCTCCTTATCGCCTAGGCACTCGTGGTTAGGTAATTGAGCACTGCGGCGCTGAGTATCAGCGCCTAGGCACTTATCTCTCAGCAGTATAGGGGTCGCAGCACTGCTGGTCAACACCTAGGTGCTTGTTGCTTGGCATGATAGCTGTGGTGCTTGTCCCCCACACACAGTAGCGCTGTGGCTTTTGTCTATCAACCGTTCGACACCAAAATTGTCCCTAATCGTCATCAATAATCCAATAGTGGTTTATCTTCTGCATGACACAAAAATAACAAATATCACGCGTAATTCTGTCCGAAACTAACATAATTCAAATGGATTCTCATATAAATTAAGTGCAATTCTTGCACTTATCAAACCCCCCAAACTTGAACTTTTGCTAGTCCCGAGAAAAATAAAAATAAGAATGCTGGAATCATAATTTCAGAATTTCACAAGTTAAGCGTGAAAATATTGAAGAACTGATCAAGACAAATAAAGACAACTGAATTGAAATTGTGTAACTGATAGTTGCTCGAACTGATGTAATGCGCAATTTATTAAAGGAAACTGAAGTGGTCAAAGCTAACTGAAGCTGTGTAATCAACTGTCCGATCAGTTAAGACTGTTCAGTTACACAGCAACCAATCATTCCTATCGGCTATAAAGAGTTGACTGATAAATCATCTTGACACGTCATCAGTTAAGGAACGTAGCTATCAAGCGATAATTTGTACATAAGTAGACTGCAACTTGTAGTGGGAACACCACATTTCAGAAAAGCTACAATGTACGATTGTCAGAAGAATGTTGATGTGTCTAGTGGATATAAAGATTCAAACACATTCAATGTTACCGTCAGAATAAAAGCCTATAAATAGCCGAGAAGATCAGCTGAGAAGGAGTCACAAAGTCACAAAGTTACCGAGTTACCCACAAGCTATCAGATAATACACAACAAACTATTATCAGTTACAAGAAGCTCTCGCTTATTAGATTTATTTATATCTTGCAGGCTATATTTTGAGCTTAAGCACAAACACTTACTGTTGTAATATTCGATCTTTTAGAGATCAGTTGTGTTGAAAAATTACATCAGTTGAGTATTGAAAAAATTGTATTAAAACTAAGAGTTTTAGTTTTGGTAGTGTTAAGTTTAAACTGAAGTGGGCTTGTACAAAGTGTTGTATAGGTCCAAGTATTTTAGTAAATATTATATCCTCGAGATAGAAAGGATGACGTAGGAGTGTTTAAAGTCTCAGAACATCCACAAATCTTGCGTCCTTTTATCTCAGGTTTTTTCTATCTGACATTCAGTTTATTTCCGCACTTTCATTAGTTAATTGATTAACAATGATAACAAGATTCCCGAATTCAGTTTATGACTGAACTGATTCATTCTTCGAAAAGTTGTGAAAATTTCAAGTTTTTATTCAACCCCCCCTTCTAAACACTTTATTACACCTAACCGATCCTAACAAGTGGTATTAGAGCAGTTGAATCTTGTTTCTGAATATTTCCATCTTTACATCTGAATACCATGTCTTCCTTGAAGAAGAATCCGATGTTCTCCAGAGAAGATTTTGATGATCGGAGGATAAGAATACAGGCTCACTTAGCTGCACAAGACGATAATATGTGGAACATCATAACTGGCGGACCAATGAAAATATTGAAAGAAAACACTGTTGTGGCCGTAACTGATGGTGCACCTCATCGAATCGACAAACCACGTGAGAGTTGACAGTAGAAGATAAAAGGAAAGCCAATCTTGATAATGTGGCTAAAGGCATTATGTACAAAACATTGTATAAAATTAATTTCAGCAAGATAAAGATGTGCAGAACTGCAAAAGAGATCTGGGAGAAGTTAATTCAGTTCTGCGAGGGCAATGAGCAAACAAAAGAAAATAAACTCTCAGTTGCTGTTCAGAAGTTTGATAATATTAAAATGAAGACTAGAGAGTTCATGAACGAGTACGATGAAGGAGTCAGCAACATTATAAATTAACTGAATGCACTTGGAAAAGTGTGTTCAAACAAAGAAGTTGCCCTGAAGGTGGTTCGAGGTCTTCCTAAGGAATGAGATGTCAAGACCATGGCTATGAGAGAGTCAAAGGACCTAAATAAGGTCGAATTACATGATTTGTTTGCTGGTCTCAAGGCCTATGTGTAAGGTCCAAAATTACGACGACGTAATCCAACTACATGCAAATCTAGGGAATATGAATAAATAGCTAATTAATTGATTTCAATTGTTAAATTGATTATATTGATATTTTTATATGATTTTTAAGTAGTTTTATATTTGAATGAATTACAATGTATTTTTAAATGTTATTCGAGTTGTGATCGAGGAATGGAGACCGAGGGCTGAAAAATAGAAAATGTTTTTATTAAATAATTATTTTAATTATTTAAAATAAGGTTGATGCTTTTTGTTATTTTTGATAATAAGGAGTTTTGAAGTGATTTTATACGTCGGGACGTAATTTTTATCGGTATGCGATTTTCAACAAAAATACGAACGTTTTGAAAACTCGGCTAATAATTTCATGAACTTTCCTAAACGAAATAATTTTTAAATACACTATTGGGCTTATTGGGCCTAGTATAGTTTACTAATGGGCCCAAGCTTGCACACTAATTATTTTAGCAAAAGAAAAGCCCAAAACCCTCTTTTTATTTATGAATACACGCCTCCAACCCCTCAACACCACACAAGACACCTAGCATCATTAAAATCACAAACACAAGATTGTTTTCAAGGAGAAAGCTTCGAAATTCTTGAGGAATTAAGCCAAGGTTCTATCGTGCCGTTCTTCGCATCGTCGACGGATTTTCGTGCGTTATACACACAAAGGCATGCCATATTCTTCTTTTTCTCATCTATCACACCCTAATATGTATATAATTATGTTTTGCATTAAAAAAAGTTACTCTTTTATTTATTTTCATTTTATGCATAAACAAGGTTTTTGATCAAAAAACATGATTTATGTACACATGAAGGGGCTGCCATGTTATAGGATCATAGGTCCATGTTTTTAGACGAGTTAAGAGTTCTAGGATGCACTTTATATGCTACACACGAAAGAACAACATGTTGGAACCAAGCGGGTGCACGTTTATGTCATAGGGTTTGATTTAAAGGTTAACCATGTGTGGCTTGGGTTGGGTGGGACCAGGGCTGGGCTGGGTCATGGTTGGGTCAGGAGAGGAGTCCTAGCCATGCTACGGCTCGAGAGTAGTGGCTGGGAAGAAGTCCTAGCTCCACCCGAGACAAGCCGCGCGAGGATCGGCTGCTGCGCTTGGGACTTGTGGCTCAGACAAGGGGTTAGGGCTGAGCTAGGCTAGGTCTCTAGGGTCCTGAGAGGGTGCAGAAGGTTTTGGGTCAAGGGCTGGCTCGGTGGTTAGAGTCCTAGGCGAGTTCGAAGAGTCCTAGTGGAGCATGGAGTCTCGACCGCCGCTTTCTGCTAGTGCAGATGGCTTCGGCTTGGGCTAGGGTCGAGTCTAAGGGTCCAAGAGGGTTTCTAGAGGGTCTGGTCAAGGGTCGACTCAAGGTGGTTCGGGCATGGCTCGTGGGATACGTGATTTGGCTCAAGGAGTTTATTCATGGTTCAGTCCTTAGGGTTTTCTTGGTTAGGGTTTGAAATGTAAAACCCGAAAATCAGATTACGTATAAGACATGTATAATCCTTACTATTTAAATTAAAAATGAACATTTTATATATATATGAAGTGTTTTATTTATTTTAAAAGTAGATGTTTAGTTTTATCTTTTCAGGATGAATACGCGAGGTCGGACTGGAGTTTGGAGATTTGAGATTAGATTAATAATAAGGAAAAATATTCTTAAATTTAATTTAATTCAAGGAATGATTTAATTTAAAGAAAAAGAATGTCTTTGGGATTTAATAAATTAATTGAAGCTAAGTAATTAAATAAGTTCTCTTAGATACAATATTTAATTAAAGTTTAAATTAAAATATGTAAGATAGTGGGGGATAAATTAATCTAGGTATAATATATTTAAGAAATTAAACATAGGATTTTAATATTTAATTAATAGGTCAAGCATGTCATGCAAGATTCTATCCTAAATAAAATTGTTAATGTACTAAAATATATATAATGGATGATTAAAACCCTCATCAATTAAAATAGAAGAATTAAACAATAAAATACCATGCAAATTAGTAATAATTTTGGATCCAACATTTAAAATATTTCAAAGGTTTGGTAACTCTCCATTCAAACCATTCCTAATTGCAATTCATGGGGTATTCATTTCTCATTTTAATTCTCTAATGGGTAGTAAATTTAAATGCAATAACATACCTCATTTCTAGTCAACCTATTAGACTAAAAATCGTGTACATGCAGTAGGAAAATAAGGAACAAATCAACGGCAGAAAATGAAATGGAAACAACTCAAAACCCATTCAAATTCTTCACTTGTAACTCTCAACTAAATGCACTTCAATATCCATTTAACACCTCCTATAACACTCCTATTCAGTGTCTAGCAAACCCACACTCTCACCATTCAAAAATATCAGAGTAAGCAGCAAATTAGAATCGAGTTACAGCAACAACAAAACAAGAAAGAAAAGCCAACTCCGACTCCGCCGCTCGTCTTCGTTGTATTGATTTGTTTTTTGTGTCAAAACAAATTCTAGGCATGTATATATTATTTCTTTGCTCTTCAATCAAGTCCTATAGATATTTTTAAACCCATATATAATCATGATTCATGCAACATTACGAAATGGACAGCAACTTTGCAACAAAAAAAAATATGTGCAGGCCTCTCGGTTTATGTTCATGTTTCACGTTTGATGTGTTTTGTTGATTACAGAGGGGTTGTTCGGTTCCAGGCATTCATGGCTGCTTCTAAGAATATTTTAGAGTGTGTTAGGGTGTTGTTAGTTCGTTGGTTTAAGTCCATACACTCAGAAGAAAGAATTGACAGCAACATTTCAATGAGTTACAGATTTTGTGTCAAGTTTCTGTCATTGAGTTGTTTAATGGGTGGGTTCAAATCTTGGCTGTCCTATGGGCTGTAGCCATGGTTAGAACTCTACCTTAACATGTCAAGGACGTGACCAAATCATCCCTTCAAGGATTGGTTCACGGAACCATCATAAGTTCATCAAAACAAAACAAGTGCAATTCGGTTCCTACATAATTCTGCATGGATACACTTTCGGTTTTGGTGTGTTGATTGGATTATGGTTGGCTTCTAGCCCATAGCCATGGTTCATACAACACTCCATCATGTCTAGATTGAGCCATGGTTGATAAAATGGCCCTTGGAACGAGACAAGACAGTAAAATGGTTCAATACAACACACTACACAGCAAGTGGTGCTTTCGGTTGGTATACTGTGATTGTCCTAGGTGTTTGCTTGGGTTTTGGTTGGCTTTTAGCCCTTAGCCATGGTCCAAGCCATGACTTAGGATGTTGGTAAGAGTCCTTGGGTGGTGGTTCAAGCCATTGGTCATTAAATTTCAGAGTTTACACCACAAACACACAAGCTGCTACTACTGTAATTTGAAAGCAACTTGAAGTTCGGTTTTGGTGCTTGTTTGAGTTCTTGGTTGGCTTTTAGCCCATTGCCTTGGACTGGACAGTAAAGTCATGTTTTTGGCCGTTTGTGATTCGGTTGAGTTTAGAGGTCGTACGAGAATTTACGGTGCAAGGTGCCAAAATGACACTCGAAAGAGTGTTTTATGTTTTTGGATTCCCTTCACCAATTTTCATGTACAGCTGTTCCCATGGTTATTTTCCAATATATTAGGGGTATTTTAATCATGGTTAAACATCGGTTTAATGTTGGTTCGGTTTGGTACGAAGCCATGATTAAAAATCAAGTTATGGGTTCTAATCGTCTCGTTATTGGTTTTATTGCTAAGTTTTGGTCAAGATGAGATTTATTGCATGTGTCACATAGCAAGCCTGGGAGCAATCCAACTCATCCGGTAAAAATAAGGTTATAATTATATTACGTGCATAAAATTATAAAATGTTTATTTTTGTGATATATGCGATATGTCTTGTGGCCACCTTATGTTTATGGGTTTGGAAGTCGGTAGGCGCAACCGAGGACCTTTCCACCCGGTGAATTACAACCGGTTTACGATTATGTATGGGTATGGATATCCAGTCCAAGGAATGTGGTGATCTCTACCGCCCAGTATACTGTGGTTTAGTCTGATCAGGCACTCACGTTATGTTATGGGCCACTTGCTTAGAAACATTATCTCTACCAGAAAATTATGATATGATATGACAGAACTCTATTGAGAAAAGTTTTTACGTATGATTTTCAGATATGCACGTAGTTAAAATTATTCATGATACGATTTTCATTGTACGCTTTACGATACCATATTTTTACGTTGCATGCGATTTTATGACATATATTTACTTGTTATTCACGATATATACATGTTGAGTCTTTAGACTCACTAAACTTGATTGTTGTAGGTACTGATGAGGTCGAGACGGAGGGCGGAGACCGGTGAGTTATCGTGGGGCAGCAGTAGTAAACCCGAGGACCTCATGTTTTAGTTTATGCACATTTTATTATTCAAACTCAGTTTTAATACGTTGGATTATTTTTAAATTGTTGTTCACGTTGGATTATTTTTAAATTGTTGTTTGAAAACAATATTTGCTTCCGCAGTTATTTTAAAGTTAAAATTATTTACATGTTTATTTTACAAATGAGGCAAGATAATTATTTATGTAGAAAATTTTTTAATAATTCCGCTAAAATATGAATACGAAATACGGGCCTTTACATGAAACATGGTTCAACAGGGGTCGAATCATAGTTCACGAGAACTAATTTAAAATAAAATGTCTAAGTTTCAAAGTTGGGAATTTTATATTAAAATTTTAATTAATTCGAGAATTAAACGCTCCGCGAATTAATAATTAAATAAAAAATGGAAAGCCTAGAATTTAAGCTAAATAAAATTATGGAAAATTTCATCTATAAGCTTAAATAATTATTTGGGATGATCTAGAGTAAATGAATGTAAGAAAAAGTCAAATTCGAGGAATTATACGTCTAGGGTAAAACAGTAAACGTCATGGTAGCGCTCTGAATGTTGTTTTATATGTTAAATTGATTATTTTAAATGTTTATGGATTTTTATTGTGAGGCCCGGGGCCGAAGAGGGCGGAGGTGATCGCGGTGCCATAAGGTTGCACGGACAATGAGCGGCTCCTGGCAGGCTTCTAGGTGGAGGGAACATGAATGAACCGATCCCACACCGGAATGAGAGGGATTCCGAGACTGTTCAATGTAATGGACTGTACAGTTTAAGGGGGCTTAAAAGATTTGATATGTACTACTCATATCACGAAGGTGCATATTCTTTTCGGTAGCTCATCACATAAGAACTCCAAAGTTAAGCGTGCTTGACATGGGGCAATTCTGAGATGAGTGACCTCCTGGGAAGTTTCCCAGGGTGGGTGTGAGTGAGGACATAAGCACGCTTGAAACACTCGTCTTGGTACAGTGAGGACAGTTTCGAATCTGGGGCGTTACATTTATGTTATAATGTTGACGCTAAAAGATATGCTGCATCTCCTGAGCAGTTTGTTAAAGTCAAGAAGAAGATTGGGATGCAGGCATCTCCCAAAGCAGTCAAGAAGACCAAGGACTTGGCTCAGCAAAAGACAATGAAGAGGAAATTTATTTTCAGTGAAACCGAGTCGAAGAAAACTCCATCTTCGAAAATCTTGAAGAAGCCAAGGTCACAAAAAACCATACCAACTGCTGTTGTAGAAGCTGTCTTAGCTGAGAGATTAAAGCCAACTGGATCTAAACAACCTCTCGGTGTTAAACCAATCAGGGCAGTTCCAGTTGCATCTCCAACTGAACATCAACAACCTCCTCCAACTGCTCCCGCAAAGAAGACAATCACCTAATCTGGTGAGAAATTGAAACAAGTTGGAGTGAGAGCACCACTCATCACTATCACCGGTCCAACTACACTGCTTTTTGCCTGACCAAAGGGAGTGGTGATACGTGAAAAAGTGGATTTGACAATGTCAGGGCTGAGCATTTCTCATACCCTCACTGACCCAAAAGGCAAGGGTAAGTTGATTGAAGATCCCAGACCAACCAACCCGATTCAAACTCATTATGATTTGATATGGAAAAAAATAAATGGTTTTTGAATCAAAGTTGAAAGTGTATAATAAATGGGTCAGATTTAGGACTGAAGTGTTTGTCAGGCGATTGTAGAAAACATCGGTTTTGAACAAGTTCATCGCCTTGGAAACAACAAACCTAAAGACAGTTAAAGTTTCCACGATTGCTCAAGCGCTGGAGAGGAGGAATTATTTATTTGATCTGATGCGTGTCAAGAAGATAGATGAAGTCACAGCTCAGCTACGCATGAACTATGATCCTACCAGTTCAACAACTTACAATGACAGAGCAATTTTTCAATAGCTGGACTCGGATCTCTTATCATTGCAGATGAAGATCAAAGATTGGGAAATGGATCAAGAGTTGTATATTCCAGAAAATTCCCAAAGTTCACCCTCAGAGGAGCAGGCTGTACCTTCGACAAATCAGTCAGAGCCATCCAAGGAAGCAGTTGTTAAACAAACTCAGCAAGTAACTTTATCTTCTTCCAAGGATGCTCAACCGTCATCTTTTGCTCCTAAATCTCCTCCAGCGGGTCTTCAACTATACAACGATGCTAAGTTGTCACTGTCAAATGTCGATGAAGTAATAAAAGCAGTTGCCACTAACATCCAGCTGAACGTTTTAACTGATGAACCAGTTGACCAGAACATAACTGAACAATCATCCTCCGAGGCTATTTTACAAGAACATGAAGAACTAGTTCAGTCGGCTGCCACGACTGAACAAGTAAACCAAGTTGACACGGCTCAGTTGCACTTAGACCAAACAAAGGATGAGCATGTACCAACTGAAGTGTCAGCTGATAAACCAACTGAAGAGGCTCAGTTGCACTCTAAACAGACTGAAGAAGTGCAAGTGCAAACTGAAAGGCCAACTGCTGCTCAACCTTCCACCTCTGCTGAAGACACAAATCAGAAATCGGTTGAAATACTATTCCAGCATTAGTTCAAACTGAAACTGAATCAACAAAATTGGCATTGGTTATTTTTTATGATGAAAAAAGGAGAAAGAACAAGATCCATCTGAATATCTGTCTCCTGAAATATCAGTGACCGCTGAAATTATGCTCGAAGGAATTCAGTCTGGTTTTTCACACTCTCATCTCAACCATTCGATATGAAGTCAACCCAATTTCTGCACACATTGAAGATTGATTCTACAAAGGATAGTACTTTGAAGAGCCTTAACCATGTCAAAGACATTAATAATTTATTCATCATAGTAGATCAATTAAAGAAAGACAGAGTGACAGTTCCAGCCCTTTCCAGACTCAGAACTTGCTGATCAATCGCATGGATTTTATACAAACAAGCATGACAAATAGAATAAATTTGATGCATGAACAAGTGCTGAATGCTATTTCCCACTACACTTCAGAGGTCTGTATCTTGTCTAATAAAGTTGATGGTGTTGACAAAAAGAGGGAAGAAGAACAGCAGCAACAACAATCTAAGAAGAGACCAAGTCAACCGACTGATCAAGGACCAGTTGATAAAAGAACCAAGAAATGAAGAACAGTTTAGATCAGTAAGAAGACAATCTCTATATTCAGTTATTAGTTTTGACAGATTTTTAGTTAGAAGAAGATTATTTTATTTTGTAGGAATCTGTACAATGAAAAGATTTGTCAATAAAAGAATATTTTATCTACAAAGTTCAGTTTGATCAGTTCATAAATTCTAAGTGTTGTCAAACACCAAAAAATGGGGAAATTGTTGGAATCATAATTTCAGAGTTTGACAAGTTGAGCGTGAAAAGATTGAAAAACTTATCAAGACAACCGAAGACAACTGAACTAAAAATGTGCAACTGATAGTTGCCAGAACTGAAGATTAATGCGCAGTTTATTAAAGGAAACTGAAGTGTTCAAAGCTAACTGAAGCTGTACAGTCAACTAGACGATAGTTATGACTGATCAGTTACACATCAATTAGTTATTCCTATCGGCTATAAAGAGTCAACTGATAAATCGGCTTGACACATCATCAGTTAAGGAACGTAGCTATCAAGCGATAATTTGTACATAAGCAGACTGCAAAATATTATCAGTTACCAGAAGCTCTCGCTTATTAGGCTTATTCAAAGCTTTCAGGCTATATTTTGAGCTTAAACAAAAACATTTATTGTTGTAATATTCGATCTTTTAGAGATCAGTTGTGCTGAAAAATTACATCAATTGAGTACTGATAAAATTGTATTGAAACTAAGAGTTTCAGTTTTGGCAGTATTAAGTCCAAACTGAAGTGGGCTTGAACAAAGTGTTGTATAGGTCAAAGTCTTTAGTAAATATCATATCCTCGAGATAGAAAGGGTGACGTAGGACCGTTTGAAATCTCCGAACATCCACAAATCTTACGTCTTTTTATCTCAGTTTTATTCTATTTGTCATTCAGTTTATTTCTGCACTTTCATTAATTAACTGATTGACATTGACAACAAGATTCCTGGATTCTGTTTATCACTAAATTGATTCATTCTTCGAAAAGTTGTGAAAATT
The DNA here is from genome assembly GCF_025594145.1 of Primulina tabacum. Lineage (NCBI taxonomy): Eukaryota > Viridiplantae > Streptophyta > Magnoliopsida > Lamiales > Gesneriaceae > Primulina > Primulina tabacum. The sequence continues at coordinate 29,069,445 of NC_134561.1, read as the reverse complement.
GTCAAGTGTTTATTTAACCTCCCCCCTTCTAAACATTTTATCACAACCAACTGATCCTAACAAAGAACTCAAACAAAACTTTAATTCCAACAACTATAAGTCATGGATATGCAAGCATTGCCATTGGCCTCCGACTTATCCATTTTAATGTAATTCACAATTACTCAAGAGTCACGCGCGTGTGTGATATGTCAATATTCATTTACCCAATCGAATGCTCAAATGGATTCACAACACCCACTCGCCTTGTAAACTCCAAAAATCTTCAGCTCAGTTCAACTCACACTTCATTAAAATACAAATTCACTTACACAGATCACAAAGGACTTTATTGGTGATTATTTGGATCATAAGATATTCAACACAAGTATACCAAAAATGATGTTACACAATAAGGTGTTTGCATACAAATCATTAAAGTCCATACTTGCTTACCATGTTTCTCAGGTGTCCATAAGCTTGACTTCAACAACTTTTCTCCACTAGTATATTGGATAAATGTGACAATGTTAATATGTCTTGTAGGCTTGTAAAATTATGTTGTGGCTCAAAGCTAAAATAAAAGGTAAGGAAATCAAAATTTGAGAGAAATATTTGAATTTCATCATTTTCACTCATTTTAATTCTTGTTTCGTTCACCATCACTTATTGTTTTCTTCGCAATCATATCCTCCAATTCCCATATTTTTTTCCTTTTTCACCACTTTTGATTCATTCTCTTTTTTTATTGTTTTTCTTCTTCTTTTCTTTTTCAGCTCCTTTAAACACAGTTATTTTTCTTTTTCTTTTCAAGGAGTGCTTGAATCATTTTAACACGAACGAACTTATTTCTCTCAAAATTAGGTAGGATAGTAAGTGAGCTTCATTTGGTAGTTGTTGTGGGTTATAGAACAGATACAAGTGGGGAAAATTGTATGTCAATGACACACTCCACTTGATTTTGAGTAGACTCAAAATGGGACACTAGGGATACTTCATATTTATTTGGTAGGATCGAAAGCTCAAACGGTTCCAAAGATTGCCTAAATCATTTCTATGTCACATATTATCCGTATTTCGCCTTGAAAAGTGTTAAAGCAAGTTCTAGATTACCCTTAATCCATTATTTATCTCATACAAACCAATCACATACATTGTTCAACCAAAATGATATCTGAGGTAAGAACACAAAAAATTTCAAGCATCTCATACAACTTGAGGCTCAATGAGCTAACAATCGATAATAAACAATGAAAACAGGCCCAAAGGTATTGAGAAAAATTTCCTAGGTCATCTTTGTGTTTGCAAAAGTGTCAGTCATGTCATGTGAGAATTACTAAAAATCATATTTTCCTTGTTTATTTAGCATAACAAGTATGTAAATTGTCTCTACGCATCGATAGTATAAACAAACATGACAGTGCAAAAAAAATTGTGACTCCCAAATTATCATGAACACATTTATTCAGAACAACTACTTCATTATCATTATCGGCCACACAATGCTTTATACATGACTCTTTTCTAATGACTCTATGATGCAGTAATCAAAATGACACTTTTTTTAAAAAAAAACAATCTAAAACTCAAAGCGACTCGACTAAACTCTATTGTGCAGGAAATAACTAATCATGCATGCAGTCCTCAAAACAACTTAATCAACTCTAACTCAAACAAGCGCAAAGAAAAATTAACAACCCCCCAAACTTAAGTACGTGCATTGTCCCCAATGTACAATAATAGACCAATAAAAACGTGGGATCACGTACCTCATACAACGAGCATCAAGACTCGCTCTCCTCACCTGATAGCTCAACATCCTCATCCTCATCATACTCGGCATCATCCTCGATGGGTAGTTGTGAAAATACTGGCGGTGGCAGAAATGGCTCTTCAGAGACAATGGTCGCAGGGAAGCGATGTGCAAGCACACGAGTAAAATTGTGCATGTAATCCATGTGCTCGCGTGTGATCCAACACTGTCTCCTCATCATACGCTCTAGATCATCGAGACGCCAGTGGGCGGCTCCCAGTCCCTGCCTGTCGTGCGTGTGGTGCCTGTGGGGCTGGCTGTGGCTGTGATCCACTCCTTGAAGCCTCGCTCAGACCACCATCAATCTGCCTCTGTCTCTTAACACTATGGAACTTCCCAATAAGTAAGATATCTCCTTTTTGTGCAACAACGGCTCACTATCATCCCATGTAACCCCTGATAGGTGACAGAGATCCTTGATGGTCGAAGAATGGGGCTTGTTAGCTGTGGGGACCCGGACGCTAATTCATTTCTTAATCGTCTTTGGGACTAATTGGATCAATTAAATGAACTGGGTCTAATTTTTTTTTAATGCGGAAGATGTATTAATTAAATGAGCAACACATGATAATCCATCTAATATAAACATCGAAATAAAAGTACAAGTCTGGTACCATTACATTAAAATCAAACTAGGGTTCAACCACTAAATATCAAGCGCTGAAACCTATTCTACTTCTGGGTCCGAATCTCCACGCTAAAGTATAATCTCTCATCCTCGACTTGACCCTGATCCTATCCCACATGTTGTCATGCACACATACAAACACAACAACAGTCGAATAACTCCGGTGAGAAATACATTCCCAGTATAAATCATGTATACATGCAATCATATAAACAGATATAAAAACATGAAACAATTATCAATAACATGTATCAAACCTGGAAGACCTGAATCGATATAAAACTGTAAATCAAACTCTGACTCATAATCTCTGACTCGACTCTTTCCTAATCTAGGGATCCCGATCTGAATAAGAACGTAACAATCTCCCACCTACTCTCCCGATCGCGGTGGCGGTACGTTCTTAATTACGGACTTTGGTCCTCTCTATATCGAATCTCCGCGATAGAAGTCGCTCCACTCCTAGGCAACATCGATATGACCAAAGTTCCGGTGTCTTGGCACCTCTACCAAAGACTTGGCATCTCAGCCAAATATCAGGCACATCAGCCCAAGGACTAGGCACATCTGCCCATGACTCCTTACATAACATATGCTTAACTACAAATCAATAGAATAAGCATATAAATCTCAAACATTGAAACATATCGAGGCAATGACAATTAAGTATGTGATTTTGGGAAACTCAAGTTAAATCAAACTCGAGTTGTGCAATCTCGGATCAACATTGATTTATACCTTTCTTTCTGTCGATCTGACGAAGTCGAAGTGTCGAATTCAAATCGGTCAATACTCAATCTGGCAATGACAATATCGAATAGGCACAATATCAATATACCACTCAAATCAATACTGGATATAATCAGAACTCAATCTAATTCTGTTTCAACGGCATAACTGCATAATCTCAGTATACCCAGCAATACAAATCAACAGATATCAATTTCCATAACTCATAATCAATAACAACACAAATCTGATATCAAATCGATATAATCTCAATCAAATCAAATCTGATAAATCATAACAACTTCATACGGTATCTGTTCTTCAATCCGATTTTGATTATACAATGTCTAATATCGCAAGAATACCATATATGAATCATATCTGATTCCTTCAATATCATATTTTCAAACCATATCAGAACATAATAAAACTTACGTCTTGTTGAAGCTCTCGTCGATAGGAACACGTTATTGGAATCGGATTGAAAATCGGACGGACGGATTTCTCGCAAATTGAATTCTAATATAAAGAATTGAAGCTTCCCTCTGAACTTTCGTTTCTTCCTATTGCCTCTTCTAAGGAGAATAACACTTTTTTATATATATATCCTGCATGGTGAAGGATAGGTGGCTCTTCCTATGTGCAGCACATCTCGCGCATATGCGCGACGAAAGTCGCGCATATGCGTGAGACACTATGTCTCGGCGCGTAATCTCACAGCATCTCACGCATATGCGCTCCCTCGCCCGGCGCATATGCGCGAGGTTCTCTGCCTTCCTCACGCATATGCACGGGTCCTGGTCGTGCATATGCACGAGGTTCTCTGCCTATCTCGTGCATATGCGCCCGGCTAGGTCGCGCATATGCGCGAGGGGCTCAGTCCTCGCGCATAATTCAGTTTACTTTTCGCCTATCCCGGTCTGATCCATTCCGTCTACAATCACCTCAATTATCAACAAATCATTTCAGATTATAATAACACAATTCTCGGGCATTACATTTCTCCCCCCCAAGATCTGATTTCGTCCCCAAAATCACAGGCAATCAACCCAGATAACAAATCAGATACAATAAGGAATGGAGAATAAAAGCTAAATAAGAAAGTCACATCAGTAAGATAACTCGGAGAATTTCTGTCTCATATCTGATTCAGTCTCCCAGGTAGCTTCTTCAATGCCATATCGACTCTACTGAACTTTCACAAGCGGAATAGTCTTCCTTCTGAGCTGTTCTCATTTTCGGACGAATTAGCTTCACTCTTTCTGTCATATCTCTCGTATCATATCAGGTCCAATCTCAGGTACCTCGGATACGTCATCCCAATACAGAGGGGATCTGCACTTCTTACCGTACAATGCTTCAAACGATATCATCTCTATACTCGTCTGATAGCTGCTGTTGTACGAAAACTCGCAAAGTGGCAAAGATTCTTGCCAACTAGTGCTAAAATCAAGCACTACATCTCTAAGCATATCCTCCAATGTCTGGATAGTCCGCTCTGACTGTCTATCGATCTTTGGATGATATGCGGTACTCAGATGTAACTTCGTACCTAGAGCCTGCTGTAAACTCTGCCAAAAGTGTGAAGTAAATCGAGGATCATGGTCTGAAACAATCGACTTCGGCACTCCATACAATCTGACCACTTCTCTGACATAAATCTTCTGCCATCTGCTCATGTCTGTACGTCATCTTGTACGAAATAAAACATGCTGATTTGGTCAATCTGTCAATAACAACTCAGATCGCATTACAATCTCGGGAGGATCTCGGTAACTTCGTTACAAAATCCGTGGGAATGTGATCCCATTTCCATTCAGGAATAGATGAGCTCAGTAACAGTCCTGGTTTCTTTCTTTCGGCTTTCACCTGTTGGCAATTCAGACATTTGGATACAAATTCAGCAATATCAGTTTTCATCTGTTTTCACCAAACTGTCTTTTCAAATCATTATACATTTTTCTGCCATCAGGACGAATACTGAATCGACTACTTTGCGCTTCTGATAATGTCTGTCGTTTCAAATCTGAAACATTCGGCACAACAAGATGATTATTCACATATAATACACTGTCACGTACCTGATATTCTGACTGATGCCCTGCTCTGACGAGCGATATTGAGTTCTGAACGTTTGGATCAACTTTTTGAGCCGCTTTAATTCTCAAAATCAGCTCGGGTTCAGCCTGCACAATATAAATTCTCCACGGTCTACTATCTGTTTCAAACACGGGTTCAGAACAACAGCAATATTCAATCAGATTCGAAACATCAATCATCGCTACTGATCTGCTAAACTCATAAAACTGTGAATTCTGACACTAATGTCGGTCTTGGCTAACTGATCACGTCTTCAACTTATTCAGATCAACTGCTATACCATCTTCGGATATACTGTGCCCCAAACATACAATCTCTCTCAGCCAAAACTCACATTTTGATAGTTTTTCATGCAATTTCTCTGTTCTCGAAGTACTCAACACAATTCTCGAATGTTCGGTATAATCAGTCACATTCTTCGAATATATCAGAATGTCATCGATAGAATAATCATACAATCATCAAAGTACTTCTAAAATACACGATTCATTAACCTCTAAACATAACTGAAATACCCCAAGGGAAAACACTTGGTCTAATGTCACCGTTGGTCAGTAAATATTCAAGCTGTTCTTTTAATTCTTTCAATTCAATCAGTACCATCCTTTCCAGTATTTCAAAGATAGGAACTGTACCTGGCACGCATTCAATGCTGAAATCTCTCTCTCTGATTGGAGGCAATTCTAAAATCTCATCTGCGAAAGCATCAGCAAATTCACATACCACTGGCAAATCAGACAATGATAGGCTCGATTCTAGTATGTCAACTGAATACACAAGGAATCCTTCTGCTCTTTTTTATAATATTCGAGTCATAAACATCACAGATATAAAAGGAATTCTAGATCTACAATCCTGAACGTAAAATTTCCATTCGTCAGCCATCTCAGGTCTGAATCTCACAATCTTATAAAAACAATCAACGGTAGCTCTGTACTTGGTCAGCATATCAATATCAATAGTGCAGTCAAAATCAGACAACCCAAGTACAATACAATCTAACTCAATCTCATGCCCGTCATACTGTAGCACACAATATCTAACAGACGTCACTGATACAAACCCTTTCCTCAAAGGTGAAGAGATAAATACTACATCAAATAAGGATTCAACAGGCCAAACATATATCAATGCAATTTGTTCAAGAATAATCGTATGGAATGCATTAGTATCTATCAATACATATGCAAGATAACCACATCAGAAACAATTACCTGCAATTACATCTTCAGGTGCGTCCTGGGCCTGTTCCTCGATCAGTGAAACACTCTGGCCTACTGTCTAGGAGGTTGGCTAACTGTCTGGCTTCCTTCTGGTCTTTGCTGTGACTGAGGAGTCATCGGTAGTGGCTGGAAGGAGTGCACAACAGATGATAGTCTAGAAGGCTGTGACACGGATCCAGATGATTCTGCTCCCTGGGATCCCTGGTAATCTCACTGTGGACAAACTCTAGCAAAGTGTCCTGACTGTCTGCAGATACGGCAACTACCAAACACACCTCGGCATTGCTCTGTGGGATGTCTTCCTCCACAAGTTCTGCAATAAACCCCTGTATAACTCTGGCTAGAACCACTGGATCTAGATGAACTACTTCCTAACTTATTAAACTGTTTCCTTCGAGCTTTCAGAAAATCTTTCTTTCCCTCACTACTACTGCCGCTATCAAATCTAGACGGGGATTGCAAGAATTGAGCTGGAGGTTGTTGCTGTTTCTGTGGTTGAGCAACATACGACATTCCTCGCTGTTGGATCAAACTTGCCTCAACTCCCTTTGCTCTATTTAAGGCGTCAACAAAATTATAGGGTCGCTCCACATTTACCAATACAAATATCTCAGGATTCAATCCATTGATGAACTGATCAGCTACAACTTCATCATTCCCAGCCACGTGAGGAGCAAAACGTAGCAAGGTAGAGAATTTTGCTACATATTCTTCAACATTCAGCTGGCCCTGTTTCAAGTTGGCAAACTCTATACTCTTGTCCTTTCGGTACGATACTGGGAAAAACCTTTGATAAAATTCATCTTTGAAGATTTTCCACGTAATCATCGTACCACGCTGTTCTAAGGCTTCCTTGGTTGCGATCCACCAACTCTTCGCGACCTCGTGTAACTGGTGCCCAATCAATTTAACTCTACGTTCATCTGGGTAATCAAGTGAATCAAATAGCATCTCTATATCATCTAGCCAACTCTCACAATCAACAGACGTCTCAGTACCCTTCAGAATCGACGGTTGAAATGACTGAAACCTCTCCAACATTGTTTCCATCGGAGTTGCTGACACATCCATCTGATTAGTCGAGGTACTACCTTGTTCTGAAATTCTTCGAGGAGGTAAATCTGATTATCAAAAGGATTAGTAACCAAATACAACAAACCTGTTTCAGTCCTCCTCTGATCATCTTACTGCTGATCAAGAATTGGTTCTGATTAATTCACAAATAATACATATTTCCAATCAAACTAGATAATCAGGTAAACATGTACTAAAGCAGTAAATCATTCTAGCACATAGAAGCAAGAAATAAAACTCAATCTACCCCGCTCACTAGCTTCTATCTCAATCTAAGGAACCTACTGCTCGGATATCACCTGCTGTGGGGACCCGGACGCTAATTCATTTCTTAATCGTCTTTGGGACTAATTGGATCAATTAAATGAACTGGGTCTAATTTTTTTTTAATGCAGAACATGTATTAATTAAATGAGCAACACATGAAAATCCATCTAATATAAACATCGAAATAAAAGTACAAGTCTGGTACCATTACATTAAAATCAAACTAGGGTTCAACCACTAAATATCAAGTGCTAGACCTACTTCTGGGTCCGAATCTCCATGCTAAAGTATAATCTTTCATCCTCGTATTGACCCTGATCCTGTCCCACCTGTTGTCATGCACACATACAAACACAACAACAGCCAGATAACTCCGGTGAGAAATATATTCCCAGTATAAATCATGTATACATGCAATCATATAAACAGATATAAAAGCATGAAACAATTATCAATAACATGTATCAAATCTGGAAGACCTGAATCAATATAAAACTGTAAATCAAACTCTGACTCATAATCTCTGACTCGACTCTTTCTTAATCTAGGGATCCTGATCTGAATAAGAACGTAACAATCTCCCACCTACTCTCCCGATCGCGGTGGCGGTACGTTCTTATTTACGGACTTTGGTCCTCTCCATATCGAATCTCCGCGATAGAAGTTGCTCCACTCCTAGGCAACATCGATATGACCAAACGTCCGGTGTCTTGGCACCTCTACCAAAGACTTGGCATCTCAGCCAAATATCAGGCACATCAGCCCAAGGACTAGGCACATCTGCCCATGAATCCTCACATAACATATGCTTAACTATAAATCAATAGAATAAGCATATCAATCTCAAACATTGAAACATATCGAGGCAATGACAATTAAGTATGTGATTTTGAAAAACTCAAGTTAAATCAAACTCGAGTTGTGCAATCCCGGATCAACATTGATTTATACCTTTCTTTCTGTCGATCTGACGAAGTCGAAGTCTCGAATTCAAATCGAACAATACTCATTATGGCAATGACAATATCGAATAGGCACAATATCAATATACCACTCAAATCAATACTGGATATAATCAGAACTCAATCTAATTCTGTTTCAACGGCATAAGTGCATAATCTCAGTATACCCAGCAATACAAATCAACAGATATCAATTCCCACAACTCAAAATAAATAACAACACAAATCTGATATCAAATCGATATAATCTCAATCAAATCAAATCTGATAAATCATACCAACTTCATACGGTATCTGTTCTTGAATCCGATTTCAATTATACGATGTCTAATATCGCAAGAACACCATATATGAATCATATCTGATTCCTTCAATATCATATTTTCAAACCATATCAGAACATAATAAAACTTACGTTCTGTTGAAGCTCTCGTCGATAGGAACACGGTATTGGAATCGGATTGAAAATCAGACGGACGGATTTCTCGCAAATTGAATTCTAATATCAAGAATTGAAGCTTCCCTCTGAACTTTCGTTTCTTCCTATTGCTTCTTCTGAGGAGAATAACACTTTGTTATATATATATCCTGAATGGTGAAGGATAGGTGGCTCTTCCTATGTGCAGCACGTCTCGCGCATATGCGCGACTTCCGCCGGCGCATATGCGCGAGACACTATGTCTCGGCTTGTAATCTCACGTCATCTCGCGCATATGAACGCCCTCGCCCGGCGCATATGCGCGAGGTTCTCTGCCATCCTCGCGCATATGCGTGGGTCCTGGTCGCGCATATGCGCGAGGTTCTCTGCCTATCTCGCGCATATGCGCCCGGCTGGGTCGCGCATATGTGCGAGGGGCTCAGTCCTCGCACATAATTCAGTCTTCTTTTCGCCTATCCCGGTCTGATCCGTTCCGTCTACAATCACCTCAATTATCAACAAATCATTTCAGATTATAATAATACAATTCTCGGGCACTACACTAACTGTGGAGGTGCCCCGAGCAGCCTGCAAGATCAAAGTCATGATCACTCGGCCTGCATCCACTGTCTTGACAGTGATGATACAGTAAACCAACGCTGCCTTTGTCTTCGTCATATCCGAAACATGCCCAGGTGGCATCAACCGCGAGGCAACAAAATGATACCAGTTATATGCCTCCCTTATCATGGATGTCGTTGGGAATGTGACCGGGCTCATTGATTATTGAGTTTCAAAACCGTGACCGGCTCACACAGAGTGGTGATGATTGCCTCATAGGGGTAGGCCTTCTCTCGAAAATATCGTGTACTCGTCAGTGTCAAAATCAAGCATCGAGTACAACGAGTTTATCGTCTTACTGTCAAAAGCAACAATCCACCCCCTGAGTTTCACGTGATAGTCATCATGCTTAACCATTAAATTAGCACAGAATTCTCACACAATGGGCATCACAGCGCCTGCAGGTGGCTTCACAAACTCATCCCAATTCAAATGCCAAGCAAGAACCAATGTCGCACAACCCGGGATGCTCTTATCCATCCCTCTTTCCCGCTGCATATTTTTTTCTTGTAATTTTGTATAATTCTCAGCGACAACAGCATCCCAAAACCTTCATCTGTCAAAACTAGTTGAAGACGACTCACCATCCCCTGACTGACCACGCTTACTCTTCTCTTTCGCCGGCATTCTTCAACTCAAGTAACACTTCACTTGATAGCACTTGTCCCTACTACAACGCCTTGAACAACGATATTTCAACAATATCTATCCACCACATTATCAAAACAATCAATCGCTCAATAGTAACCCTATAACATGCAATGCTCCAATCCAACAATTCTTAAGAACAAGATCACATAGGCAATTTATTGAACACCTTATATGCATACAACCAAGACTCAATTATTTTAAATTCCAAGCATTAAAATCGAGAATCACTACACCAAAGACGATTACCATGTGATAGGGGACCCAAAATATGCTGTAAATCGCCTGGTATAGATTCGTTGGAGAAATTTTGTTAAAATCCACAAGTCAAAGGACGCTTGGAAAGTTAGCTAGGATGAATCACTAGGTTTAGGATGATTTGTGTTGATGTTTGTGTGTTTCAAAAGATAATTTGTGGAGGAGAAGCAGTTTTCTTCGGTGGAGAGGAAGGGGAGCCACGACACTTCTTGTGTTGTGTATGGTAGAATGATTTTCAATGTATATATTTTTTATTATAAATCACTAAGTAGCGTCGCGGCGCTAAGTTGTAGCACCTAGGCACTGACCCTTTAGTAATTCTAGCGCCGCGGCATTGAATTTTTAGCGCCTAGGCGCTAATTCTTCGCATCCATTGGCGCTGCAGTGCTGATTGTGGGCGCCTAGGCGCATGTCCTTCGATTGAATTGATGTTGGGATGCTTACTTTCTGGCTCCTAGGCGCTTGTACGTCCGAGAATATGAATATTTGACCTCCTTAGCACACCTCATTTCAACTTTTACCTACATAATAACACACGTGTCAATGTCTAATCTTCACATGCAGAGTTTAATACATAAAAACTTAAAAATAAACCTACTAAAAATAAAAAATAATAAAAGCATTAAAAGATACTGATTTGGTTGCCTCCCGATAAGTGCTTGGTTTAACATCTTCAGCCCGGCTGTCACTAGTTCTGTTCAAGGTGGTTCATGTGATCTCTTGGATGCCTTAATCTCCACCCTCTGACCTTCGAACTCCATGGTCAAATTTCCTCGTTTCGCGTCAATGACGGCTCCAGTAGTAGCCAAGAATGGTCGTCCTATAATGACATGAACATTCTGACTGTTCTTCATGTTAAGCACAACAAAATCTGCTGGAAGCCTCAGTTTGTCGATCTGAACTTCAACATCTTCCACAAAACCCAACGGTACCTTGACCGACTTATCTGCCAGCTACAAGATTAGTTCTGTGGGGTTCATTCTGCTCAATCCAAGTTTATCGCAGAGAGAACTTGGAATTATATTCACGCTCGCTCCTGAATCACAAATATCTTTTTCTGCCATTTGACCTCCTATTGCGCATGGTACAACGAATTCCTCGAGGTCTTGCAGCTTCTGTGGAAGTTTTCTTTGTATCCCCTCATCGCTTCCTTCGGTAAGTTCCACTTCCTTCAGATCTGTAGACTAAATTTTAGTGTGTAGGTTCCTGAGATCTTCAAGACATTTTTTCTTTTGAAACTCATCCTTCAATTGTATAAATCTTTGGGGTAAGGAAGTAAAGAAATATCAATGCAGTGATCTAAATCATAACTCTTACCTTTCTTACCTCGGGTTCCTTTTCTTGGTGGTGGCTTATCATCTCGGATGGTGTGAGATCAACCTTTTCTACTTCTCTATCTACCATACCAATCTCCTCATGCTGTATGAAAACGGCGTTCACTTCTCTCAGATTTGGGTCTGCAGTCTTTGGTATTGCGCCTGACGGTTGAGACGTGAGTTTCCTCATTATCTGCCCAACTTGCGACTCAAGGATTTTCAAGGAGGCACCGATATTCGCCATGTGTGTCTCTAGATTGTCAAGCCTAGACTCAGTCCTAGCCATCTTCTTACCAGATTCAGCAACAAATATCCCAACTAAATCCTCAAATGAAGGCTTCGCTTCCTCATTTGATGCATTGAACCCCGGTGGAGGACTCAATACATTCTTATTGTTTTCCTAAGAAAAATTCTCATGTTTTCTCAAACCAAGATGATAAGTATTAGAGGGAGTGTTATCTCGATATCCTCCAAGCCTCTAAAATTCTTGTTGTTGATGTATTGAACTTCTTCAGGAAAATGTGATTCTTCAACAACAACTGATGGTCCCTTAGTGTCTGATGTACTCACTTTATTCATGGCTGCTATATGTGTAGTCAATGTCGATACTTGAGCAGTGAGTGATGTAATTGGATCCACAGTATAAACTCCAGTTGTCCTCTTTACTCCCCACCTCTCACACGGCCACTGGTAGCTATTTATAGTCATCTTCTCAAGCAAGTCATAAGCTTGATATGGAGATTTGGCAAAGATCATGCCACCAGCCGCTGCATCCAATGTTCCTCGTGTTTGCCCATTTAAACCATTGTAGAATAGTTCAATTTGCACCCAGTCTTCAAAACCATGATTTTGTCATTTCCTCAACAACTCATTATACATTTCCCACGCCTCATACAAATGCTCAAAATCATTCTGCCTAAAAACTCTGATCTCGATCTTCAACTGTGCAGATTTCGTGGGGGAAAGTATTTAGCAAGGAACTTCGTTGCCAACTCCTGCCATATTGTGATGCTCCCCAATGGAAGTGATTGGAGCCATCCTCTTGCTTGATCAGTGAGAGAAAATGAAAACAAACGTAGTCTAATAATATCATCAGGAACATTATTAATATTTACCATGTCAGCAATCTCCAGGAAATTTCTCAAGTGCACGTGAGGATCTGAAGTGGTGGTTCCAGCAAACTAGTTCTGCTGAACCATATTTATCAGAGCAGGCTTAAGCTCGAAATTGTTTGCATTTATGGTCCCCCGAGCAATGCCATAATAATGATTGTTTATCATTGGTCGGAAGTGATCTCTGATAGGTATAGCCTCTGGCGGGTTACGTCTGGAGTCCTATCAGTTTTCATCCATGGCTTGGATCTCTTCTCTTCTTAATTTTCTTAGTCTTCGTGCAGCTCTTTCGATCTTCGGATCAAAGATAAGCAAGTCAGGGCTTTGCCATCTTCGCATGCACGGTCAAACAGAGAAAATGAATAAATCAACAATTATTAAAATGAAATAAAAAAACAGCTCTAAATTAAAATCTAGACTAATTAGTAACAATATTGATTTAAATTTCAATTTGACACCCTCCGACAACGGTGCCAAAAACTTGTTGCGTATTTTCAGCTCGCAAGCGCATGGTTGTCAAGTTTTAATATATGTGAGTAAAGTATCGCTTCTACGAGGAGTGTGTATGTAAAAATATATCGGTGTTTGTAATTAAAATAGTCACGACTTTATCTAGAAAAATCAATAAAAGGTTTGGTTTGCTGAAAATGAATTAATTGCAAATAAATATTAATCTAATCATTGAATCGAGAACATATCAATGAAAGAAAATATCTAGAGGAGAGATATCACTAAGTTTCCATGATAATTATTTCCGGTTGAATTCATATTCATGAATTCCAAATATTTAATGTCCAAGAACACTTAATTATTTTATTCCTCATTCCCAAATGACGAATAAATTGTATCATTCAAACTTCGATCCAAACATTCCTAATAAGAATCTAAGTTTAAATGATAAATGCAAACGATGTTCTTACCTAGGACTGGCTAAAGTTATACGACTTCCGAACGATATAAACATTCAACGATGTGTTTTTAATGATCTATAATCATAGTCTCTCTCTCGAGTTGTAGAATTAATCAGACAACAACAATTTATTACCAGTAAACTGAAGTCGAATAAAAACAAAGAAACACAATTAAACCAAAAGAAATTCAATCATATAAACAACCGAATCAAATTATCGTATCAACAAAGCTACGTCATCCTCTAGATTTAAAAATTAGTTCATAACAAAATCTAAACAAAAAAAAGACGTGTTTGAAGGTTTAGACATCACAACACACGACAATAAAGGTGAAGGAATCATATAACAAATCAGAAGTGGCATCTTTGTCCCCAGATTTGTCGTTCTTCATCTTCGTGAGCGATCTTTGCACTCCAAATCTTCTTCTTGTGCTTCCTCTCATCTCTTGTGTGAAATATGCTCCCCAAAACAGCCGTCTCCTCCTGAAAACCTTTTTTTTTTCCTTTTTTTGTATCTTTCGTTCCGTGAGCTCAATCTCATTTGAAGTTTCTTGCTGTCATTAGCGTCGTGGCTCTGCTTGGGCAGCTCTTAGGCACGAATGTGTCGAGGTTGTGGCGCTGCGGTTCTTGCTCCTTAGCGCCTAGGCGTTCGTGGTTAGGCAGTTGATCGCTGCGGAGCTGAGTATCAGTGCCTAGGCGCGTATCTCTCCGCAATGTGGATGTCGCGGCTGCTGGTCAGCGCCTAGGCGCTTGTTGCTCGGCATGATAGTGCTGCGGCTCTTGTCCCCCGAACACAGTAGCATTGTGGCTCTCTTCCATCAACCGTTTTACAAAAAAATTGCCTCTAATCTTCATCAATAATCCAGTAATGGTTTATCTCTTGCACGACACAAAAATAACAAAATACCACGCGTAATTCTATCCGAAACTAACATAATTCAAATGGATTCTCATATAAATTAAGTGCAATTCTCGCACTTATCAGAAGTCCATAATACTCCGTACTCCATTCATTGCAGACATTGTCTTGGTGGCCGGGCATGAAACGAAACATCTTGCGTTTTGTGTTTGAGTGTTTGACATGCCAGCAAGTTAAGACAGAACATCAGAGGCCAGCAAGGAAGCTTAAGCCACTTCCAATTCTCGAGCGAAAATGGGAAAATATAACGATGGATTTTGTAGTGGGATTTCCAAGGACTATCAAGGGGATTCAATGACATCTGGGTGATAGTTGATCGTCTTACAAAATCAGTGCACCTTCTACCTATTAAGACGAGATTCAATGTGACATAGTATGCAGAGCTTTACATCCGAGAGATAGTCCAATTGCACTGAATTCCAGTATCTATTGTTTCGGACAGAGATCTGAGGTTCACATCATCCTTCTGGAAGAGTTTGCATCCAACTATGGGGATGAAGTTGTTGTATAGTACAGAATTTCATCCTCAGATCGATGGTCAGTCCGAAAGGGTGATTCAAATTCTGGAGGATTTACTCCAAGCTTGTGACCGATTTCCAGGGCAGCTGGGAACCGAAGTTACTTCTAGTGGAGTTTACTTATAACAATACCTCCCAATCGTCTGTAGGTAGGGCTCCTTATGATGAACTTTATGGGAGGAAGTGTAGATAACCGATATACTGGTATGAGGTTAGTGAAAAAGGATAGTTAGTTCTGGACTTGATCAAGCAGACACAGAACTATTAGTCAAAATCCGAGATAGGATCAAAACGGCTCAAAGCGCCCAGAAAATTTACGCCGATAAGCGGCGAAGGGAGCTTGAGTTTGCAGTAGGTGACCACGTGTTTTTGTAGATAGAATATATGAAAGATGTTATGAGATTTGGCAAGAAATGCAAACTCAGTCCGAGGTTCATAGGACCGTTTGAGGTCCTGGAGGAGATTGGAACATTAGCCTATAGAGTGACTTTGCCACCGATGCTGGCTAGAGTGCATAATGTGTTCCATATCTCGATGTTGCAAAAATACATGTCGAATCCTTCGCATGTGCTATATTATGAACTTCTGCAGTTGAATCCAAATATGTCTTACGAGGAAAGGTCTACGCAGATTCTAGATAGACAAGAAAGAAGGCTCCGGAATAAGGTCATTCAAATGGTCAAAGTCAAGTGGCTAAATCATTCGGACGAGGAAGCTACTTGGGAAATTGAGACATACATGAGGAGTCGCTACCTGGAATTATTTTGTGAGTTTTAATTTCGAGGATGAAATTTCAATTAAGGGAGGGGAGGAATTGTAAGGTCCAAAATACGATAACGTGATCTAACTGCATGCAAAAATATAGGAAAAATAGAACATATATAATTAAACTATTTTAATTGCATTAATTATATGTGATAGGCGTGTTTAAATGTTTAAAATATGATTTTCTATTAGAATGCATAAAACTGTGTTTCAAGGGTAATTCGATACGCAACAGAGGAACAGAGATCGGGGAGCGTAAATGAAAAATATTTTTTATTAAATGATTATTTTTAACTATTTAATCTATGGTATATTTGTTATGTAATTTTCGAAAATGGTGTTTTTGAGATGTTTTTACATGTCAAGTCATATTTTAAACCGATAATTGATTTTTGACGAATACAAAGACTTTTTGGAGACTCGTTTAATATTTTGAAAAATTTCCTGAACGAAATATTTTTCATACATTTAAATGGGCCTATTGGGCCTATTGTACTAAGGTTATTGGGTCCATATGTCTACCCTATTATTTATATCAAAAGATGAAATTTCCATGCCCTAAAACTCTCAAAACACACGCCTCAAGCATAAGAGTCATAGGGTTTTCTCTCCCTAGCCACACGCACACACATGATTAAGGCACTTCACGTGGGTTTTTTGAAGGATAAAATGCAGCAAGGTCTTCCCCGTCTCTCCGACAGCGTTCTTTCGCATCAAGGCTTGAATATTCATGTGTGATACACACAAAAGCACGCCTTATTCCTTCTTTTCCCATCATTCATGTCATAATACATGTGATTATAATTGTTTGCATGAAAAATCTGATACCTTCTTATTTATTTTTGTTTTTATGCATTATACATGGAAGACATGATTTTTCTTGCATGATTTTTTATGGTTCTTGTTAAAAGGAAAGGGCTACCAGGTTAGGGATGTTAGGGGCTCGATTTACAGCGAATTTAAGGACTCTTAGATGCACGGTTAAGGAATGGAAAGAAAGGGCAAGGGCTGCACGATTTTTGAATTTCAACAAAAGCTAGGGCACGGTTTTGGAAGGAAATAGAAGAAGAGGTTGTGCAGTAGCTGTCCAGGCAAGGGGTTGGGCTTTTGAGGGTCCTAACCACGAGCCACGGCGGTCCATGCATGGCTGGAGAGGGGTGAAAGGGTAGGTGCAAGGCTAGGGTGTTAGAGTAGGTGCTCGGCAAGCAAACTTGTGGCTCCGGTTTTATTGACTCTGATGTAAAACAATCTTTATTTTGATAATATTTTACGATTTTGTTCGATTATGGCATTATACTTTATCTGTATATCTATGCAAGCTGCATAGACAAATTTCTTGAATATACAATAGGTACCATGAGGTTTGCATCGCAATGTAAGATCATGAAACTCATTAGAAAGTATACTGTATATTCCAAACAAGTTCCTAGTCAAATCAGTCGTTTGAAACAAGGATAAAGGTCGCTCGAGCCCGAGACTAGCATCTGTGGAGTAAATGTCATGTTTCATTGGCAAGGGCATAGAGATGTCCATTCACACAGATGGGTAATCATATGATGATGCACTGAACAACCCTCCCTCAGACTGTCCAAGTGGTTCTCACTTATCGAGTTGAATAGTCCGCAGTTATGGTTGTACACCATTAGTCCTTTGACCCGGGACAATGTAAGGGCTATACGTACTAGCATGCACTTTGATCCTTCTACCGACGAGGTTGGGTGTAGTTTCGAAATACGTAGGAGCAAATACATTGCAGTCGGGGATTCACCGTTTACCTACGAGTAAAGATATCCTATTTTTTCTGATGAGTCAATAGTGCAAGGAATCTCTGGCCAGAGAAAGACATGTGCAGTTTGGAAAGGTGTTTCCTCACTTGTGCATACCATGACACGATTACTCAAAGATAAATCACATCGCTATCGAATTTATATGTAACTCTCGATATACCAATTGTTGCCGATTCGATCGGTATATATGTGTTGAAGAGACTGTACTGTATGTTAACCATGACTAAAGATTCTTGCGGGCACTATCAGTGATACCTAGGAGATCATGGGGCAATGCCACTAGATGCTCTTACCATGATCCGATGGGTGCAATCAGAAATGAATTCTGACATTCTTGATCAATGAGTTGAAAAAAGAATGGGGTTAACTAGGGTAAACCCGAATAAGAATAAATGTTATTCTGAATCACATGGAAATGTGAAATCACAGTTAGCTATATCTCTTAACTATTAAGGATCACAAAAGTATCGGATTCTGTGTTCCCATTGAGATAGTCAAATTTCAAGGAGTTGAAATTTGACGAATATAGTTTGATGGAGATCAAACAAGAAGCTTATAAAGGATTTAATGAGATTATTCCATATGATGGAAGAAATTGAAGTTCGCATGGTTGCTAAATAAGGAAGGAAAGTGGAACTGCCTGTTTTAGTAAATGAGTTTACAAAAATGACAGCTGCCAAATATGGTAACTGTCATATATGGTATATTCTATATTTGGTAAAAGAAAATTTTGATCTTCGAAATTTTCGATTTTCATTATATGAATAAGTCTTGTATCCTTGATACATCGGAGCTCTCGGATCGTCAATCGGGGTTATGATGATTTCAGAATAATTTATTTAGTGAATTGAGAATTTACTAATTAAATGATTGTGCTAGTAGTGTTGACTAATTACATGCACAAATTCCCATAAATATTTTAGAAGAGTCTAGAATTAAATTAACTAAGGAGTTAGTTTATAAATTAAATAATGGTTATTTAATTTAACCTACATATACATGTATACATTTTATATGGTGACATAAAATATGTGTATATGATATTATTGTATCATGTATTATTAAAAATTAATAAATACATTATATATTATTTATATGGGAGTTTAAATATGATGAAATTATTAGAGTCTTTGTGGGAGAGGAGCTCCCAATTAGATTAAAACTCTCTCTATATATACACCACTAGGATTCATAATTACTAACCATAATTTTTCACACAAAACACAAGAAAAAACTCCTTCCTTTCTCCCTTGAAAGTCACGGCCATCACCTAAAAATTTGTGGGAAGAAATTATGGCCAAAAGCAAATTCGATATGCTTAATTATTGATTAAGAATAAATAATTATTGGTTAATGATTGATTAAGAATCAATTAGCACAAAATCCATGATTATGAATCATGAAACTCACGGCCATCCCATAGATTTTGGGGAAAAATAATTCGGCCACTTTGTGTTCTTCCACGTCGCACCGTTGTCGCTACGCCGTCTTCAGATTTTGGAAATTCGGAGATTACAATTTCAACACACAAATCATTTGGATTTTCTAGTGCAAACCAATCAAGGAAGACATTCTTTGATCATGGACCTAATTAGGCGATCAAAAGAGAAAGCCATTCGTAGGGATTTACGAGAACGACTATATCCGCCTAAACACCGGAATAGTTTGGAGTCCAAGATTTTAGAACGCAAAGTTAAAATTCTTAGAACAACCTATGGATATTTCTAAACACACAACGCCCAAGAACAAAAATTTTAAATTTCCACTGTGTCTTGGGTGCGAGAATATGATGTCCCAACATAGGGCACAACCTAGCCGTGTTGCGCGCAAGAAGAACGAAACATGAACTTCCTCGTTCATGGCTCGCTAGGTCTGGTCCAAAGGGGTCCTGAAGACTGGTCAAGGTATGGTCTGGTTGGTTAAGGGATATGATCGAAGGAACGTAGGGCTTGTTGGGTTAGGGTTTTTCGAACATGGACAGAAAAATTCCAGCAGCTTCTATTCATTTCCAAGGGCTTTTGATGGCTTGAATTTTGTTCAAAGGGGGTTGATTAGGTGTGGTTAAGCTTTGGTAAAATTTTGGTAAAGTTTGGTTAAGATTCGGGTTAAAACCAGAACTTTGGTTCAAGCTTTAAAACGAATTACGAATTTAGTCGAGGGACCTAAGTTTACGTCTAAGAAATGTTCATGAGTTTGCTTTAAGTATTTACGTAAATTTGGATGGATTCGGGTCAAAGTTTTAAGGTCTAGGGGTAAAATAGGAAAACTAGGGTTTCAGGGCAAAACGATCATTTCAAACTTAAAAAATTTTAGGAGTCCTGGAAGTGCCCCGAATACGGTAATAAATGTTAAAATGTTTATTTTGAAAGGTTATGAAGTTTTTGATGGAAAATGATAAATGCTAAAAAAACTTGGTGAATGCTTGGTTTAAAGAAAAATGATATTTATACACGTATTTTTATAAAGTGATGGAAATCCTGAAAATGTTTTGAATGAAGTGACTTAATTGTAACTGTAAGAAAATGAGGATTCGTGAGGGAATAAACCCCAGTGGAACCCGTTTACGGGACTAAGCCCCGTGGGAACCCAATACCGAATTTCCACAAGCCAAGGCTCAGTAACGGAAAAGTGGTTGCTGGTGTCCCCGTCAACTATAGGCCAAGACAGAAAACGGAAAAGTGGTTATTGTTGCCCACTGCCTGATACCATGGTTACACCTTGATTGTTCAATCTACCGAAGGATGAAGGATGGTCACAATTAACGAACAAATTTCACCTAAAAAGAAATGTATATGTATTTGATGAAAAAAAGGTTTAAGTTTATTCACATAATGGTAAAGCTATTTTTATTAAAAGTATTTTTATTGTTGCATGTGAATATATACATATTACTTGTTAATATGGCTAAGGCTTGCTGAATCAATAGACTCACTAGGTGTGAATGATTCATGTGAGTATTTTATTGTGGAGACACGAGAGTTGGATGACTGAACTTGCTGGGCGGATGGTGCAGTAACCTGAGGACATTTGCTAGTTTTCCGCAAAGTTATTGATTTTACAGTACTTTATATATTTTGATGACTTTTGGAAGTAAAGAGTGGTTTTTGAGAGGTTTATGATGTTTATGCAATTTTTGAAAAAAATGTTAGTTCTAGGGTGACACAGAACTTAAAAATTTTTTGCATACAATACAAGCACAAAATTCACCAAAACCCTATGGATATTAAAATAACATACGACGTTTAATAACAGTTTCGAGCGTCGAAATTAAAAATTTAAAACTTCCGCTGGGTGGGATAAAACAGTACACCAACAGAGAGTCGTCTTCCTAGGAGCTCGGCTACAAGAGGCCTTAGATGAGTCCCTTTCAAGAATTGCCAGTCTTCGCGATCGAGGATGGAAGGGTCGACTTCGCATAAGTACAAACATTTTGAATCACTCTAGATCCAGGTAGATTCATGTTTTCGTAAAAGATTCAAGGAGTACAACGAGTCTTACTCCCAAATTGACATACCCTCACTTTTAGCAAGATCTCTCGTTGATTTGAGACATACTCCTGAATTCTTTAAAGGAGATCGGCTGAGACTCTTCTAGGCGAGGTCCGAGATGTAATTCCTTTGTTTGGATATAATTCCCCTCTTTCCTTGACCTTGGACCTCTTGGGTTATTCACCGAGCTAACCACCTCACTTCCTTGTTTGGAAGCATTCCTTGAAATTGTCCCCCTGGGGTTCATTGGGCTTAAATATATCGGACCCAAAATTTATTGGATTTGGCCGATCTCACCCCGCGAAATTATGCAATTTTCCATCATCAACCCTATAATCTTTTCCGATATAAACTAATCTGTTTCATTCTTAATCTTAACAAAAAGAATGCATCACGTTCTATTTATTGCTCACGCCAGATTACCAAATTAATTTAATTTTCTTGTTATATTGTTCTTGAAATTGAAATAATTTGTATTAATTGAATTGAATGGAAGATCGGAGCTAGGAATATAAACTAAGATCTTGATCTCGTGGGATTTAATATAAATCAATTATCTAAAATAAAACAGTGCCATATGATAAAGATGGGTACAAACCACAAATCCAAATCATTACATCCGATTTCCAATTTATATCGGATGATCACAAGCTATCACGTGTTAATATCACAATTCCAATATTTACGACTTGATCATCGCTATATAATGAATATAGTAGTAATAAAATCAACTCGGGACAAACGACGGTGTAATCCATTTGATTCGTTGAAGGATTTGAGTTTTGAGTTTTAAAAATATGAAAACCGATTTAACCCATCGGACTGGTCCGTCCCACCGCATAAAATTGGTCTGTTTAGCAGGTTGCACGTAAGACCGATCCATAAAACAGAAAAATTGATATAGTAACTTTGCAAGCATGTCAAATCTAACGGAGGGTTACAATCGACCCAAACTTTTGGCTACTTTTGACATGTAAGTTAAAATTCATTAAATTATATTCAAATTTTTAACTTTGATATGAAATCGATTTAAAATGTTAATCCAAAGTTTCTTGTCAAATCCATCTACTCAAACACAAAGTGTTGAAAATCTTATAAATTTTTGTCAAGAAGACAATAAATTGTTAGAGAAGAAATAAAATGTGAACGTTATGAGAACAAGGAAATGGTGTGGGGAATCAGTCAATAATACATATTGAATTTTCAAAGAGACTCAGTCTGCCTTGTCTTTAACAACGATTAAATCAACACCATTGATCTTTTGTCCTCCGTACCACAAAGTCTCCATTACCAAGTACGATATATATCTTGCAAACTCGATCGACTCCATTTTTATTGCAGAAAGTTTCAGTAATTCTCTCTAGTTCGCAAGGAAGATGAAGTTCCCGTTGCTGATAATCTCTCTGCTGATCTTTTTCATGAATCCTGCTCCGATTTCGGCACATTTCTTCCCCAATATCACGTCGATTCCGGCATCATTGATCCCCAATGCCACAGGCTGGGAGGAGTTTAACAAGCTTCTGGGCTGCAGACATGGGATGAAAGTCGATGGGTTAGCTAAGCTCAAGAAGTACTTCCAGTATTTCGGATACCTTAATTCTGCTTACGCGGATTTCTCCGACGAATTCGACGACCCCTTCGAGTCCGCCGTCAAAATCTACCAGCTCAACTTCAACCTCAACACCACCGGAGTTATAGACGCGCCGACTTTGAAGCACATCGTGCAGCCCCGATGCGGCAACCCCGATGTGGTAAACGGGACCTCCACGATGCGTTTCGGGAAACCATCGAGCACGAATTCTACCATCCACGCGGTCGCACATTACTCGTTCTTCCCAAACAGGCCCAGCTGGCCGGCCAGCAAGAGCCAGCTCACGTACGCGTTCCTGCCGGAGAATCAGGTCCCGCTGACCGTGCAGAACCTGTTCTCACGCGCGTTCGACCGGTGGTCGGAGGTGACCACGCTGACCTTCACGCAGATAACGTCGTTCCGGCAGTCGGACATCAAGATCGGGTTCTTCAGCGGCGACCACGGCGACGGAGAGCCGTTCGACGGGGTTCTGGGCACGCTGGCTCACGCGTTCGCACCGACGGTGGGGAGGATGCATCTGGACAACGACGAGAACTGGGTGATCAACGGCGACTTCATCAACGCCGGCCCGATGTCGGCGGTGGATCTCGAATCAGTGGCGGTTCACGAAATCGGGCATTTACTCGGGTTGGGTCACAGCTCCGTCAAAGATGCAATAATGTACCCGACAATCCCGTCGGGTGTGAGGAAAGTGGAGCTAGCAAACGATGATATCACGGGTATCCAGGTGCTATACGGGGCGAACCCTAATTTAAATGGGTCGGGCCCTATTTTGGTTCCGAGACAGGAGAGGGATTCCAGTTCGGGTCATTCGTTTTCGGGTCGTGGGGTTCTTCTATTTATTGTTGGATTATTCTCTTATTCTTTGTTTAATTTGATTTAAATATTTTGTTTACTAATATTTTTTTTAGATACCTATTATTTTTTTTAAAAAAATAATTATTTTAATATTTGTATATATGTCGGATTTTTTTAATGAAAATTCTTCGTCATTTAGCGGGTTCAACTTTCCAAGTAGATTGTACAAGATTAAAATATAGAAAATGGCATGTTTGATCTTCTTGTCCGAACTCCCGATTATATACGTTTTCCCTTCTTCTGTTTTTCCATTTATCTTAGGATTAAGTCTTTTGTGAGATGATTTCACTAATCTGTATCTACTTGACGGGTCAACCTTACCGATATTCACAATAAATTAAATGACCCAAATAAGATATTCCTCACAAAATACGGCCAGTGAGACTGTCTCACACAAATTTTTGCCTTATCTTATATATATCTATATTTGAAGCATTTTTTACTAATGTATTTTATTAACTGTGTACTAGAAATGTGTAACTATTTATTGAATAAATTAAATTAAAAAATAGAAAGTTTATTTTTAAATTTTATTTTTCCAATGTTTTTTAAATTTATGTAAAAAACAATATTATTAGAATCGAGTTATAGTTTAAATGGTAGTGAATAAACTCTTTAAAAAAATTTGAATTGTATATTGTTCTTAACAATTTTTAAGATATTAAGAACTAGTGTTACTGAACCACTTTAAAATATAGTAAGCGTGAAAACGGTCCGATTTGGCTAAAGATAAAAAAAGCGGTTGACACCTTAACAAGGAACGGTCGGAAAATTTGAATGACAAGAAATGTGAAGTGCGTGAATAGATGATACGATATTTTTATGGATGTTTGGATATAAAACTCATACGTCACAATTTCTTCCACTTAGAAAAGTTTGTACTAAAAGACTTAAGCTTTACAACGTCTGTAAGAGTCCACTTCAATTAGAACTTATTACACTTTTTAAATTCAAACTCTTAGTATGTTAGAGTAGGTACCCAACGAGCCAATTTGCAGTTTGCATTTTATTTACTCTTATGTACCAACAATTTTTATTTTAATAATATTTAACGGTTTTATCCAGTTATAGAAATTATATTATCTATATACACATTCAAGCTGCATAGATAAAATGTAAGGCCTGAGATTTGATCATTGTAATACGAAATTATTTAATTGATAATTGATGTGATTATCGAAGGAAAAGCCCGAGAAAGACAAGAGAAGACATGAGTTAAGCGTGAGACCAGAAGGTCTCGCGCATATGCGCGGAGACGAGACGCGCATATGCGCAAGCAGCTATATGCCGAGGCAGTAAGTCTCCCGCATACGCGCGAGCTGCTATATGCCGAGACAGTAAGTCTCGCGCATATGCGCAAGACAGGGTGCGCATATGCGCGAGCAAGAGTTATGTACAAGCGCTGAGACAGTAGGTCTCGCGCATATGCGCGAGACTAGGCGCGCATATGTGCAAGCAGGGAATTTCTTTAAGTGCCGAGAAAGTAGGTCTCGCGCATACGCGCCAGTGTTGGACGCGCATATGCACGAGACGTGCTGAAGAAAGGATGAGCCACATGTATATACATGCATATCAACATGTAAGTTTCTTCATTCTTCCTTCAGAACTTGCAGCAAAGAACCGAAACCTCCATAGAGTTCTCAAGTCTTCATATCTTAGAATTTCAGTTGTACAAGATCCGGCCTTCAGAATTTCAATCCGAGTCTAATTCCGTGCTTCTCTCGTCAAACGCTTAAAAAGTATATGAGTTTATTTACTTTTCATCATGGTTCGAAAATTTATTGTTGGGGGAATCATAATTTGATCTTTATTACGTGTTCCTGAGATTGTGATACTCGTATAATCGAAATCGGATTGAAGAACGGACAACCTATGTAATTGTTATCATTTTCCAGATTTTCTATGATTGAGATTATGCAGATTTTGAGAATATCAGCTTGTGTTTGTTATGATTATGAGTTGTTGAGATTGGTATCTATTGATATTGAGTTGCCGAGGTATTTTGAGATTGTGCCGTTATGCCGTCGAAACGTAATTAGATTGAGAATTCTTGTGTTGGGTTGTATATTGATATTGTACATCTCGAACATGTTATTCCAGATTGATATTGCAACTTGAAATAGAGAATTCAACTTCAGAATTGGTAAAAGAACGAGTCAAATCCAAACCCCAAGAAAAGAAAGGTATAAATCAATGTTAAACCGAGAAGATACAACTCGAGAAAGAGATAGCTTGAGTTTCTCAAAAACAACATACTTTATTGTAATTGCTTTGATGTGTTTGCAATTCTTGAGATTGATATGCTTGGTCTATTGAGTTATAGCAAAGCATGTTTTATGAGTCTTTGGTAGAGATTCCAGGTCACTGGACATTTGGTTTATATCGATGTGCTTAGGAGAAGATCGACTCCTATTGTAGAGATTCGTTATAAAGGGTCAATTTCTAGGAATAAGAATGTACCACAATCTAGCTGGGAAGAGTAGGTGGGAGACTTGTTACGTTCTTATTCAAACCGGGATCCCTAGATAAGAGTCGAGTCAAGATTAAGAGTTTAAGAGTTTGATTTAAAGCTTGATATTTCTTTATGTTTTATTAGATTATAATACATGTTGTTTACAAATGTTATATGCTTTTAAAAAGTGTGATAAGTTCTAATTGAAGTGGACTCTTACCGGGATCCCTAGATAAGAGTCGAGTCAAGATACATGTTGTTTACAAATGTTTTCTCACCGGAGTTATCCGGCTGTTATTGTGTTTGTATGTGTGCATGGCAACAGGTGGGACAGGATCAGGGTCGAGAAAAGGATGAACGATCGAGATTAGAGTGGACATCCGGGCTTAGAAGTAGAATGGGCTTCCAACACTTGACATGTAGTCGTTGAACCCTAGTTTGTTGTGATTGTATATTGTACAAGACTTGTACTTCTGATCTTGTTGTAGATATTGCACTTGATTTTGTAATTTGAATAAGATGGAACCTAACTTGTTATAGAAATTTGTACACTTGTTTATAAGGTGTTCAACATTTAAAAAAAAAATTTTGCGACCCAATTTATTTAATTGATACATTTAATCCTAATGATTATTGAAAAGAATGAATTAGCGTCCGGGTCCCCACATCAGGTGGTATCAGAGCTGAATTTTCCTTAGACTGGGATAGAAGCGAGTGAGCAGGGTAGATTGAGTTTTCTTTCCTACTTTTGTGATGCTAGCATGTTTTATTGCTTTAGAAAATACATGTTTACCTGATTATCTGATTGATTGGAAACGTGTATTATTGAAAGAATGAATCAGAACCGATTCTTGATCAGAGGTATGATGATCGGAGGAGGACTGAGACAGATTTGTTATATTTGGTTACTAACCCTTTTGATAATCAGATATGCCTCCTCGAAGAATCCCAAAACAGGGTAGTACTTCTACTAATCCGATGGATGTTACAGCGACACCCATGGAAACATTACTGAAGAGATTTCAGTCATTCAAACCGCCGACCTTGAAGGGCACTGAGAAATCTATTGATTGTGAGAGTTGGCTTGATGATATTGAAATGCTGTTTGATTCACTTGATTAAACAGATGAGCGAAGAGTTAGACTGATTGAGCATCAATTGCATGACGTTGAAAAGAATTGGTGGCTCACAACCAAGAGGGCTTTGGAGCATCGAGGTACGGTTATTCTTGAAAGATATTTAAAGCTGAATTTTATCAACGATTCTTCCCAGTATCGTACCAAAAAGACAAGGGTGCAAAGTTTGCTCATCTGAGACAGGGTCATTTGAATATTGAAGAATATGTGGCCAAATTCTCTACCTTGCTACGATTTGCTCTTCATGTTGCTGATAATGATGAAGCCATGGCTGATCAGTTTATTAATGGGTTGAATCCCGAGATCTTTACACTGGTAAATACCGGGCGATCAAATAATTTTGCTGATGCTTTGAATAGAGCAAAAGGAGCAGAAGCGGGCCTGATCAGGCAGAACGGAGCTTCGTATGTTGTTCCAGCACCGAAACAGCAACCACCTTCCACCCAGTTCCACCAACCTCCTCCCAGATTTGATAGTGGTGGTAGCAGCAGTGGAAAGAAAGATAATTTGAAAGCTCGAGGAAAACAGTTTAAAAAGTCTGGTAGTAGTTCATCTAGCTCCAGTGGTTCACGACAGAACCAGAGTTACACAAGGGTCTATTGCAGAACTTCTGGAAGAAGACATCCAATAGAGCAATGCCAAGGAATGTTTGGAAGTTGCAATATCTGTCGACAGTAGGGACATTTTGCCAGAATCTATCAACAACGAGGTTCTCAACGATCCCAGGGAGCAGAATCATCTGGATCAGTGGCTCAGGTTGATAGACGATCATCTGCTGTTCACTCTTTCCATCCACCTACTACTCAGTCACAGCCGAGGCCAGGAGGAAGCCAGACTGTTAGCCAACCTCCGAGACCGCAGGCCAAAGTATTTGCATTCACTGAAGAACAGGCACAGGAAGCACCTGATGATGTTGTTGCAGGTAACTGTTCTCTTTGTGGTTACTCTGCGTATGTATTGATTGATACGGGTGCATCCCACACTTTTATCTCTGAGCGATTTGCATTGATACATTATTTTCCTGTTGAGTCATTATCTGCTGTAGTATCTGTCTCTTCACCTTTGGGGAGAGGTCTTATATCAGTGAAGTCTGTTAGACGTTGTATACTGCAGTAGGATGGGAATGAGATTGAGTTAAATTGTATTGTACTCGGTTTGTCTGATTTTGACTGCATTATTGGTATCGATATGCTGACAAAGCACAGAGCTACCGTAGATTGTTTCCAGAAAATTGTAAGATTCAGACCTGAGATGGCTGATAAATGGAAATTTTACGGTAAGGTTCCAGAGCTCGAATTCCTTTGATATCTGCTTTGTCTATGACTCGATTATTACAGAAAGGAGCAGAGGGATTCCTTGTGTATTCAGTAGATATACTGAAATCGAGCCCTTCATTTGCAGATTTGCCAGTGGTATGTGAGTTTGCTGATGTCTTTCCAGATGAGATTCCGGGTTTGCCTCCAATCCGAGAAATAGACTTCAGCATTGAATTAATACCAGGTACAGTACCTATTTCTAAAACTCCATACAGAATGACACCAATTGAATTGAAAGAATTGAAAGATAAGTTAGAAGATTTACTAGCTAAGGGATACATCAGACCGAGTGTTTCTCCTTGGGGTGCTCCAGTACTATTTGTCAGAAAGAAAGACGGTTCTATGAGATTCTGTATTGACTATCGGCAATTGAACAAGGCTAAGATAAAGAATAAATATCCTTGCCTCGTATTGACGATTTATTTGATCAGTTGCAGGGTTCTTCTGTTTATTCCAAGATCGATTTGAGATCTGGATATCATCAAGTGAGATTCAGAGATTCTGATATATCAAAGACAGCTTTCAAAACCAAGTATGGCCACTATGAGTTTATAGTCATGCCGTTTGGTTTAACGAATGCTCCAGCTGTATTTATGGGTTTGATAAACCGTATATTTCAGAAGTATCTTGATGATTTTATGATTATTTTTATTGACGATATTCTGATTTATTCAAAGAATATGATTGATCATGATGAGCATCTTAGAACTGTATTAAGATTTCTGAGAACTGAGAAATAGTATGCTAAGTTGTCTAAATGTGATATTTGGCTGAAACAAGTAGTATTTTTGGGGCACATTATATCTGGAGATGGTATTTCTGTTGATCCTAGCAAAGTTGAGGCGGTGATCAGTTGGCCTAGACCGACATCTGTGCCAGAGATACGCAGTTTTATGGGTTTAGCGGGCTACTATCGTCGATTCATTAAAGATTTTTCCAGTATTGCTAAGCCGATTTGTTATGCCCGAGATTTTATCCGGTTAATCCGAGATTATTTATTGATAAATTTATGTGTTTATAGAAGGACAACTCAGAGAAAAGAAATTGGAAAGCAGGAGTATTGCATGTATGAAATCCAGTAAGTATCGCGCACATGCGCGGAGACGAGGCGCGCATATGCGCGAGAAGCACATGCCGAGACAGTAAGTCTCGCGCATGCGCGAGAAGGGGCGTACATATGCGCGAGATGTTGATTTCCATAAGTGCCGAGACAGTAGGTCTCGCGCATATGCGCGAGGACGGGGCGCACATATGCGCGAGAAGCAAAATTCTTTATGTGCCGAGACAGTAGATCTCGCACATATGGGCGAAGACAGGGCGCGCATATGCTCACACTAATGTATGAAAGGTTGCCACTTGTCTTGCCATGCATGGGGACATGTATAAACAAAGATTGCAATTCAATTTCCCTTCAGACTTTCAGCAGCAAGAACCGAGAGACCCCATGAAAGACTTGCAAAGTTCTTGAATTTTGATTTTGATTGTACAAGATCCGACCGTCATAATTTCAATCCGAGTCTAGTTCCGTGCGTCTCTCGACAAGAGCTTCAAAAGGGCGTAAGTTTTGCTACTTTCATTTATGGTTTGAAAACTTGATGTTGAAGGAATCATAATTTGATCTATATTATGTGTTCTTGAGTTTGTGATAATCGTATAATCGAAACCGGATCGAAGAACAGACATCGTATGCAATTGTTATCATTTTTTAGATTTGGTTTGATTGAGATTATACAGAAATTGAGAATATCAGCTTGTGTTTGTTATGATTATGAGTTGGGATTGATATCTATTGATATTGAGTTGCTGGATATATTGAGATTGTATTGTTATACCGTCAAAACAGAATTAGATTGAATTCCGATCATATCCAGTATTGTTTTGAGCTGTATATTGATATTGTAATCCTCAATAATGCGATTCCAGAGTTGGTATTAAAGGCTTCGAAGACTGAACAGAGCCAGACTGATATTTGATTTCGTTGACTAGATTGATCTACGAAAAAAAAGGTATAAATCAATGTTAAACCGGGAAGATACGACTCGAGTCAGAGATAGCTTGAGTTTCCCAAAACCACATAATTTATTGTAATTGCTTTGATGTTTGCAATTCATTAGATTGATATGCTTAGTCTATTGATTTATAGCAAAGCATGCATAGAGTCTTTGGCAGATGTGCCATGTCTTTGGCAGAGGTGCCAAGTCACTGGATATTTTGTTTATATCGATGTGCTTAGGAGTAGATTGACTTCTATTGTAGAGATTCGATATAGAATGCCAAAGTCTGGGAATAAGAACGTATAACCATCTAGCTGGGAAGAGTAGGTGGGAGACTGTTGCGTTCTTATTCAAACTGGGATCCCTAGATAAGAGTCGAGTCAAGATTATGAGTCGTAGAGTGTGATTTATTGTTTTGTATCGATTTATGCTTTCGTAGACTACGATTCATATTGTTTTATAAATGTTATATGCTTTTGTATATATTTATATGAATGCATGTATACGTTATTTATACTGGGAATATATTTCTCACCGGAGTTATCCGACTGTTGTTGTGTTTGTATGTGTGCATGACAACAGGTGGGACAGGCAGGGTTGAGAAGAGGATGAGAGATTGAGATTAGAGTAGAGATCCGGGATCAGAAGTAGAGTTGGCTTTCAACACTTGAGATGTAGTTGTTGAACCTTATTTTGTTATGACTTTCTTTTGTACAAGACTTGTACTTTGGATCATGTTGTAGATTTTAAACTTGATCTTGTAACTTGAATGAGATGGGACCTAACTTGTTATAGAAATTGTACACTTGTTTATAAGGTGTTCAACATTTTAAAAAAAATTTACGACCCAGGTTATTTAACTGATCCATTTGATACTAATGATAATTAAGAAGAATGAGTTAGCATCCGGGTACCCATAATAGGTGGTATCAGAGCAGTAGCTGTATGTCCTTAGACTGAGATAGAAGAGAGTGAGCGGCGTAGATTGAGTTTTCTTTCCTGCTTTTGTAATGCTAGCATCACAATATCATAGTATGACAACATGTTTTAATGCTTAGAAAATACATGTTTACCTGATTATTTGATTTGATTGGAAATGTGTAATATTGAAGAAATAAATCAGAACCGATTCTTGATCAGAAGTATGATGATAATAGGAGGACTGAAACAGATTTGTTATATTTGGTCGCTAACCATTTTGATAATCAGATATGCCTCCTTTAAGAATCCCAGAACAGGGTAGTACTTCTACTAATCCGATGGATATTACAGCGACACCCATGGAAACATTGCTGAAGAGATTTCAGTCATTCAAACTGCCGACCTTGAAGGGCACTGAGAATTCTATTGATTGTGAGAATTGGCTTGATAACATTAAAATGCTGTTTGATTCCCTTGACTACACAGATGAGCGAATAGTTAGACTGATTGGGCATCAATTGCATGACGTTGCAAAGAATTGGTGGCTCACAACCAAGAGGGCTTTGGAGCATCGAGGTACAGTTATTACTTGGAAGATCTTTAAAACAGAGTTCTATCAACGATTCTTCCCAGTGTCGTACCGAAAGGAAAAGGGTGCAGAATTTGCTATTCTGAGACAGGGTCATTTAAATATTGAAGAATATGTGGCCAAATTCTCTACCTTGCTACGATTTGCATTGATACATGATTTGCCAGTTGAGTCATTAACTGCTGTAGCATCTGTCTCTTCACCTTTGGGGAGAGGTCTTATATCAGTGAAGTCTGTTAGACGTTGTATACTGCAGTAGGGTGGGAATGAGATTGAGTTAAATTGTATTGTACTCGGTTTGTCTGATTTTGACTGCATTATTGGTATCGATATGCTGACCAAGCACAGAGCTACCGTAGATTGTTTCCAGAAAATTGTAAGATTCAGACCTGAGATGGCTGATAAATGGAAATTTTACGGTAAGGTTCCAGAGCTCGAATTCCTTTGATATCTGCTTTGTCTATGACTCGATTATTACAGAAAGGAGCAGAGGGATTCCTTGTGTATTCAGTAGATATACTGAAATCGAGCCCTTCATTTGCAGATTTGCCAGTGGTATGTGAGTTTGCTGATGTCTTTCCAGATGAGATTCCGGGTTTGCCTCCAATCCGAGAAATAGACTTCAGCATTGAATTAATACCAGGTACAATACCTATTTCTAAAACTCCATACAGAATGACACCAATTGAATTGAAAGAATTGAAAGATAAGTTAGAAGATTTACTAGCTAAGGGATACATCAGACCGAGTGTTTCTCCTTGGGGTGCTCACGTACTATTTGTCAGAAAGAAAGACGGTTCTATGAGATTCTGTATTGACTATCGGCAATTGAACAAGGCTAAGATAAAGAATAAATATCCTTGCCTCGTATTGACAATTTATTTGATCAGTTGCAGGGTTCTTCTGTTTATTCCAAGATCGATTTGAGATCTGGATATCATCAAGTGAGATTCAGAGATTCTGATATATCAAAGACAGCTTTCAAAACCAAGTATGGCCACTATGAGTTTATAGTCATGCCGTTTGGTTTAACGAATGCTCCAGCTGTATTTATGGGTTTGATAAACCGTATATTTCAGAAGTATCTTGATGATTTTATGATTATTTTTATTGACGATATTCTGATTTATTCAAAGAATATGATTGATCATGATGAGCATCTTAGAACTGTATTAAGATTTCTGAGAACTGAGAAATAGTATGCTAAGTTGTCTAAATGTGATATTTGGCTGAAACAAGTAGTATTTTTGGGGCACATTATATCTGGAGATGGTATTTCTGTTGATCCTAGCAAAGTTGAGGCGGTGATCAGTTGGCCTAGACCGACATCTGTGCCAGAGATACGCAGTTTTATGGGTTTAGCAGGCTAATATCGTCGATTTATTAAAGATTTTTCTAGTATTGATAAACCAATTACTCAGTGGACTCAGAAGAATGCCCCGTTTGTTTGGTCAGAGGCGTGTGAATCCAGCTTTCTAGAGTTGAAGAAGAGATTAACCAGTGCTCCTGTGTTGACTATTCCGTCAGGTACTGGTGATTTTGTTGTTTATTGTGATGCTTCTCACAAAGGAATAGGTTGCGTTTTGATGCAGTGAGGACATGTTATTGCTTATGCTTCAAGACAATTGAAACCACATGAGACTCGCTACCCGATTCATGATCTTGAATTGGCTGCCATCGTATTTGCATTGAAGATTTGGCGTCACTACCTATATGGTGAGAAATTCGAAATTTGTTCTAATCAAAAGAGTTTGAAATATCTATTTTCACAATCAGAACTGAATATGAGACAACGAAGATGGCTTGATTTATTGAACGATTTTGATTGTGAAATCAAATACTATCCGGGGAAATCAAATGCAGCAGTTGATGCACTAAGTCGAAAGGTATGTTCTTTATCCTTATCGACGATTGGTGTTTCGAATTTTATTGAAGATTGTTGTCTTTCTGGATTAGTATTTGAGATAGATTGTCAACCTCTGAGACATAATGCTAGTCAAGTTGAACCAGAATTGATTTTTCGAATGAAAGAAGCACAGAAAGTTGATCAGAATGTTCAGAACTCGATTTTGATGGTCAGATCAGGGCATCAATCAGAATATCAAGTTCGTGATGATGTATTGTATGTGAATAATCGACTTGTTGTGCCAGATATTTCAGACTTGAAACAGCAGATTTTGACAGAAGCGCATTGTAGTCGTTTGAGTATTCATCCTAGCGGCAGAAAGATGTACAATGATCTGAAGAAACAGTTTTGGTGGAAACAAATGAAATCAGACATTACAGAGTTTGTATCCAAATGTTAGAATTGCCAACAGGTGAAAGCAGAAAGGAAGAAACCAGGAGGTCTGTTGCATAGCTTATCTATTCCAGAATGGAAATAGGATCACATTTCCATGGATTTTGTTACGAAGCTACCACGATCCTTCCGAGGTTGCGATGTGATTTGGGTCGTTATTGACAGACTAACCAAATCCACATGTTTTATTCCTTACAGAATGACATACAGACATGACTAGATAGCAGAGATTTATGTCAGAGAAATGGTCAGATTGCATGGCATGCCAAAGTCCATTGTATCAGATCGTGATCCTCGATTTACTTCACACTTTTGGCACAGTTTGCAACAAGCTCTAGGTACGAAATTACATTTGAGTACTGCATATCATCCTCAGACAGACGGACAATCAGAGCGGACTATCAGACATTGGAGGATATGCTGAGAGCTGTAGTGCTAGATTTTGGCACTAGCTAGCAAGATTCTTTGCCACTTTGTGAATTTTTGTACAACAACAGCTATCAGACGAGTATAGAGATGGCTCCGTTTGAAGCGTTGTACGGCAAGAAGTGCAGATCCCCTCTTTATTGGGATGAGATATCTGAGGTACCTGAACTTGAACCTAATATGATTCGAGATATGACTGAGAAAGTGAAGCTGATTCAACAGAGAATGAAGACAACTCAAGATAGACAGGCCAAATATGCAGATATTCGACATCGACCATTAGAGTTTGAGCAAGGAGAGAGAGTATTTCTGAAGATTTCTCCTTTCAGAGGCATTGTCAGATTTGGCAAAAAAGAAAAATTATCTCCTCGTTATATTGGTCCGTATGAGATTCTGGAGAAGATAGGTACTCGTGCCTATCGACTCGCTATTCCGCCTTCTCTATCTAGTATACATGACGATTTTCATGTATCTATGTTGCGAAAATATCTTCCTGATGCTTCCCATGTTCTTCAGCCAGACGAGGCAGAATTTGATGAAACTCTGAGTTATTTTGAAAAACCGATCCAGATTCTAGATCGTAAAGAAAAACCGATCCAGATTCTAGATCGTAAAGAAAAACAGCTCATAACAAAGACTATTCCGCTTGTGAAAGTTCATTAAAGTCGTCATGGCATTGAAGAGCTACTTGGGAAACTGAATCAGATATGAGACAGAAATTTCCAGAATTATTTCATTGATGTGAGTTTTTTATTTAGTTTATGTTATATCTTCTTCTTTTATGTGATTTGATTACCTGTGATTTCGGAGACGAAATCAGATCTTAGAGGAGGAGAATTGTAATGCCCGAGATTTTATCCTGTTAATCCGAGATTATTTATTAATAAATTGATGTGATTATAGAAGGACCACTCAGAGACAAGAAATTGGAAAGCAGGAGTATTGCATGTATGAAATCCAGTAGGTATCGCGCACATGCGCGGAGACGAGGTGCGCATATGCGCGAGAAGCACATGCCGAGACAGTAAGTCTCGCGCATATGCGTGAGAAGGGGCGCATATATGCGTGAGATGGTGACTTCCATAAGTGCAGAGACAGTAGGTCTCGCGCATATGCGCGAGGACGGGGCGCGCATATGTGCGAGAAGCAAAATTTGTTATGTGCCGAGACAGTAGGTCTCGCGCATATGCGCGAAGACAGGGCGCGCATATGCGCAAACACTAATGTATGAAAGGTTGCCACTTGTCTTGCCATGCATGGGGACATGTATAAACAAAGATTGCAATTCAATTTCCCTTCAGACTTTCAGCAGCAAGAACCTAGAGACCCTATGAAAGACTTGCAAAGTTCTTGAATTTTGATTTTGATTTTGATTGTACAAGATCTGACCGTCAGAATTTCAATCCGAGTCTAGTTCCGTGCATCTCTCGACAAGAGCTTCAAAAGGGTTTAAGTTTACTACTTTATTTTATTGTTTGAAAACTTGATGTTGAAGGAATCATAATTTGACTATATTATGTGTTCCCAAGTTTGTGATAATCGTATAATCGAAACTGGATCGAAGAACAGACACCGTATGCAATTGTTATCATTTTTTAGATTTGATTTGATTGAGATTATACAGAAATTGAGAATATCAGCTTGTGTTTGTTATGATTATGAGTTGATATTGATATCTATTGATATTGAGTTGCTGGATATATTGAGATTGTATTGTTATGTCGTCGAAATAGAATTAGATTGAATTCTGATCATATCCAGTATTGTTTTGAGCTGTATATTGATATTGTACTCCTCAATAATGCGATTCCAGATTTGGTATTAAAGGATTCGAAGACTGAACAGAGCCAGACACATATTTGATTTTGTTGACTTGATTGATCTACGAAAAGAAAGGTATAAATCAATGTTAAATTGGGAAGATACGACTCGAGTCAGAGATAGCTTGAGTTTCCCAAAACCACATACTTTATTGTAATTGCTTTGATGTTTGCAATTCATGAGATTGTTATGCTTAGTCCATTGATTTATAGCAAAGCATGCATAGAGTTTTTGGCAGATGTGCCATGTCTTTGGCAGAGGTGCCAAGTCACTGGATATTTGGTTTATATCGATGTGCTTAGGAGTATATCGACTCCTATTGTAGAGATTCGATATAGAATGCCAAAGTCTGGGAATAAGAATGTACAACCATCTAGCTTGGAAGAGTAGGTGGGAGACTGTTGCGTTCTTATTCAAACCGGGATCCCTAGATAAGAGTCGAGTCAAGATTATGAGTCGTAGAGTGTGATTTATTGTTTTGTATCGATTTATGCTTTCGTAGACTACGATGCATATTGTTTTATAAATATTATATGCTTTTGTATATGTTTATATGAATGCATGTATACGTTGTTTATACTGGGAATATATTTCTCACCGGAGTTATCTGACTGTTGTTGTGTTTGTATGTGTGCATGACAATAGGTGGGACAGGATCAGGGTCAAGAATAGGATGAGAGATTGAGATTAGAGTGGAGATCCGGGCCCCGAAGTAGAGCTGGATTTCAACACTTGAGATGTAGTTGTTGAACCTTAGTTTGTTCTGGCTTTCTTTTGTACAAGACTTGTACTTTGGATCATGTTGTAGATATTAAACTTGATCTTGTAATTTTAATGGGATGTGACCTAACTTGTTATAGGAATTGTATACTTGTTTAAAAGGTGTTCAACATTTTTAAAAAAATAAAATTTACGATCCAGGTTATTTAACTGATCCATTTAATACTAATGATAATTAAGAAGAATGAGTTAGCATCCGGGTCCCCACACGATTACTCAGTTGACTCAGAAGAATGCCCCTTTTGTTTTGTCAGAAGCGTGTGAATCCAATTTTCTAGAGTTGAAGAAGAGATTAACCAGTGCTCCTGTGTTGGCTATTCCGTTAGGTACTGGTGATTTTGTATTGTGATGCTTCTCACAGAGGAATAAGTTGTGTTTTGATGCAGCGAGGACATGTTATTGCTTATGCCTCGAGACAATTGAAATCACATGAGACTCGCTACCCGATTCATGATCTTGAATTGGCTGCTATCGTATTTGCATCGAAGATTTGGCGACACTACCTATACGGTAAGAAATTTGAAATCTATTATGATCACAAGATTTTGAAATATCTATTTTCATAGTCAGAACTGAATATGAGACAACGTAGATGGCTTGATTTTTTAAAAGATTTTGATTGTGAAATCAAATATTATCCGGGGAAGTCAAATGCAGCAGCTGATGCACTGAGTCAAAAGGTATGTTCTTTATCCCTATCGACGATTGGTGTTTCGAATTTGATTGAAAATTGCCGTCTTTCTGGATTAGTATTTGAGACAGATTGTCAACCTCTGAAACTTTATGCCATTCAAGTTGAACCAGAGTTAATTTCACGAATCAAACAGATACAGAAAGTTGATCAGAATATTCAGAACTCGATTATGATGGTCGGATCAGGGCATCAATCAGAATATCAGGTTCAAGATGATGTGTTATATGTGAATAATCGTCTTGTTGTGCCAGATGTTTCAGATTTGAAACAACAGATTTTGATAGAGGCACACTGTAGTCGTTTGAGTATTATCCTGGTGGCAGAAAAATGTACAATGATATGAAGAAATAGTTTTGGTGGAAACAGATGAAATCAGACATTGCAGATTTTGTGTCCAAATGTTTGAATTGCCAACAGGTGAAAGCAGAAAAGAAGAAACCAGGAGGTCTGTTGCATAGCTTATCTATTTCAAAATGGAAATGGGATCACATTTCCATGGATTTTGTTACGAAGCTACCACGATCCTCCCGAGGTTGCGATGCGATTTGGGTCGTTATTGACAGACTAACCAAATCCGCATGTTTTATTCCTTACAGAATGACATACAGACATGACCAGATGGCAGAGATTTATGTCAGAGAAATTGTCAGATTGCATGGCATGCCAAAGTCCATTGTATCAGATCGTGATCCTTGATTTACTTCACACTTTTGGCACAGTTTGCAACAAGCTCTAGGTACGAAATTATATTTGAGTACTGCATATCATCCTCAGATAGACGAACAGTCAGAGAGGACTATCCAGGCATTGGAGGATATGCTTAGAGCTATAGTGCTAGACTTTGGCACTAGTTGGCAAGATTCCTTGCCACTTTGTGAATTTTCGTACAACAACAGCTATCTGAGGTACCTGAACTTGGGCCTGATATGATTCGAGATATGACTGAGAAAGTAAAGATGATTCAGCAGAGAATGAAGACAGCTCAGGATAGACAGGCCAAATATGCAAATATTCGACATCGACCATTAGAGTTTGAGCAAGGAGAGAGAGTATTTTTGAAGATTTCTCCTTTCAGAGGCATTGTCATATTTGGCAAAAGAGGAAAGTTGTCTCCACGATATGTTGGGCCGTATGAGATTCTTGAGAAGATAGGTACTCATGCCTATCGACTCGCTATTCCTCCTTCTCTATCTGGTATACAAGACGTCTTTCATGTATCTATGCTGCGGAAATATCTTCATGATGCTTCTCATGTTCTTCAGCCTGACGAGGCAGAACTCGATGAAACTTTGAGTTATTTTGAGAAACCAATCCAGATTCTAGATCGTAAAGAAAAGCAGGTCAGAGCAAAGACTATTCCGCTTGTGAAAGTTCAGTGGAGTTGTCATGGCATTGAAGAAGCTACTTGGGAGACTGAATCAGATATGAGACAGAAATTTCCAGAGTTATTTCATTGATGTGAGTTTCTTATTTAGCTTCTGTTATATCTACTTGTTTTATGTGATTTGATTGCTTGTGATTTCGAGGACGAAATCAGATTTTAGAGGGGGAGAATTGTAAGGCCTGAGATTTGATCATTGTAATCCGAAATTATTTAATTGATAATTCATATGATTATGGAAGGAAAAGCCCGAGAAAGACATAAGAAGACATGAGTTAAGTGTGAGACCAGAAGGTCTCGCGCATATGCGCAGAGACGAGACCCCCATATGCGCGAGTTCCTATATGCCGAGACAGTAATGCGCGAGACTAGGCGCGCATATGCGCGAGCAGGGAAATTCTTTAAGTGCCGAGACAGTAGGTCTCGCGCATATGCACCGGTGTTGGACGTGCATATGCGCGAGACGTGCTGAAGAAAGGATGAGCCACTTGTATATACATGCATATCAACATGTAAGTTTCTTCATTCTTCCTTCAGAACTTGCAGCAAAGAACCGAAACCTCCATAGAGTTCTCAAGTCTTCATATCTTAGAATTTCAGTTGTACAGATCCGGCCGTCAGAATTTAAATCCGAGTCTAATTCTGTGCTTCTTTCGTCAAAGGCTTCAAAAGTATGTGAGTTTATTTACTTTTCAGCATGGCTAGAAAATTTATTGTTGGAGAATCATAATTTGATCTATATTATGTGTTCCTGAGATTGTGATAATCGTATAATCGATGTCGGATTGAAGAACGGACAACCTTTGTAATTGTTATCATTTTCCAGATTTGCTTTAATTGAGATTATGCAGATTTTGAGAATATCAGCTTGTGTTTGTTATGATTATGAGTTGTTGAGATTGGTATCTATTGATATTGAGTTGCCGGGGTATTTCGAGATTGTGCCGTTCTGCCATCGAAACGTAATTAGATTGAGAATTCTTGTGTTGGGTTGTATATTGATATTGTACATCTCAAACATGTTATTCCAGATTGATATTGCAACTTGAAGTAGAGAATTCAAATTCAGAATTGGTAAAAGAACGAGTCAAAGCCAAACCCCGAGAAAAAAAAAGGAATAAATCAATGTTAAACCGGGAAGATACAACTCGAGAAAGAGATAGCTTGAGTTTCCCAAAAACCACGTACTTTATTGTAATTGTTTTGATGTGTTTGCAATTCTTGAGATTGATATGCTTGGTCTATTGAGTTATAGCAAAGCATGTTTTATGAGTCTTTGGTAGAGATTCCAGGTCACTGGACATTTGGTTTATATCGGTGTGCTTAGGAGAAGATCGACTCCTATTGTAGAGATTCGATATAGAGGGCCAATGTCTGGGAATAAGAACATACCACCATCTAGCTGGGAAGAGTAGGTGGGAGACTTGTTACGTTCTTATTCAAACCGAGATCCCTAGATAAGAGTCAAGTCAAGATTAAGAGTTTAAGAGTTTGAGTTAAAGCTTGATATTGCTTTATGTTTTATTAGATTATGATACATGTTTTTTACAAATGTTATATGCTTTTATATATGTTTGTATGAAATGCATGTATACATTGTTTATATTGGGAATTATATTTCTCACCGAAGTTATCCGGCTATTTTTGTGTTTGTATGTGTGCATGACAACAGGTGGAACAAGATCATGGTCGAGAAGAGGATGAACGATCGAGATTAGAGTGCAGATCTGGGCTTAGAAGTAGAATGGGCTTCCAACACTTGACATGTAGTCGTTGAACCCTAGTTTGTTGTGAGTGTATATTGTACAAAACTTGTACTTCTGATCTTGTTGTAGATATTGCACTTGATTTTGTAATTTGAATAAGATGGGACTAACTTGTTATAGAAATTTGTACATTTGTTTATAAGGTGTTCAACATTTAAAAAAAAAAAAATTTGCGACCCAATTTATTTAATTGATCCATTTAATCCTAATGATGATTGAAAAGAATTTATTAGCGTCCGGGTCCCCACATAAAACCCTTAAATATAAAAAAGTTACCATGAGGTCTGCCTCGCAACGTAAGATCATGAAACTCATTAGGAAGTGTACTGTTTATTCTAAACAGGTTTTAAGTCGAACCAGTCACCTAAAATCAGTCACCTAAAGGTCGCTTGAGCTTAAGACTATCATATTTGATGTAAACATCATGTTGCATTGGTAAGGACATGGAGATGTCTGTTCACACAGATGAGTGATGATTTGATGATGCACTAAACAAGCTTCCCTCGGACGATCCAAGTTTTTATCAATTATCGAGTGGAAATGTAAGGTCCAAAATGCGATAACGTAATCCAACTGCATGCAAATATAGGAAAAATAGAAAATGACTAATTAGATTGTTTTATTTGCATTAATTAATTATGGTGTACATGATTACATGTTTAAAAAAGAAGTTTTCTATTAGAATGCATAAAACTGTGTTTTAAACGTTATTCGAGTTGTGATTGAGGAACAGAGACCGAAGACCATATGAGATAAAATATTTTATTAAATAATGATTTCTAATTGTTTAATGAGTGGTGTATTTCATTGGAATTTTTGAAAAATGAGGTGTTTTGAGGCTTTTCTATACGCCGAGTCGTATTTTAAACCGATAATCAATTTTCAATAAAAATAGGGACTTTTTGAGAACTCGGCTAATTTTTTCACAAACTTTCTTAAACAAAATATTTTAAATATTAACTAATGGGATTAATGGGTTTAAGCTTGCGCCAGGTATTTTATATCAAATAATCAAAGCCTCAAAGTCTTTTTATTTCCTTCAAACTCACGCCCCATCGCCTAGAAAACTAGGACTTTCCCATCAGCACACACCACACGAAAATTTTGAGAGGAATTCATGCAAGTTTGAAGAAAAAAATATCAGCAAGCTTCAACATCTCTCGCATCGCAAGTTGATTTTCGTGCATAATATACGCAAAGACACACCTTAATCTTCCTTCAAATATCTTTCATACCATATTATGTATATTTATCTTTCCTTGCATGAAGAATATGATGCACTGCTTGTATTTTCATTTTTATGGCTAAATATGCATAAAACTAGAGTTTTCTTTTTTTAAAACTCTTCCTAATGATGCAAAAAGGGGCTTCCATGGTAGGATACTTGAAGGGATACTTTTTCACATTTTTAAGGGTCCTCTAGATGTATAGATAAGGTCTGCACATGAAGAGCTGATGGCTTCGGTAATGGTGGCTAGGGAAGAGAGGGTTGTGTGCTTCACTTGGGGCGTGTTCAAGGGTCCAAACAGAGGCTATTCAAGGCCCTAGGTTGATCACATGAGGGCTGGTATGAAGGCTAGGGAGGAACCACGCAAGAAGAAGAGGCGCACTTGGCTTTTAGTCACGGGTGAAGGGCTGGGCACGCTTGGGGCTGTTAGCTTCAGTCCAGTGGCTTGCTATGGGCATGGTCATGGTCCTAGGATGGTGGTATAGGGGCCGTTCTTGGTGGATAAGGGTTGGGGCCGAAGGTTGCATGGGTAGGAGGCTAGGGTTTCCGAATTAGGATAATAAAATTCAGTAGCTGACCTAGGCATGATTGAAGGTCTCAATTGGCTTGATTTGGGTTGTATATGGTATAGTTAGGTATTAATAAGCTTTGGTTAAATTTTTGTAAAGTTTAGTGAAGTTTCGAGTCAATATAAGTCAAAACCGGGATGCACATTTAAGTTTAAAAAACGAATTGAGAAATTAATCGAGAAGCTAAATTTCATGTCTAAGAAATATGAATGGGTGTAGTTTAAGGTGTCATGTTAAGTTTGGAATGATTTGGGTCGTCGTTTTAAGGTCTAAAGATAAATTGGGAAAGTAAAGATTTCAGGGGCAAAACGGTCATTTTATATTTGAAAAATGTTAAACGTCCTGACAGTGCCATGAATACTGTAATAAAAGTTAAAATGATTATTTTAAACGTTTATGAAATTTTATGATGCAGCGTTAATGCTAAAAGACATGTTGCATGCTTGATTTAAAAGAAAAATGATTTATTTGTGCATGAATTTTTATAAGTGATGGAAATATGTAAAGTTGAAAGAGATGAATTGATTGTGACTAATACGATGATACGATGATATGTAAGGTCAATGCTCAATTGACGGGTGAGAGTGTCGATGATGTCCCCGCCGCCGGGACCGTGGTAATACGTAGATGGATCCATCGACCTACAGCTAATACAAAAGTCATAATTGAGGATCTGAATTCAATAAAAAGGGAAATGTATACATATATGATGAAAAGTAAAAGTATATGATGAAAGGAAAACGTTTAAGTTTATGCATGTATATGAAAAACTATTTTCACTGTTGCATATGAATATATATGTATTACTTGCTATCATGATTAAAGTTTGTTGAGTCAATAAATTCACAAGGTGTGATCGATGCAGGTGAGCATGATATTGATAGAGAACTTGATGGTTGAACTAACTGAACTGAAGGTGCACACAACCCGAGGATCGTCGCTAGTTTTCTGCAAATAAAAATTTTTGTTTTAAATGCGTTCTTTTGGGATTTTCAAATAAAAGGTTGGCTGATATTTAAATAGCAAATATATATATATATAAAATGGACGTTTCAAGAAAGGTCTACCGTTATGGTTGTACATCATTAATCCTTTGGTCTGGGACAACATGGATGCTCTGCTTACTAGCACTGCAATTTGACTCTTTTACCAACTCCATTGAGTGTAATTAAGTGGCGATGTTTGGTGTAGTTTCAAAATACGTAGGAACAAAAGCATTGTAGACGGGGA
Source organism: Primulina tabacum (assembly GCF_025594145.1). NCBI lineage: Eukaryota > Viridiplantae > Streptophyta > Magnoliopsida > Lamiales > Gesneriaceae > Primulina > Primulina tabacum. The sequence continues at coordinate 29,024,859 of NC_134561.1, read as the reverse complement.
TTCACAATTTGCCTATGTATGAAGATATTCTTTGTGATCTAATGAGTTAATAGTGCAATGAATATCTGACCAGAGTAGGACATGTGCATTTTGGAAAGTTGTTTCCTCAGTTGCACATACCATATCACTGTTATTACTCAAAGATATATCACACCGTTGTCGAATTCATTTGCAACTCTCGATATAGCAATGATTGCAAATTCGATCAGGATATATGAATTAAAGGAACCGTGTTGTATGATAACAGAACTTAAGGTTATTGCAAGAACTATCAGTGATATATAAGGGATCATGAGTTGATTCTAATAGATGATCTTACCATAATCCGATTGGTAAAATCAGACTTGAATTTTACTATTCTTGACCAAGGGGTTGATGAAAAGAATGAGCCTAATTAGGGTAAGCACGAATAAGAATAAATGTTATTATGAATAATATGAAGTTATGAACCCATGGTAGCTGTATCCCTGAACCATTGAGGGTCATACAAGTATTGAATTTTATGTTCCCGTTGAGATAATCAAATTCAAGGAGTTGAATTTCACGACTGTAATTTAATAGAGATCAAAAAAATTGCTTATTAAAGAGTTTGTAAGTGGATTCCACGTAATGGAAGTTGTGGAAGTCAGCCTTATTGCAAATTAAGAGAGGAGAATGAAACTGCTTAGTTTAGTGAAGGAGCTCACAAAATGACAGCCGTAAAAAATGGATCGGTGGAAATTTTCTCTTTCCAATTTTTCAATTTTCATTATATGAACAAGTTTTTTACCTCGATACATCGGTGCGGTTTAATCGTCGATTGGGGTTGTAACAAATACAAAATTATTTATTTAGAATCTATTAATCAAATAATAATGTTAGTAGTGATGACTACTATATGTACATACTTCTCACACAATATTCTACAGAGGTCTAGAATTTGTTAAATCTCAGGTGCTGAAACAAGTCTTTACTTGCTAAGGTACTCGGGACAAATCCTATTTGAAATGGATGGTGTGAGTTTGTATTTAATTGATTAATTAATAAAAAATAATTAAGAAATTAACTAATTGTTATTTATTTTTATATATATGTACATATATATATGTATGTATGTATAAATGTAGTAGAATATATATATCAAGAGTTAATTTTGCATGATATATACTACATGAGAATTTTAATAAATGATAATAAAGGAATCCAAATGAGATTAGGATTATAAATCCTAGTAGCATCAAATTAGTATATTTTTATTAATATGTTATCAGATGTTTATAATTTGTAACATAACCATTGAAGAAAATACACAAAAGTTCTCTCGTCCGTCACAAGAAAAATTTCGACTACCATAGCTTTTTTTGAGAAAAATTTAGGTCACCTTCCCTCCATCGTGTGCCGCCGCCGCTCGCCGGATTTTTGAAATTCCGACGATCCAAATTTGAAGCAAATTTCGTTTATATCTCTAATGCGATCTAAATAAGGAACATAGTCTCCGGTCATGGACTTGATTGGGCGATCAAAAAAAGGAGTTTGTTTCGTTTATAAATATTTACAAAAAGGACCAACTCCGCTAATTACGGACATGTTTGGTGTCCGACGTTAAATACGCAACGGTAAACAGATCAAAACACCCTATGAATGTTTTAAATCATACAACTCTCAATAAAAGCTTTGAATGTCAAGACAAAAAATTTTAAATTTCGCTGCGCTGTGTTTTGGGTGCAAGAAAACGGTATTCAAATATTGGTATCAGAGCCAAGGTTTTTCTATCGTTTGATTAGTTATTAAATAATGTTGAACAAATTGTTCCTAATCTCATAAGAAATCGAAATTGCTCACCATGAAAGATGTTCAATTTTATTTGTGTGTTCTTCACATAACAGTTCCAGGTATAACACGCGCACAACGACTGCTGCCCGGGTTCGTTTTTGAATAATTATTTTAAAAAAAATTAGGGGATGTTTCGCGAAGGGGAATGCACTGCCCGCAGGCAAAACAACGTTGCCCACCGAGGATTGGCGGAAATTTTCGGCAGCAGGAAGGGCAAAAAAAGGGTGCCCAAGATGTTCTCATACAGGCCCTAGTCCATAGGTTCGAAAGGTTCATGCCCAGGTATGATTTTAAAACAATTATGAATCAAAATTAATATTTTATGAAAATTGGATGATTTTATCCTTGAAAATAATTTTAATAAAATCATGAGATTTTCTTATAAAATAAATAAATAAAAAATATTCTTTTTATTATTATGGTAAAAGAAGTTTTACAATAAATTTAATTATTTGTAAATTGAATAATTAAATAAATATGTTTATTTAATTTTCAATTTAATTTTTAATTATGGTGGTTAGTGACATATTTATAAGATATATGATTTGATAATATTTGATATTATGGTTTTAATATAATATTTGATATTATATGAAAAATGATGATTAAAAGTAATAACTAATTTGCTAGGTGTATATTAGGATAAGTTACATGTCGTATTTTTTATTATTTGATAATTATTTAAAATGGATCTTGTTTATGTCTCCTTCTCACTCCTTAAATTTGCATCTAGACGTGTCATAAAAATTTAATTTAAATATTAGATTTAGTGAGAAATCAACATTTGAAGATGATGGGCCCAGATTCTCAAAATTTTGAAGATTAAAGACATGTAAAATATTGGAAGCTTATGCAATCTTGCATTTGCATCCCTACATATACCGAGGTTTTGGACATGGATTTATGTATGGTTCATATGGATCAATTAGCTCTTGGTTATCGATCATCATTTATTATTTATAGATAAATAGTATGTGTTTTATTATTAATAATTAGTAAGTATGATTGTTAAAGAAATTATTACCCAAAAGTATTGGTGATCGACAAAATCAAAACAACACTTCACTATTTCATGAAACAACTGCTTATCTTTTGTAACATATTTTAGCTCAACCGCCCAGCTCTCAACCGGCTTAAGCCAAAAGAGTTCTAACCGCTCTATCAAATGATATACTAGAGAAACTTGACCGCCTGACTTCCAGACCGTCAGTAATTCAAACGGCTCAGAATAAAAGAAGACAGAACTCTCAACCGATTGATTGAAAGACATCATTAAAGAAGGTTATTTATTGCCTACTTAATGAAAGACATTCTCTGACCGATTCAGGATATTCAAGAGCTTGCACCGGTTTCATAATCAACGTGTTCCTACATCAGTCCCGAGAATGATATGCATTTGTATCACTATCCCAGAAAAGAATGATTATTTATCTTTGAAAGGTATGAGGATAAAAGCAGTCACCATAAAAGAAAACTCTGTAGCAAACTCTTCAGAACGAGACTCAAGGAAATGCCAGCAAAGGGAACAGTTAATGCATATATGAATAACATTAAATGCGGTTGCAACTGATGGTGACACAGCCTTTCTCTAATACAAAGTTAACGTTACTCGATCTTTTTGACCGCTGGAACTATCGCCTATGTTAATAGAGAAGGATGTTTGTAGGAGCAGCGTGATATACATTATTGAATCCACGAAAGTAAAATTATCATAAGCTTGCATACTTCGAAAGTTTAAGAGCGCAATCAAAAGCTTACTTACTTCATCTCTCATAAGCACAAACTGAACAAATAGATATCTGTTCATTTTAGGATCATCTTCGTGCTATCAAAATCAATTTACTTGTATCAGTAACCTTTCGGTTATTTGGATAAGTTGTGGTGTCTAAAGAACAGAGTGTTCTTAAAATCCAGAATTGTAAAGTGATCACTAAGAATTCCAAAACAGGAAGTGTAATAAGTCCTGATTGGAGTGGGCTGTTGCAAAGAGTTTTGTAAATACAAAGTTTTTTAGTGAAATCCTTCTTAAAGAAAAAGAAGAGGTGACGTAGGAGTTTTTAATCTCCGAACATCAATAAAAAACCTTGTATTTTTATTTCTTGCAAGCACTTACTTTTCTAGCTATATTTTGTTGATAAGCCTGCCAACGTTTTTTAAGCTATCATTGGAAATTGTGAACCGTTTTCCGCACTCAACAGTGGTTCACATTTCTAATAGTTTGAGAAGAATTTCCAACCGCCTCAAAACTGTAGAGCCCAAATTCAGTACACGTATAACCAATGCATTTATTTGCATTTATTTGATTTTAAAATGAGTCTTAGTGGTGCATGATTTATTTAAACGCATTATTTTAAATTATTTACGTTTATATGATGCACGTTAAAATGTGTTTCGAGTTTCATGTTTCAGGTGATTATTCGAGGCGGGATCGAGGAATAGAGACCGGTGACGAGTTTGGAAATTTTGTTTTAATGCAGTATTTTATTTTAAGTAGAGGTCGGGTCATTTTAAATAATTTGTTTCGTTTTAGCATCTTTAAAGCCTAAATTATTTTTTTAGGAATTTTGGAGTTTTAAAACTTTTAAAGATTTATTTCTTGTGCACCTTATTTTAAATTAAGGGATATTGTTAAAATTAGAGGTGAATTAGCATTTTTATTAGTTGTTAATTACTAATTAAGCAAGTTATTTTCCTAATTAACATCCCTAATCCCCTCCCCACTACCCAAACACATGCACACACACAAACGCACGACACAAACACAAACACACATACTTTCAGATTTTATTATTTGAGAGGAGAGAAAAGTTAGGGTTCTTAGCCCTAGTAGCAGCCGTCCCTCCATCTTCAGGAATTTCTTGGATTTTCGTCCCTTTTCTTCAAGAAAAATAGTGTCACATTCGTCCCGAATCGTCTCTCGCATCCTTCCTGCTTTGGTGTCGCCGTTCGGTAACGTTAAGGATTTAAAGGCACGTATATTCTATTTTTCCTGCGTCGATCATGTCATAATATGTGTTGCGTTGTTTTTATGCATAAGAATACATGTGTGATGTGTAAAGTTTGAGCGGAAATTGTTTAGATCGCATTTTGAACGTTTCTAGATATGAAAACCTCGTTTTTGCTGATTCTTTTAAATACTGCGAATTTTCGATCGCAATTTGGGAGAATTTTCAACATGTAAATCGTAGAAATTTTTGATACCTTTGATTTGATATAAAATTCGAAATATTTGGATAAAAATTGAGTGAGTTATGTTGTTTTTGTGGGACTGCTCAAACTGCGTTTTCTGAAAATATATGCTAGTGATGTGTTCTTGAAGTTTTATGGTTGCAGGCTTCGTTGGAGATTGACGGGTGATCGCTGCTGCATTTAGGTATGTGGTTAATGATGTTGGGAAGGTCATTGACGTTTTGTTTCGCGTCGTTAGGCACTTGGGAGAACGAGTAGTCGTGAAAACTATTATGGTGTTAAAATTTGAGTTTATGGGTTTTATTGCGTTGCGTGTGGTGCGTCGTTTCTTTGGGAACGTTTGGGACGTGTTATGGAGTCGATTCAGTGTCATAGTGTCCTAGAATGAGTCTCGATGGATTGGTTCACGAATCGTATTTTTTGGTTAAGGGTATTAAGAGGCAGATCGCGGGTTCAGTACACTCGGCGCCCGAGCGGTAATTTCTTACCGCCCGAGCACCACTCATTCTGTCCGGGAGTAGAGCTTCAGAAAACTCGACGCCCGAGAGCCACCCTCACTATCGAAGAAATTATTTTTTTTAGCTCGGTGCCCGAGCGGTAATTTCTTACCACCCAAGCGCCACTCCTTCTGTCCGAATATTTGGTTTCCCCTTCTTTTCAAATTCAAATAGTGAGTTCATGTCTTTTATGGTTGGGAAATGTTAACACGTCATCTTAGAGTTTGTTTCGGGGTTTGATGTCATGGTTAGTACGATGATTTAACGAGGTCAAGTCCCGAGTGACCTAGAATGTCATAAGCTATCTATTTAATTCGGTGGTGAGCAAGAATACCTACGTCTAAGTTATGCAAGTTAAGTGTTGAAATTCATGTTAGTTTGTGCAGTAGTGTCTCCAAACGAGATCCAACGAATCCCTCGACGCCCTGTAAGTATGTTCGACGTGGAAAGAAAATACTTTTAAGTTTTTGAGGTATGCTAAATGTCTTGTGACAAATTTATGTATGATATTTGAAAGCGGTAAAGCGTGACCAGGGACCAATCCACCCCGTTAAATCATGAACGGGTTAAGATCAGGATTGGAAATCGTTAAAGCATGAACGGGACCAATCCACCCGTTAAAGCATGAACAGGGATCTCATGTACGTGGCAGTGGATTCGTCCCTGTCAGCCCAGTACTGTGGTTTAGTCTGATCAGGCGAATTATGTTATGTGTCACTTTCTTTGAAACATGCCTCTACGCAAAATGATGAAGTTATGTATGTTCAAGTATGTTCAAGTATGCAAGCATGTTTAAGAAAAGTTTTATGACAATGGCACGTCTATGTATGTATGTACGTATGTTCAAGCTTTTGATATGCAAGTTCAAGTTCCAGTATGTAGTACTTCTTATTTTAAAGTTGCTTGTGAATTTATTACGTATTACTTGTTACTTCCAGTTTATATGTGTTGAGTCTTTAGACTCACTAAACTTGATTGATTCAGGTGAGAATGATTTTGAGGAGACTAGGGGTGGGGACCAAGGAGCTGGCTTGGACTGAGCAGGAGAGTAGACCCGAGGACCGCCCAAGTTTTTAAGTTTTTATGAAATGTCAAATACTCTGATTTCACGCTACTGGTTATGAGATTTCAAGCAAATACTTTTGTCAAATTTTATTTTTAGATCTTTTGTTGCAACTACTTTTTGGACGTACGGTTTACGTTATCGAAATTGAAGTTTGATTACTCTTTTCAGAAAATTTTTAATTTTTCCACAAATTTTAAGAGGTAAAAAGTACGGTACGTTACAGTTGGTATCAGAGCGGTGTTCTTGTAAATGGTTATGCCTACTGCTAGTCGCAAGGAATTCACGAAGTCACACCTCAAGTCTGTAAGTTTTAAAGTTTTGAGTTATGTTATGTACTAGGCATTAAGTCATGATTTCAGCATGTCCATGTTTTAAGTTCGATTTACGTGCATCTTGTACTATTGATGCCATGTTAATGCCTATTGGGTTTACGTGTTGGGTAAATTGTTGGAACAGTATGCCTCCTAGACGCATGATTAACCGAGAAGCAAGGGATGAGGACAGAGAGGCCCGAGAGGAGGGGAGAGACGCTCCTCCTCCTCCACCGCCAGATATGCAGGTACAGATGCTCGCAGGTATGACGCAGTTATTCGCACAATTTGCGGGGAACCAGGCTGTGGAAAATACAGAAGCGAGGTCCAGACCAGAAGCAGTATACGAGAGGTTCAGATGGATGAGCCCAAAGGAGTTCTCGGGGACCACTGACCCGATGTTAGCCGAGGGATGGATTAAATCTATCGAGGTGATCTTTGCCTTTATGGAGTTGCAAGATGCAGATAGGGTCAGGTGTGCCACATTTCTACTGATCGGGGACGCCAGACTGTGGTGGGAGAGCACGTCCGTAGCAGCGAATTTGCAGACCCTTTCTTGGGATGGCTTTAAGGAGGTGTTCTACTCCAAGTACTTCACTGAAGAAGTACGATCTAGACTAACCAGGGAATTCATGACACTGCGACAGGGAGACAGCAGTGTGGCAGAATTTGTCAAGAAGTTTGAGAGGGGGTGTCATTTTGTGCCCCTGATAGCTAAATATGTCCAAGGGAAGTTGAGGCATTTCATGGATCAGAGGGATATTGAGGCTGATAGGCAGGGCAAGAGGCTCTATTTGGCTCCACAGCAACAGAAGCAGCGACCTCAGTTTATGAGTCCGTTCCAGGGGTAGCCAGGAAAGAAGCCTTATCAGAGACCGCCAAAGGGCAAGGGTCCTATGCCACAGCAGAAGGTGCCACAAAGGCCGGGAGAGCACCTGGTGTGCCCAAAGTGCAACCGCCAGCACCTGGGACAGGCAAGTGTTTCAAATGCGGGGCAAGTGACCACATGTTGAAGGAGTGCCCACAGTGGAGGCAGCCGACCCAGGGCAGAGTGTTCGCCATGCATGCGCAGGAGGTAAACCCAGACACGACATTACTGACCGGTAAACTTTTCTACCTAAGCTCAGCATTATTTTTACTTGCATGTTGAAATTTTATTTGGGATTATTAGTGTGCTAGCAATATTTTTAAGTCACTTGGGATATTAATTTCTGCGATGCTTGAAGTTAATGTAGAATTTTGGGGATATAAGTTTAGTGTTGTGCTAACGTATCTGAGGAAACATTTTCATAAAAAGAGTCGCCACGAAGGCCCTGATAGACTTAGGGGCCACCCACTCTTTTATTTCAGAGACATTCGCTAATCACCTGGACGTCAAGTCTATTGGGCTCGACATGAGCTATTCAGTGACAGTCCCATCAGGGGAAGAATTGTCAGCTACTAGCGTGGTCAGAGACAATGATCTGGAGCTGCAGGGCCACCTAGTGTACGCCGATCTGATTGTGTTGCCGATGCCAGAGTTTGATATCATTTTGGGAATGGACTGGCTGACGAAGAACAGAGTTCTTATCGATTTCCAGAAAAGGTCAGTGTTAGTAAGGCCTTTGGGTATGGAGCAGTTTCTCTTTGAGCAAGCTAGATGGAGGAGTTTTCCTCGCATGATCTCTTGCATGCAGGCGCGGAGACTCATTTACAAGGGGTGTCAGGCTTTCATGGCCAATATTCTTTCCGCACCTGACACACCCACTTCGTCATTATCAGATGTGCAAGTAGTCAGAGACTTCTCGGACGTCTTTCTTAACGACGTCACAGGTCTTCCGCCAAAGAGAGAGGTGGAGTTTGCAATCGATCTTATGCCAGGCACAGTGCCAATCTCCAAGGAGGCACCGTACCGTTTAGCTCCAGCTGAGATGCTAGAACTCAAATAGCAGATTCAGGAGCTCCTTGACAAGGAATTCATTCGCCCTAGTTTCTCACCGTGGGGCGCACCAGTGCTCTTTGTGAAAAAGAAAGATGGGAGCACGAGACTGTGCATCGATTATCGAGAGTTGAACAAAGTGACGATCAAGAATAAATACCCACTCCCAAGGATCGAGGACTTGTTCGATCAGTTGCAGGGAGCCATAGTGTTCTCTAAGATAGATCTTCGATCAGGGTATCACTAGCTGAAGATGAAAGATGCAGATGTCCATAAGACAGCATTTAGAACCAGATATGGGCATTACGAGTTTTTAGTGATGCCATTCGGACTGATGAATGCTCCAGTGATTTTTATGGACTTGATGAACCGAGTATTTCAGCCTCACCTAGATCAATTCGTCATAGTATTCATTGACAATATTCTTATCTACTCGAAAAGCCATGAGGAGCACAACCAGCATTTGAGGACGATTTTGCAGATCCTGCAGAGTCGCAAGTTATTTGCAAAGTTCAGTAAGTGTGAATTCTGGTTGGAGAAGGTAGCATTTTTGGGTCACATAATATCTAACAGCGGTATTGAGGTGGATCCAGCTAAGGTAGCGGCTATTAAGGATTGGGTCGAACCAAAGAATGCTTCAGAGATCCGCAGTTTTCTGGGTTTAGCCAGTTACTACCATAAGTTTATTCAGGGGTTTTTTCGATAGCAGTGCCACTCACTTCACTGACCAAGAAGAATGCTAAGTTTGTGTGGAGTGGCGAGTGCCAGAAGAGCATCGATACTTTGAAGTTAGCTCTTATTTAAGCGCCAGTGTTAGCCATGCCATCCGGGCAAGGAGATTTTGTGTTATACACCGATGCATCTAAGCTCGGGTTAGGCGCACTGTTGATGCAGCATGGTCGGGTGATAGCTTATGCTTCCAGGCAGTTGAAGGTGCATGAGAAGAATTATCCGACTCATGATTTAGAATTAGCCGCCGTTGTCTTTGCATTGAAGATTTGGAGACACTACTTGTACGGCGAGAAATGCCAGATATTTACTAATTACAAGAATCTCAAGTATTTCTTCACGCCGAAAGAGCTGAACATGAGGCAAAGACAATGGTTGGAGTTGGTAAAGGACTACGATTGTGAAATTAGCTACCATCCGGGGAAAGCTAATGTGGTGGCAGATGCCTTGAGCAGGAAGGTTTCAATCATAGCGCAGTTGTCAGTAAAGATATCTCTTCAGTCTGAGATTCAGAGGTTTGGGTTAGAGGTTTATCCCAAGGGCAGAGCTCTTAGACTATCTAATCTGACGGTCAAATCTGATTTACTATACCGAATCCGTAGAGGACAGCCTTCAGATGAGCAGTTGCAGAAATGAAGGCTGAAAGACGAAGCCAAGGGCAGTGTACTCTACACAGCATCCGATGGTATTGTGAGATACAGAGGTAGAATGTGGGTGCCTAGTATTGATTCGATCAGAGAGGATATTCTGACAGAGGCACACGCATCTCCGTACTCTATTCATCCAGGAGGTACCAAAATATACAAAGATTTGCAGATTCTGTATTGGTGGCCAGGTATGAAGCGAGATATCCGTCGATTTGTGTCTGAATGCCTAATTTTTCAGCATGTGAAGGCAGAGCATCAGAGGCCAATAGGAATGCTTAAGCCACTTCCTATCCCCGAGTGGAAATGAGAGAATATCACCATGAACTTCGTGGTTGGGTTGCCGAAGTCAGTCAGAGAATTCAATGCTATTTGGGTTATAGCGGATCGACTCACTAAGTTAGCGCACTTCTTACCGGTGAAGACGACTTTCTCCATGACACAGTATGTGGAAATATATATCAGGGATATAATCTGATTGCACGGAATCCTAGTTTCTATTGTGTCCGACAGGGACCCGAGGTTTACGTCGTCCTTCTGGAAGAGCCTACATATAGCCATGGGGACGAAGTTTCTATTCAGTACATCTTTTCACCCGCAGACAGATAGCCAATCTGAGCGAGTGATTCAGATCCTGGAGGATTTATTGCGAGCCTCTATGATCGATTTCCATGGGACTTGGGAATCTAAGCTACCTCTAGTAGAGTTTACCTACAACAACAGTTTTCAATCATCCATTGGTATGGCTCCCTACGAGGCATTGTATGGGAGAAAGTGCAGATCGCCGATTCATTGGGATTAAGTCGGTGAAAGAGCAGAACTTGGTCCAGAGATAGTTCAACAGACTGCAGAGGTAGTGGTCAAGATCCGAGACAGGATGAAGACCGCACAGAGTCGTCAAAAGAGCTATGCTGATAAGAGAGGGACCTAGAATTTGCCGTAGGTGATCAGGTTTTCGTGAAGATAGCACCGATGAAGGGTGTTATGAGATTTGGGAAAAGAGGCAAGCTGAGTCCGAGGTTTATTGGACCGTTCAAAATTCTTGACAGATTTGGGACAATAGCTTATCGTGTTGCCCTCCCGCCGAATCTGGCTGGGGTACACAATGTGTTCCACGTCTCGATGCTGAGGAAGTACTTAGTGAATCCTTCGCACGTGTTGAGTTATGAGCCGTTGCAGTTGACTCCTTACCTGTAATACGAGGAAAGACCCATCCAAATCCTAGACAGACAGAAGCGTAGACTTCGGAACAAAGTGACCAAGTTGGTCAAAGTCCGGTGGCTAAATCAATCAGTGGAGGAAGCCACTTGGGAGTCAGAGGCGGACATGAGGATTCGCTACCCGGAGTTGTTCGATAAGGTTTAATTTCGAAGACGAAATTTATATAAGTGGGGGAGGATTTGTAGAGCCCAAATTCTGTACACGTATAACCCATGCATTTATTCAATTATTGAAACATTTATTTAATTTTAAACTGAGTCTTGGTGGTGCAAGATTTATTTAAACGCATTATTTTAAATTATTTATGTTTATGTGATGCACGTTAAAATGTGTTTCGAGTTTCATGTTTCAAGCGATTATTCGAGGTGGGATCGAGGAATAGAGACCGGTGACGAGTTTGGCAATTTTGTTTTAATGCAATATTTTATTTTAAGTGGAGGTCGGGGCATTTTAAATAATTTGTTAAGTTTCAGCATCTTTAAAGCCTAAATTATTTATTTAAGAATTTTGGAGTTTTAAAACTTTTAAAGATTTATTTCTTGTGCACCTTATTTTTAATTAAGGGATTTTGTTAAAGTTAGAGGTGGATTAGCATTTTTATTAGTTGTTAATTACTAATTAAGCAACTTATTTTCCTAATTAACATCCCTAATCCCCTCGCCACTACCCAAACACACGCACACACACACTCACACACACAAACACACGACACAAACACACACACACATACTTTAAGATTTTATTATTTGAGAGGAGAGAAAAGTTAGGATTCTTAGCCCTAGTAGCAGCCGCCCCTCCCTATTCAGGAATTTCAGGGATTTTCATCCCTTTTCTTCAAGGAAAATAATGCCACGTTCGTCCCGGATCGTCTCTCGCATCCTTCCGCTTCGGTGTCGTCGTTCGGTAACGTTAAGGATTTAAAGGCACGTAAATTCTATTTTTCCTGCGTTGATCATGTCATAGTATGTGTTGTTTTTATGCGTAAAAATACATGTGTGATATGTAAAGTTTGAGCGGAAGTTGTTTAGATCGCATTTTGAACGTTTCTGGATCTGAAAATCTCGTTTTTGTTGATTCTTTTAACAAATGCGATTTTTCAGTCGCGATTTTGAGAAAACTTTCAACATCAAAATCGTAGAACTTTTTGATTCCTTCGATTTGATATAAAATTCGAAATATTTGGATGCAAATTGAGTGAGTTATGATGTTTTTCGTGGGACTACTCAAATTGCGTTTTCTTAAAATATATGCTAGTGATGTGTTCTTGAAGTTTTATGGTTGCAGGCTTCGTTGGAGATTGACGGGTCATCGCTGCTATGTTTAGGAATGTGGTTTATGATGTTGGGAAGGTCATTGTTGTTTTGTTTTGCATCGTTAGGCACTTGGGAGAACGAGTAGTCGTGAAAACTATTTTGGTGTTAAAATTTGAGTTTATGGGTTTTATTGCGTTGCGTGTGGTGCGTCGTTTCTTTGGGAACATTTGGGACGTGTTATGGAGTCGAGTCAGTGTCATAGTGTCCTAAAATGAGTCTCGATGGATTGGTTCACGAATCGTATTTTTTGGTTAAGGGTATTAAGAGGCAGATCGCGGGTTCAGTACACTCGGTGCCCGAGCAGTAATTTCTTACCGCCCGAGCGCCACTCATTATGTCCGAGAGTAGAGCTTCAGAAAACTCGGCGCCCGAGCGGTAACATTTTACCGCCCGAGCGCCACCCTCACTGTTGAAGAAATTATTTTTTTTAGCTCGGCGTCCGAGCGGTAATTTCTTACCGCCCGAGCGCCACTCCTTCTGTCCAAATATATGGTTTCCCCTTCTTTTCAAATTCAAATAGTGAGTTCATGTCTTTTATGGTTGGGAAATGTTCACACGTCATCTTAGAGCTTGTTTTAGGGTTTGATGTCATGATTAGTACGATGATTTAACGAGGTCAAGTCCCGAGTGACCTAGAATGTCATAAGCTATCTTTTTAATTCGGTGGTGAGCAAGAATACCTACGTCTAAGTTATGCAAGTCAAGAGTTGAAATTCATGTTAGTTTGTGCAGCAGCGGCCCCAAACGAGATCCAACGAATCCCTCAACGCCAAGTAAGTATGTTCGACGTGCAAAGAAAATACTTTTAAGTTTTTGAGGTATGCTAAATGTCTTGTGACCAATTTATGTATGGGATTGGAAAGTGGTAAAGCATGACCAGGGACCAATCCACCCCGTTAAATCATGAACGGGTTTAAATCAGGATTGGAAAATATTAAAGCATGAATAGGGAACAATCCACCCGTTAAAGCATGACTGGGGATCTCTTGTATGTGGCAGTGGATTCGCCCCTGTCAGCCCAGTACTGTGGTTTAGTCTGATCAGGCGAATTATGTTATGGGTCACTTGCTTTGAAACATGCCTCTACGCAAAATGATGAAGTTACGTATGTTCAAGTATGCAAGCATGTTTAAGAAAAGTTTTATGACAATGGCACGTCTATGTATGTATGTACGTATGTTCAAGCTTTTGATATGCAAGTTCGAGTTTGAGTATATACTTCCCATTTTAAAGTTGCTTGTGATTTTATTACGTATTACTTGTTACTTCAAGTTTATACGTGTTGAGTCTTTAGACTCATTAGACTTGATCGATGCAGGTGAGGATGATTTTGAGGAGACTAGGGGTGGGGACCAAGGAGCTGGCTTAGACTGAGCAGGAGGCTAGACCCGAGGACCGCCCAAGTTTCTAAGTTTTTATGAAATGTCAAATACTCTGATTTCACGCTACTGGTTATGAGATTTCAAACAATTACTTTTGTCAAACTTTATTTTTAGATCTTTTGTTGCAACTACTTTTGGGACGTACGGTTTACGTTATCAAGATTGAAGTTTGATTACTCTTTTCAGAAAATTTTTAATTTTTTCGCAAATTTTAAGAGGTAAAAAGTACGGTACGTTACAAAAACGGTTGAAAACAGAATCTTAGAAGAAAATATTTTCAAAGAGTTTATTCACCCCCCTCTAAATTCTTTCTCGATCCCAACAAGTGGTATCAATGCGGGGTTTTCTCAAACATTGATATCTACTAATTACTCATGGCATCTTTCAACAAAATTCTTATGTTCTCTAAAGAAGATTACGATGATTAAAAATTCATATGCATGCACATCTAGCAGCCCAAGATGACGATATGTGGTATGTCATCACTGACCGACCAATGAAAATTCTGAAAGTAAATACAGCTGCAACAACAGCTGAAGGTGCTCCCTAGATGATTGAAAAACATCGATCTAAATGGACAGCTGAGGACAAAAAGAAAGCAAATCTTGATAATGTTGTCAAGGATATTCTTTACAAGACTCTAGACAAAAATATGTTCTCCAAAATCAAGACGTGCGCCACGGCTAAAGAAATATGGGAAAAACTCACACAACAATGTGAGGGCAATGATCAAACTAAAGAAAACAAGCTGACTGTGGCTATCCAGAAGTTTGATAATGCAAAAATGAAGCTGGGAGAAACTCTTACAGAATTCGACGAACGGTTCAGTAGCATTATTATCGAACTTCTAACCAAGAAATTACTTTGAAGGTTATGCGAGACCTTCCCAGAGAATGGGATGTGAAAACCATAGCGATGCGAGAGTCCAAAGATCTGAATAGCTGGAACTCCATGATCTCTTTGCAGATCTTAAAGCATATGAGTTCGAGCTTGAATACGAACTGAAGAAGAGCGATCCACCTCCCAACAAAAAAAGCCTTGGCAGCTACCACAGTGACTCTTCTGGTTGAAGAGTTCACAAGTAAGACAACAGCTGAGCTACTAAGCAATGAAGCCATGTCCCTTTTCGTTAAAAAGTTTGGCAAATTCATGCGTAAGAATCAATCAAAGATGAATAAACCTTATTTCAAAAAGGACAATACTGATGATGGTCAAGCCTGCTTTAACCGTGGAAAGAAGGGACATTTTATTGCAGAATGAAATAGGCACAAAAAGGAGGAAAAGAAACCGGTTGACAGAAGACGGTCTAAAGACGACCAAAAATTCACAAAAGGAAGAATCAATGAGTCTTGTTCGCAGAAGAAGATAAAGGTAAATGGGTTGACTTAGAGTTAGAAAGATCCACTTCTGAAGAATCAGCCAGTGAAAGCGAAGATGAGACGACAAAATGTCTAATGGCTAATGAAGAGCCAAAATACACAGAAGAAATGGTATTTAAATTTGTAGAGGCCCGAAATTCGTACTTGAAAATTTGCGGAAAAATTTGAAATTTTCTTTTTAAATAATTAAAATGCCTCATTAAATAATTAAAATGTCTCATTCATAGTTCAACTGATAGATAAAGTTTAATGTTCAAAATAGCAGCGGAAGTAAATATTCGTTTGCAAAATAACAATTTAAAATAATCCAACAAATGAAAAATGTTTGGGCATAAAATGGTAAATGCTGAAAATGAGGTCCTCGGGTTCCACTACTGCCGACCCAAGCTAGCTCACTGGTCCCCGCCCTCGGTTTCGACCTCATCAGTACCTACAACAATCAAATCTAGTGAGTCTAAAGACTCAGCATGCATACATCGTAAATAACAAGTATTTATAATAAAATCGCATGTAAAGTAATGATATCATGAGTCTGGCATAACGTGAAAATGTCGTGTCATGAGTAATTATAATACTAGCATAACTGAACTGAAAATCGCATCATGAATAATTATAAATATGTGCATAACTGAACTGAAAATCTTGAGTGAAATGTTTGCTCCGTAGAGCCCGGTCATAAAATAGCATGTAATGATTTTCTGTTGAGATTATGTTCTACGCAAGTGGCCCCCTGAACTGAAGTGAACTAAACCGGTAAGTGACCACCGGGTGATGTAATAATCATCTGATCAGACTAATGCCACAGTATACTGGGTGGAACTGAACTGAACTGAACCGGTAAATAACATCGGGTGAAGTAATAATCCCATGAAGTGAAGTGGCCACAAGCAATATCGCATAAATCTCGAAAATGAATATTTTATATTTTTATGCACGTAATATAATTAAATAACGTAGTTAAATATCCTGTATTAATTTTACCGAATGGGTTAAATCGTTCCCAGGCTCGCTACGACTTAAATCTAACATGAAAAATATGTAAATGTTTTTACTTGACCAAACTTTGTAATTGACTCCAAAAACGAGACAATTACGCCCAATGACTTAGTATTTAATCATGACTCCGTGCCAACCAGAACCGACACCGAACCATCGTTTAGTCATGATTAAAATACACTTAAAATGATGAAATAATGCTCCTAAAAATTACAGTACTCCAAAATTTTGGTGAATGGAGGCCAAAACATGAAACGCTCTTTTGAGAGTCACTTTGGCACATTGCACCGTAAATTCTCGTACGACCTCTAAACTTGACCAAATCACAAACGGCCAAAAACATGACCTTACTCACTTGATGAGGTACTTTCCAATCTAAGGCCATAGGCTAAAAGCCAAACAAGAACTCAAACGAGCCTCTGAACAGAAGCACAAACTTGCTGTCCAATGAATACAGCAGTAGCGCTTGCCCTCCTTTGCGTTGTTTGCGAGGCTAATGGCCATTGGGGCTTGAACCACTGACCAGAGCCTCTTACCAACATCCTAGGGTATGGTTTGAACCATGGCTAAGGGCCCTAGGCCAGCCACAATCCAACCCACACTAGAAACGTGACCACACTCCCAACCGAGAGCAACAAACTGCATGCGTGGGACGTTGCTATTGTTTGCTGTCATGGATCATTCCAGTGGCCATTTGGTTGACCATGGAATGATCTAGACATCAAGGGGTAAGGTATGGACCGTGGATAAGGGCTAAAGAGCCAACCAAGACCCACACCACACCAAAATTTCGAAACACAACACACACACAACAACCAGAATTTTCCAAAACCGAAGGGGCTGTTCTTGTTTGTTTTAAAAATTGAGGGGGACTTGAACCAAGCCATGAAAGGCCGACTTGGTCATGTCCTAAACATGTCAAGGAGGGATTCTAAGCAAGGTTGCAGGCCCAAAAGCCAACCAAGATTCGAACCTCACCTTAGACAATCCAAACAAGAAAATCGAGACTCAAAATGGCAGAAATGACAAGTTGCTGTCAAATGCGTTGCTGGGTGAAAAAGGGCTGACACCAATGGGCTACCACATTCCTAACACACCCTATAACAACCCTATATGCAGCCTTGAGCCCCTGGAAATCGTGCCGAACCCTGAAACCACAACACAACCAAAAACGTGAGGTGCACAAGCGAAGGCCGAAATCTGTGCAGAATTTTCTTGTGTAGTTGCTGTAATATTTCGGTTTTCTCATGAAAATCCTGGACATGTGATGTTTAAAAATCATATTATGACTTGATTGAAGAGCAAAGAAATAACATATACATGCCTTGGATTTTTGTTTTGAAAGAAAACAAACAATTACGACGACGCGGCGCGGCGGAGACGGAGTTAATTTGCTTCTTGTTTTTCTCTCTTAATTCTCACGATTTCTCTAGTGTTTCTCTCGGTTTTTCTTGCTGAAAGTCTACTGAATTTCGAGAATAAGGATTTGGAGATAAGGCTAGGAAAATAAATGGGAAGGTTGCAAGATAATTGGAGATTAAATGGAAAAAATGAATCTTGCTTTCTTCCCTAGCTAAATCTCGATTTTTCTCTACTGAAGGTGACTGAATTTTCCAGAATATGGGGGAGGGAAAATGGTTAGGGATGAAGGGAAGGTCTACCAATTAAAAGGGAATGGAATGGTAAGATAAAAATCTTTCTCTCTAGAGTTTGAGAGGTAAGGAATGATATGACATATCAAAGGATTTGAGGTTGATTTGCTAGGGGTGAGGCCGATTCTTTCATGTCAAATAAGGGTAGGGAAATTGCTTAATGATTAATTATTAACGATTAAATGTGATGGAATTATCTCCCTAAGGAAATATTAGGAAATGAATTAAAGATGGAGAGTTGCCAAATATTTTTAAATCTATCCAAGGAGGGGCCGAAAATTTCTTTTAAAATGGGGTAGAAATTTTCTTAATTGTTAATTTACTTGGTGATTAAAAGGTTGGGGAATTATCTCCAAGAAAAGATTAAGGAATGGTATCAAATAGTAGTGAGTTGTAAATCCAAATCAAATCTCATCAAGGTGGCCGATTTTCTATGATAAATGGGAAAGAAATATTGCTAGATAAATATGGTAGAAATATTACTTAAATGTTAATTAGTGGTGAATAAAATTTAGGGAATTATCTATCAAGAAAAGGGTAAGGAAAGATATAAAATAGTGAGTTGACAATATTTTTAAATCTCCTAATGGAGATGGCCGATTTTGCTATTAAAATTGGGTAGGAATATTGTTTAAATCATTAATTAGTGAGAGTAAAAATTGAAGGGATTATCTACCATGAAATGGATAAAGAAAAGAATCAAAGAAATGTGATAGGACTCGTTTTACGTGTTTTTAGTGTTGGTTTTGAGTCGCGTTCATGCATCATATTAGTTTGTTTTAGTTGAATTTTGCATTTTTTTTAGCATTATTGAGCATTTGACTAATCTCGTGTATTCTGTGGTTATTTTGTAGGAATTGAACCAAAAAGTGGGAGAAACTTTGGCATAATATCGAAGAGGTCTCGCTAGGGCGGTCAAAAGTGACCGCCCCAGCGAGCATTGTGGTCTGGCTGAGGATTATTTTGCGCAAGTGTCTCGCTAGGGCGGTCAAAAGTGACCGCCCCAGCGAAACCAGGGACATGCTCGAGGAAGCTTATTCGAGGACCTCTCGCTAGGGCGGTCAAAATATACCGCCCTAGCGAGAAGCGAGATTGAGAAAGATTTGTTTCCAAATTTTGAGGGACTCTATCCTACACCAAGACCTAACACACGAGATCAGCCGTTTTTGACACACTTTATCAGACTTTTCATCATTTTTCTTGGAGAGGAGGCTAGGAGCAAAGGAGATTTCGAAGACCTCGAAATTTTCACGCGTCGTGGCCGTCATCCATCGTCATCTTTAGTATTTTCATTATTCAGTATTTTATTTCTTACATTGATTGTTGGTTTTTATCATGAATTTCAGTAGCTAAACTCTAGATTTGTTGGGATTTGAGGGGATCCTACCCCGTACTCGGTGTTTAACACTATTTCTCGACGTTTTTATTAGTGATTTGTTTATGCTATTGTTATTTCTTGTTTCAATCGAAGCCTAGCTAACTTCCTTTGATTATTTCATGTTGTTGATGAGTTTGATAGAATAGTTAACAATACGATCAAATAGTATAAACCACGGATTTACAATTTTAGTAGATATACGGAATTGGGTACGTGTCGATAGTGATAGTTCACCCGAATGAAAGCTAGTGGATTCCATAGAATGTAATGCAATCTTGAACTGTTAAATATTTGAGGACACTTGAGTACTGCATGTTTTTGATTAGTATTAATATAGCTCGACAGAGTATATTAATTAGTCTAGGGAATTCCGTCGAACGCACGAGTAAAAGTCGAGTGTGATTATTTAAACACGAGTGGTAGGTGAACTGCTAATTCCCAACAAATTCATTTCTCATTTGATTTAATCCAAATTAATCATTGCGGTCTTGAGTACGTTTTCTTTGCATTTTAATTATTTTAGTTGTTTAATTTACATTAGTTTAATCATCAACTCATTTTATCGTTGCTAAAGAAATTTTACTTGAAAATAAAAATAGTGTAACGCAGTCCTTGTGGAACGATACTCGTATTCACTTACGTTTATTATAACTTGACTATCGTGCACTTGCGATATTTAAATCGAGCTTTCATTTATAAAATAAATTTTGGGATTATTCACTGTGCAAGTTTTGCTCGATCAAGAGTTGTAAATCAAAAAACTAAATCTTTTAAAAATGAGGTGGCCAAAAATTGCAAATAAAATGGAGGGAAGAATATTTCTTAAATCTTGTATTTTAATTCTTTAGAGTTTTATCTACCCATTAAATATTCTAGTGAATTAATAAATTAGTTTAGGATGGTAATTATCTTGCATGCATGGCTAATTCTTTAAGTTAAATTACTAACATGTTAAGTTGAAATTTCTTAATTAAAATAAACCTAGATTAACTTATCTCAATTGGTCACATATTTTAATTTAGGCTTTTAATTAAATTCTTGGACACAAAAGAATTATTTACTACTTATCTCAAGTTAATTAAATAAATTCTTAAACATTGTTTTTAATTAAAAAAAATTATTATTTATCTTAAATAAATTCTAGGAATATTTTCTCATTATTAAAATTTATCTCAATACTCCAACTCCAGTCCGGCCTCACTTATTTAACTGAAAAGATAATACTATACTCATGCGATTTAAAATAAATAACCATAACTAAACAACTTTAAAATGCCTTAAATAATAAAGAAATCACTTTTAATTTAAATACTAGAAATTATGCATGGCTTATACGTAGTCTGATTTATCGGGTTCTACAACTCTCCCCCCCTAAAAAAAAATTTCGTTCCCGAAATTCGCTTATCCTTGATAAACAAAAAGTTTAGACTCTTAATTCTAGAATCCTAATAATCCACGCTTCCGATGCGCAACTCTGATAAGATAAATATTAAGCTATCCTTACGTCTCCTCAATCCTAAATAAATTTGTCTACCAAAATCCTCGTTTGTGAATCGCAACTTAAAACAACTTATGGTGGCTTGGTTCTATTCAACTATAGCCCCGAATTTTGACCTATCCCGTAATTCCTCATACTAGAGATGGATGTCAAAATTTAATGCACCTTACTTTCCTTATAATATACCCAAGATGTTCATTGACCTATTATATTCCAATATTGAAATCTTAACAGCATCCCTTCTTAACTTTATTGAACTCAAGATATATTAAAGCCTCAAGTCCAAGTATTGGCATTCATGCAGTTCAACTTAGGAGATCTTAGCACCAAATTTTTTTTTTTTATCGACTTCTATCCTGGGGTAAAACACTTAAAAGTTAAACCTTATCTCAACCCCATAATAATATTTGACTAAGATCCTTGAATCGAATCTTTATTTTACCGCACCAAACTTACATAGTCTAACTATTTAGAAGTACATCCCAATATAACGTTGTTGCAAATCTTAAGTTCGAGTAGTCTTAATCCATAAAACCCAAAATATACGATATCAATCTTCTATCTAAATAATAAAATTATTCTAGCACCAATTACATGCTTAAACTATTTCCTTTTCAATTAGAATAAAGTTGAGACCTAAGACCCTTGGACTTTAATTATTGAAGCGAATGTCGCATTCTCACGTATCCTTAATGCTTAATTAATACTAGCGTATAAAACTTAATAAGTTCTCCTATGATAATGATGGACTAACTCTAATAAATCAACTTCACTTATAACCCATAAATTCTTGAATCCCCATTTCAAGATTTCAGATTTCTTACTCGATAAAAATCTTAATATTCGTTCATTGATAACCTATGATGAACACAACTCGTTTCTTTTGGTTTTTATTTCACCCAAAATTTTCGTAGGAACACCTATTTCATAAACTTAAAATTCAAGCTTACGCGACCCAAATAATATTAGATAACGTAATCCCAACACATCTATTCATTTATTCTCAAGTTTCTCAATGACTTTCAAAAATTTCTTAAAACCAGGTGTCTACCTCAAATCTTATATGCGTCTATCAAGTAATCTTACCATCGATCGTACACAATTTTTTTTTCATATCTATTCTTATAACTTAACTAATTGATCAACTTTATCTTAAATTGTTATCACTCTGAATTCTTAATTTGTCACAGTATTAATTTACTAGAGCTTAAACCTTCAAGCCAAATGTTGATTCATCCTACAATGCCCTTGGTTACCATTCCTTATAACCTTATAACCCAATTGTTTCAAAGTTCTAGATATCCTTTCAAACCTAAATCATCAAATTTCATATCCTTTAAACCATTCGCTTCTCACTTACTGCTAACCAAGTCCCCAAGTTTCTTAAAAATTGCAAAATTAGTTCTTACTTTCCTCGAATATTATCCGATTTGTCCTTAATCTCGAGAATCCAACAATTACCCATAAGTTGTGGCATTCCTAATTCCATTCTATAGGTTTCCCGTAACATAAAGTTCAATGATCTTAAGCTTATTAAACCAAAAATCAATTCTCATAACCTCGAAAATTACTGATTTAACCCAATTGTTCCTCCAAAGTTCGAATTTAATCCTCAAAATTTCAGAATTTGCAATTTGGCCCTTAAAGTTCTCGAAAATTATCATTTTGGCCATACAACCCTACGAAATTTGCATTTTTGGTCCCCATAAAATTTTCAATTTTAGCATCATTAAACCTTAAAATTCTCAAAACTCAGAATTTAATCCCAAAATTCGATAAACTCGAAAATAGTCTCTTAGAATTTTATTTTTGCACTTAGGTCCTCAATTATTAGTTATTACAATTAGGTCCTTAAAATTCTCAATTCATGCAATTCAATCCTTAAATCCAACTGGGTAGAGCATGCATCCTAAATAACTTCTACGTTGTTATACTTCCAAATATAGTCGTAGTCCCGAATCATTAATCCTTACATGGAATTCTCAAAACCAACTAAACTAGCAACCACGAACCATCAGTAGTTCTTAGAAAATCTACAAGTCCCAAGAGCATTTATAATCTTCAAGATTAACTTATGATCCAAAAAGCAGAACATCAGTACTACTAGCCAAAAATCAATATAAACAATCTAATATTTCTTTAAATTTAAGTAAGTACTGCATAATTAAAGTCTTGACACAAAACATTTCATGAAAATATGCTGTGAAAATATTTCATGCTTTAAAAGAAATGCGTAAACGTAAAACTTACAGACCGAAGACGTGAATTCGTGAGCTTCTCGAGATCAGTAGTAGTACAACTCTTTACAAGAACATAGGCTCTGATACAACCTGTAGAGGCCCGAAATTCGTACTTGAAAATTTGCGGAAAAATTTGAAATTTTCTTTTTAAATAATTAAAATGCCTCGTTAAATAATTAAAATGTCTCATTCATAGTTCAACTGATAGATAAAGTTTAATGTTCAAAATAGCAGCGGAAGTAAATATTCGTTTGCAAAATAACAATTTAAAATAATCCAACAAATGAAAAATGTTTGGGCATAAAATGGTAAATGCTGAAAATGAGGTCCTCGGGTTCCACTACTGCCGACCCAAGCTAGCTCACTGGTCCCCGCCCTCGGTCTCGACCTCATCAGTACCTATAACAATCAAGTCTAGTGAGTCTAAAGACTCAACATGCATACATCGTAAATAACAAGTATTTATAATAAAATCACATGTAAAGTAATGATATCATGAGTCTGGCATAACGTGAAAATGTCGTGTCATGAGTAATTATAATACTAGCATAACTGAACTGAAAATTGCATCATGAATAATTATAAATACGTGCATAATTGAACTAAAAGTCGTAAGTGAAATGTTTGCTTCGTAGAGCCCGGTCATAAAATAGCATGTAATGATTTTCTGTTGAGATTATGTTCTACGCAAGTGGCCACCTGAACTGAACTGAACCGGTAAGTGACCACCGGGTGATGTAATAATCGTCTGATCAGACTAATGCCACAGTATACTGGGTGGAACTGAACTGAACTGAACCGGTAAGTGACCATCGGATGAAGTACTAATCTCATGAAGTGAAGTGGCCACAAGCAATATCGCATAAATCTCGAAAATGAATATTTTATATTTTTGTGCACGTAATATAATTAAATAACGTAAATAAATATCCTGTATTAATTTTACCGAATGGGTTGGATCGTTCCCAGGCTCTCTGCGACTTAAATCTAACATGAAAAATATGCAAATGATTTTACTTGACCAAAATTTGTAATTGACTCCAAAAACGAGACAATTACCCCCAATGACTTAGTATTTAATCATGAATCCGTACCAACACGAACCGACACCGAACCATCGTTTAGTTATGATTAAAATACACTTAAAATGATGAAATAATGCTCCTAAAAATTACAGTACTCGAAATTTTGGTGAATGGAGGCCAAAACATGAAACACTCTTTCGAGAGTCACTTTGGCACATTGCACCGTAAATTCTCGTACGACCTCTAAACTTGACCAAATCACAAACGGCCAAAAACATGACCTTCCTGACTCAATGAGGTACTGTCCAGTCTAAGACCATAGGCTAAAAGCCAACCAAGAACTCAAACGAGCATCTGAACCGAAGCACAAACTTGCTGTCCAATGAATACAGCAGTAGCGCTTGCCCTCCTTTGCGTTGTTTGCGAGGCCAATGGCCATTGGGGCTTGAACCACCGACCAGAGTCTCTTACCAACATCCTAGGGTATGGTTTGAACCATGGCTAAGGGCCCTAGGCCAGCCACAATCCAACCCACACCAGAAACGTGACCACACTCCCAACCGAGAGCAACAAACTGCATGCGTGGGACGTTGCTATTGTTTGCTGTCATGGATCATTCCAGTGGCCATTTGGTTGACAATTGAATGATCTAGACATCAAGGGGTAAGGTATGGACCGTGGCTAAGGGCTAAAGAGCCAACCAAGACCCACACCATACCAAAATTTCGAAACACAACACACACACAACAACCAGAATTTTCCAAAACCGAAGGGGCTGTTCTTGTTTGTTTTAAAAATCGAGGGGGACATGAACCAAGCCATGAAAGGCCGACTTGGTCATGCCCTAAACATGTCAAGGAGGGATTCTAACCAAAGTTGCAGGCCCAAAAGCCAACCAAGATTCGAACCTCACCTTAGACAATCCAAACAAGAAAATCGAGAGTCAAAATGGCAGAAATGACAAGTTGCTGTCAAATGCGTTGCTGGGGGAAACAAGGCTGACACCAATGGGCTATCACCTTCCTAACACACCCTATTACAACCCTAGATGCAGCCTTGAGCCCCTAGAAATCGAGCCGAATCCTGAAACCACAACACAACCAAAAACGTGAGGTGCACAAGCGAAGGCCGAAATCTGTGCAGAATTTTCTTGTGTAGTTGCTGTAATATTTCGGTTTTCTCATGAAAATCCTGGACATGTGATGTTTAAAAATCATATTATGACTTGATTGAAGAGCAAAGAAATAACATATACATGCCTTGGATTTTTGTTTTGAAAGAAAACAAACGATTACGACGACGCGGCGCGGCGGAGACGGAGTTAATTTGCTTCTTGTTTTTCTCTCTTAATTTTCATGATTTCTCTAGTGTTTCTCTCGGTTTTTCTTGCTGAAAGTCTACTGAATTTCGAGAATAAGGATTTGGAGATAAGGCTAGGAAAATAAATGGGAAGGTTGCAAGATAATTGGAGATTAAATGGAAAAAATGAATCTTGCTTTCTTCCCTAGCTAAATCTCGATTTTTCTCTACTGAAGGGGACTGAATTTTCGAGAATATGGGGGAGGGAAAATGGTTAGGGATGAAGGGAAGGTCTACCAATTAAAAGGGAATGGAATGGTAAGATAAAAATCTTTCTCTCTAGAGTTTGAGAGGTAAGGAATGATATGACATATCAAAGGATTTGAGGTTGATTTGCTAGGGGTGAGGCCGATTCTTTCATGTCAAATAAGGGTAGGGAAATTGCTTAATGATTAATTATTAACGATTAAATGTGATGGAATTATCTCCCTAAGGAAATATTAGGAAATGAATTAAAGATGGAGAGTTGCCAAATATTTTTAAATCTATCCAAGGAGGGGCCGAAAATTTCTTTTAAAATGGGGTAGAAATTTGCTTAATTGTTAATTTACTTGGTGATTAAAAGGTGGGGGAATTATCTCCAAGAAAAAATTAAGGAATGGTATCAAATAGTGGTGAGTTGTAAATCCAAATCAAATCTCATCTAGGTGGCCGATTTTCTATGATAAATGGGAATGAAATATTGCTAGAAAAACATGGTAGAAATATTACTTAAATGTTAATTAGTGGTGAATAAAATTTAGGAAATTATCTATCAAGAAAAGGGTAAGGAAAGATATAAAATAGTGAGTTGACAATATTTTTAAATCTCCTAATGGAGATGGCCGATTTTGCTATTAAAATTGGGTAGTAATATTGTTTAAATCATTACTTAGTGAGGGTAAAAATTGAAGGGATTATCTACCATGAAATGGATAAGGAAAAGAATCAAAGAAATGAGTTGTAAATAAAAAACTAAATCTTTTAAAAATGAGGTGGCCGAAAATTGCAAATAAAATGGAGGGGAGAATATTTCTTAAATCTTGTATTTTAATTCTTTAGAGTTTTATCTATCCATTAAATATTCTAGTGAATTAATAAATTAGTTTAGGATGGTAATTATCTTGCATGCATGGTTAATTCTTTAAGTTAAATTACTAACATGTTAAGTTGAAATTCCTTAATTAAAATAAACCTAGATTAACTTATCTCAATTGGTCACATATTTTAATTTAGGTTTTTAATTAAATTCTTGAACACAAAAGAATTATTTACTACTTATCTCAAGTTAATTAAATAAATTCTTAAACATTCTTTTATATTAAAATAAATTATTATTTATCTTAGATAAATTCTAGGAATATTTTCTCATTATTAAAATTTATCTCAATACTCCAACTCCAGTCCGGCCTCACTTATTTAACTGAAAAGATAATACTATACTCATGCGATTTAAAATAAATAACCATAACTAAACAACTTTAAAATTCCTTAAATAATAAAGAAATCAATTTTAATTTAAATACTAAAAATTATGCATGGCTTATACGTTGTCTGATTTATCGAGTTCTACAAACTTTGACTCTATTGCATTCACAAGAGAAGACCTGGTCACGGCACTACATGATATGGCAAATGAGTTCAAAGGAATATCACATCAATTTAATGAAGCCGAAGCATAAAAACAAGACTTGCAAAATAAGTTGACTCTCTCTAGCTGTTCGCAGCAAAAAAAGGTTGAAGGTTTAAAAGTAAAGTCAAGTCTGTTAGCGGCTAAGAATGATGACCTGCGCAGACTGTTCCATGCCACGTTAAAAGAAAACAAACGGTTGATAAACACAGTCAACACATGGAACAAGTCCTCTGCCTCTCTTAACAGGATACATGAGATGCAGAAACCGGTCGGAGATAGAACCGGACTAGGTTATAGCATCAATGAATGCAGCACCTCAGGAGCACCAACTCAACCGTTATTAGAGAAAGACAGTTTAAAACCGATTAAATTTGTCAGATCTAGTACGGTATATGAATTTGATAAGCCTTATGTTCAAGGCACTCAGAATGTAAATCTTTAAAATTACAGAAGACGATGTGGTTTGAGATATGTCAAAATTGAGAGTGCTAATTCCAACTGATCATGGCTAAGACGCATGCCAAATACAACCGTTCAAAACGGTTCAGTACTGGCCCGCAGAAAGTCAGGTTCAACCAGATATCACTAAAAACCTAGACCTAACCATTACTACAACAACCGACCTGTTCAAAAGAGGTACATATTGGGTGATAATGACAGACGGTCAAAACAATATGCTGAAAAAGAAAAGACACTGCATAGACCACCTGATTATGCACATAACCGCACTCACCTTAGGACACACCATGGAAAATCCTTCAGGATAATTCAAGTGTGGATTCCTAAGGAACTGATAATCTCAGGAACCAAATAAGAAAGGATACCAATTTTTTATTTAAATAATTTCAGGTATCGAAGAAAAAGAACTTGAAAGAATTCATCTGGTTCCTGGATAGTGGTTGTTCTAGACACATGACTGGAAGCAAAAGTCTTTTATCAGAAATAATCAACTACAGAGGTCCAACGATCACCTTCGTTGATAATTCTAAAGGTAGAGTTGTTGGTAAAGGTAAGATTATCCACGACAAATTTATCATTAAGGATGTACTTCTTGTAGAAAATCAGTGTTATAACCTGATAAGCATAAGCTAACTATGTGACAATGATTACACTGTTGAGTTTCACAAACTCATATGCACTGTTAAAACTGCCGCATGTAACACTGTGCTAACTGGTCATAGAGAACAAAATACATATAAATAAAATGTAATTATGATTGTCTTAATGCACCTACTTTCTTCATTGCCTTAAATGGTAATAAAAATTGGCTTTGGTATAAACGACTTAATCATCTTAATTTCAAATCCATTGCTACTATTAGCAAACTTAAAATGGAATCTGGCTTTCCTAACATTAACGTTGCCAAAGATAGAGTTTGCAATGCTTGTCAACTAGGTAAACAAGTCCGCTCAACCTTCAAGAACAAAGGAAGAAACTCATCAGCATGATGCCTGGAACTTCTTCACATGGATTTGTTTGGACCGATACCGGTGATGAGCTTAGGGGGAAAGAAATACACTCTTGTGGTAATTGATGACTTCTCTAGATTTACATGGGTAATTTTCTTAAGCTCCAAAGATCAAACTGCGGCTCAACTAATCAAGCTTCTCAAAAGACTTCAAAATGAGAAAACTGAAGCAGTAGACAGAATCAGGAGGGACAGAGGAACTGAATTTCATAACCAATTCCTCTCATCCTATCTTGAAGATAATGACATAAAACATGAACTGTCAGCTGCAAGATCATCTCAATAGAATGGAGTAGCTGAAAGAAGGAACCGCACATTGAAGGAAGCAGCTAGGACCATGCTGGCAGAATCCGGTATTCACAACGATTTTGAGCGGAGGCCATCAATATAGCCTGTTATACTCAAAACCGATCTATGATCAATAAAAATCATGAAAAGACTCCATATGAAATCTGGACCGGAAAAAAACCAGAAGTTTGATATTTTTCGCATTTTCGGTTGTAAGTGTTTTATTCATAATAATGGCAAGACACAACTAACCGCATTCCATGTAAAAGCTGATAATGGTGTCTTCCTGGGATACTCAGCAATGAGCAAAGCACATCGAGTTTATAATAAAAAAAACTCTCACAGTTGAAGAATCCATACATATTGTATTTGATGAATCATCTATATGTCATGACAATAGTCATAGCAGCATTCATGATTTGATTAATAAACTTGATGCTACTAATCTTGAAGCTAGTAGTGATGACGATATAGATTTGAGAAAAAAAGGTGAACACATCTTTGAGCAAGATCCCACCGCTCAAGAACAAACTCAACAGACAAATGATCCAGAAATTATTCAAATGGAGGAAGAGACACTAGTACAAGAAAATGAAATTACTCAACCAATCTAGCCAAATCCATATGGACCATGTCTCCAATGAAAAAAGGACCATCCACTCGAGCTGGTCATCGGTAACCCTATTGCCTCTCTTAGAACTAGAAATCAAATGATAAATGAATTTATGCATGCAGCCTTTGTTTCTCATATAGAACATAATAAAATCAATGATGCACTACATGATACAAATTGGATAGAGGCTATGCAGGAAGAAATCAACCAGTTTGAGAGAAGCAAAGTCTGGAATCTAGTTCCTAGTCCTGAAAGTGTACACATTATTGGCACTTGATGGGTGTTTAGAAACAAAATGGATGAAAACGGTTCGATAATAAGAAACTAGGCTAGATTAGTGGCCCAATGCTATAGGCAGGAGGAAGGAATAGACTTTGACAAATCATTTGATCCTGTAGCTAGGCTATAAGCAATTAGAATATTCTTGGCCTTTGCAACATTTAAAGATTTTAAGGTATATCAAATGGACATTAAATCTGCATTCTTAAATGGTTTGCTAAACGAGGAAGTATATGTAGAGCAACCACCTGGTTTTATCAATCACATTCACCCAGATTATGTTTATAAATTAGAAAAAGCACTGTATGGACTGAAACAAGCCCCAAGATCATGGTACGACATGTTAACTAAATTCTTGCTTGAGCATGACTTTTCAATTGGAACGGTTGATAAAAGTTTGTTTAAATTCTCAAAAGATGATAACTCTCTTTTTCTACAAATATATGTGGACGACATTATATTTGGATCAACTAATCCTAAACTGTGAGAGATTCTTTAAGATAATGCAGGAACAGTTTGAAATGAGCATGATGGGAGAACTAAACTTCTTTTTGGGGCTGCAAGCCAAGTAGTCAAAAAATGGTCTCTTCATTAACCAAGCAAATTATACAAAAGATATGCTGAAAAAGTTTGGAATGAAAATTTGCTCTTAAGCTACTACACCAATGAGCTCATCAATCAAATTGGACAAAGATGAAGGGGGAATCTCAGTGGACACAAAGATGTACAGATGATTAATTGGTTCACTATATATTTAACCGCTAGCCAACCAAATATTATGTTTGCTGTCTGTTTATGCACACGATTTCAAGCAAATCCCATGCAATCTCATTTTACTGTCGTTAAACGTATTCTTAAATATCTTAAGGGAACTATTAATATGGGACTTTGGTACCCAAAAGATACTAGCCTTCATCTTATAGGATATTCAGACGCAAACTCAAACGTAAGATCGACAGGAAAAGTACAAGAGGTTCATGTCAGTTTTTGGGTGATAGAATGATATCGTGGTTTAGCAAGAAACAAACGTCCATCGCTGAAGCGGAATACCTTACGGCTGGATGTTTTTGTGCTCAAATGATGTGGATACAACAGCAATTGAAAGATTATGGCATTCAAGTTAATGAATCTCCTATCTTCTGCGACAACACCAGTGCAATAACAATCACATATAATCCTATTATGCACTCTCGGAAAAAACACATTGGCATCAAACACCATTTCATCCGAGAACATGTCATGAAAAAAGAGATTCGGATTGAATATGTTCATACGGATCAACAAGCAGCTGATATATTCACGAAACCGTTACTAGAGGCTAAGTTTTCATACTTCCGAAATACACTTGGTTTAATCGATTTATCTTGATATGATTTGTTTTTGTTGTTTGAAATGCAGGAAATAAAAAGAGAGACAACAATAAAACATAAAAGTACTTTTATTAATGAAGACGGGAGTGTACATCAGCTATTTCCTCCTTAATCGACCTCCTCCAAAAGGCCAAACAGGTGGTCAGCCCTCCGATGGAGGTGCGCATAAAGTCTTCTGAGACGACAATCTGTCTCAGGGTCCTCTGCTCTTTTAAGAGCATAAGGAGGTCGACACCTTCCTTAGAGAAGATGTCTGAAGCATCAGCAACACGGAGGCGCCGCTGATACTTCTTCAGTATTGCCACCCCTTTATGGGTAGCAACAAGTCCTCCCCCAAGGGAGGACTGGAGTTCGTGGACTTTCGTCCAAGTTGACAACGTCTTCTTCAAGACGCTGTCCTCCATAGAAGCTTTCCGGGCCTCAACTATGGACTTCATGAACTTCTCAGCTAGATCCATCTAGCTTGAACTGTTTCCCTTATCCATCTTGCTTTACTTGTGTTGTGTTTCGAGTGATTGTGTAGCTAACACTTCTACATGTATTTATAGATAAGAATCATATGAAGAGTCGCCATCATTATGACTGACACAAGGATATGAAGAGCTCATCTGTCTACCACTGGTTCATCTCCCAAGAAAACTTTTAATGCACATGTTTAGGGAGAATATTGGTTTAGTCGATATTAATGGGGTTTTCAACCGCCTCCTCTCTAATCATATCATCCAACCGGTTCAGTTTTTATTTTGGGGGGAAGATATTTCCACGTCATTTTGTAAAAATTAATCAAACTCTTCATATGCCCTGGTTGATGTGACATTTATCTCTTTGAAATTTGAAATTAATCATTTTACCGCTGTATAAAACTTTTACCCTTTGAGCGAAATGCGGCAAAAGAAAAGGAAGACCAGATATGATTTGATCATTATGAACAAATCCAAAATCCTTGTAGACAGAACCAATCATTAATTCCCAAATTTTAAAGAAAAATCCCTTCACTGATAGTCCTCCACGTGGACTGTTTTGTGACTCTCTGAACCGAAAATCCATATTCAGATTTTGCATCCTCATCCTTACCTTGCTACTAACATTCGAAATTTTTTTCTCCGCGAAATTGTGTTTGAGCTCTTCTTCCAGGTGTTTATTTCGATTTCCCTTCTTCAAAACACAATTATGGCCGCCTCAATTGCTCACAATACAATTGCTGTCAACTTCGCATCAGTACTTTCTTTGACAAACAAGCCGATGCAAGCCATGTTTCGTATGCTTGAATCTTCTGGGCTTCGTTTCTTTCTAGGCTGCAGTGACAAATAATTCGAGACTCTATTGAAGGAATTCTTTGATTCTGAATACATGAAGAACGAAAGAAATTGTATGCGCTGTTCCAGAAAAAAATCTTCAATTCACCCAGAAGATGTTTGCTGAATTGTTGAGACTACCTGCTGCTGGAATTACTGATTTCTCCACACTTCCATGGGGAAATATTGAACTTTGGAGAAGCAATTTTTCCATCACCATGTCTCCGATTTCTTCTCCAACATGCCAGAAACGCGATCTAAAGATCGAATTCAGGCTGTTGGCTGATATTGTTGCAAAAAGAGTTCTTGCCAAAGCTGGTGCATATGAAAAAATAACTTTGGAAAAATTTCTTGTCATGGCCACCATTTCATCAAATCTGCAGATCAACTGGTCAGATGTTCTGTTCGAGACACTGGTACCTATGATAAAGAAAGAAAACCAATCTCAAGAGTTTGCGGTTCAAATCTGCCATATGCTAATTAATGCAGGGGTTCAACCGGTAGATATGGATGAAGTTGAAAAGACCAAGTTGTTCAATTGGCCAACGGTTGAAGACTTTATCATGAAGAATCGCCCAACTGATGAGGAGATAGTCTCCATCAAAATAGAGACCGGGGTAGAATTTGTGAAACAAAAAAAGAAGCAAAAGAAGACGATTTCAACTCCCAAAGAAACCAAAAGGAAGCTGATCCTAAAATCAAGTTCCGATGATGAATCCAAGGACGACATTCCAGTCTATCAAGTTTTCAAGAAGAAACGGTCCGAAAAACCAAAAACAAAGAAGATCAAGCGGATTAAACATCTTTCTGTACCACTGGTTCCTCCCCCGATCCCCGCAATCTCTACCACAATGCTCAAAGAATTCAAATTACTGAAGCAGAAATTGGGTCTTCTTACTCAGGAGTTCCTATCATTCTCTCAACAGACAAGGGCAAACAAGTCATGATCGAAAATCCACCAAAAACCAATTCAGTCCATACAGCCATTATCCTTACCAGCGAACGTGTCAATGTGGACGTTCAGAAGAAGATGGAAATGCTTGATCAATGGGTCCAATTTCGAACCCTTGTAACCTTTGACTCATTGATTCAAACCAGTAAGATCAAAGCAGCTGCCAAGCTTGAACGGTCCATCTTGGAATAGACAGAAACATCTGATATTCCAACTGCTCTACATCGTCGAGACTTTGTGGAACTTCAGATGAAAGAAAGTACTCTCCGAGCCCTCATTCAATTGAGACGGAACAACTTTAATCCCACCTGCCCTACTGCAAAGGATGACTCAGCCGTTATCTCCCAACTTGAGATGGATGCCACATCGCTTGCTATGAATGTTGCTCTAATGCCACATGACCTTCACCTTCCAGCAGTTGCAGAACAGAGTAAGCTTGACTCTACACTAAAACTACATTAAGACCCGAGCCCTGAAAAGCCCAAAGACAAACCCACAATTCAGGAGCATTCATCTACATCATCCGGTACTTTTACTGAACATTCTTCACCAGAAGTGCCCGTCGAAACTGCTCTACCTAATAATGAAGAAAACAATCTTCCCCCAACTTAGATACTCATGCCAGAGAATGATCCCATTACGGAACAACCCTGCCCCCAGGAAGTCTCAGACTCTCTGCCTGCTTCTCACGCGATCTATGAGATCGAAATACCAAATCAGCCAATCCATGTCAACATCTCTGAAGATCAGCCTCTGTCTGTTGAGGAGGCTGTGCAGTTTTTATCTGATTTTGATAACCACACAACCTACAAGGAAAAATCTCCGTCTCCAAGAACCCTCTCTGTTACAGACCTTCCTCTAGTTACTCTCCAAGAACCGTCAATTTCATCTTTCAAATATCTACAAAATGATGAGGTCACTATAACATGCATACATATAGATTAGCCTACATTTGTAGCTCTAGATGCAAAGGTTGACACTAGCAAGTCACCGTCTAGCTCAACTGCTGATATTGACAAAATAATTGAAGACATAACTGCGGAACTCGACGAGCCTCAGCCATCAAAATTTGTTGGAAAAGCATAATCTTCTCAACTGGCCTCTTTCAAAGCCAGATTACGTTCTGATCAGGCTGCCTCTGAAGAGGAAGATCATTCAGAAGTAGATGGCCAAAAAGAGATTCTATCAAAACTTGTCAACTTAGACCATTCAATCCTTGCTCTAAACCGCAAGCATTTTGATCTCAAAGATGCTTTTCAAATGATGAATTCGGATCTTTGTAAAGACTTCTCCGCCATGAATGCCAGCATCTGCCTACTCCAAGACAAGCATAATTCCGCACATCTAAACATGTGTCTTGAGCTCTCAGGCCAAATAAATCGTCTGCAAGATCATGTTGACCAATGTATGAATGCCCAAGGAGCTCAACTCACAGAAATTATGGACTTTCTGGTTCATGCTGATGTCAGAAAGGGGGGGAAGAGAAAGACAAAGAGTCATCCAACAAGATGAAATTTCAGTTATGAAAGAACAAAGAGAAGGGGAAGAACCTGATCAAGCAGGTCAAAAGTAAAGCATTTTTTAATATCTGTTTTTCTGTTTAAACTGTTTAGGTTCGTGATAGAAATTATAATTTCATCTATTCAATGAAATACAATTTTTGATTATGTCTTATACAAGACTGCCTTTAATATATGTAAAAAATTGTATAGCATTGCAGCTAGGTTTTGTCATCACCAAAAAGGGAAAATTGTTAAAGAAATTATTACCCAAAAGTTTTGGTTATCGACAAAATCAAAATAGCACTTCACTATTTCAAGAAACAATTGCTTATCTTTTGTAACAGATTTTAGCTCAACCACCCAGCTCTCAACCGGCTTAAGCCAAAAGAGTTCTAATCGCTCTATCAAAGGACATACTAGAGAAACTTGACCGCCTGACTTCCAGACCGTCAGTAATTCAAACGGCTCAAAATAAAAGAAGATGGAACTTTCAACCGATTGATTGAAAGACATCATTAAAGAAGGTTATTTATTGCCTACTTAATGAAAGACTTCTCTGACCGCTTCAGGACATTCAAGAGCTTGCACCAGTTTCATAATCAACGTGTTCCTACATCAGTCTCGAGAATGATCTGCATTTATATCATTATCACATAAAGGAAAGATCATTTATCTTTGAAAGGTCTGAGGATAAAAGCAGTCACCATAAAAGGAAACTCTGTAGCAAACTCTTCAGAACGGGACTCAAGGAAATGCCAGCAAAGAGAACATTTAATGCATATATGAAGAACATTAAATGCGGTTGCAGCTGATGGTGGCACAGCCTTTCTCTATTACAAAGTTAACGTTACTTGATCTTTTTGACCGTTGGAACTATCGCCTATATTAACAGAGAATAATGTTTGCAAGAGCAGCGTGATATACATTATCGAATCCACGAAAGTAAAATTATCATAAGCTTGCATACTTCGAAAGTTTCAGAGCTCACTCAAAAGCTTACTTACTTTATCGCTCATAAGCACGCACTGAACAAACAAATATCTGATCATTTTAGGATTATCTTCTTGCTACCAAAATCAATTTACTTGTATCAGTAACCTTTCAGTCATTTAGATTAAGTTGTGGTGTCTTGTGAATAGAGTGTTCTTGAAATCCAGAATTGTAAAGTCATCACTAAGAGTTCCAAAACAAGCAGCGTGATAAGTCCTGATTGGAGTGGACAGTTGCAAAGAGTTTTGTAAAGCCAAAGTTTTTTAGTGAAATCCTTCTTAAAGAGGAAGAAGGGGTGACGTAGGAGTTTTTAATCTCCGAACATCAATAAAAAACCTTGTGTTTTTATTTCTTGCAAGCACTTACTTTTCTAGCTATATTTTGCTGATATGCCTGCCAACTTTTCTAAGAGTTTGAGAATAATTTCCAACCGCCTCAAAACAGTTGAAAACAGAATCTTAAAAAGCAAATATTTTCAAAGAGTTTATTCACCCTCCCTCTAAACTCTTTCTCGATCCCAATAATGTTATTATTAATACAATAACAAGAGTTGCATGAATCCGACAAACAAACTAACAAACATGACACAAGATTTTAAAACTAATGATGAGACAATTTTTCGAAATTAAAAGCATCATTTTGGATAACATTCAAAATTTAAATCAAGCTCTTTAAAAAAATTTAAAAGAAATTTTAATATTTCATTGTCTTCCATCAACGATAGTTGCATGATTAACGCTACATGCGGTCAGACTTTGGCCTAGATAATTAGGGAGGTCTTGACGTCGGAAAGCAATGATTTCCACTGACATGCTTGATGTGAATTTCTTGAAACTCCCATGACACTACAAGAAAAACGCTAAACGACAACGGATTTTATCTGTTGTCATAGGCCATTTAAAACTGTTGTAACTGAGGGTGTCGTTGAAAGTGCGTTTAAAGACAACGGTTAAAACTCATTTTGGTAGCTATCATATTGCGACAATTTTTTTTTAAAAAAACATCGCTAATTAGCTGCGGTTTTAACCGTCGCTGCTTAGTGACAGTTTATGATATGATTTAGCGACGGATTCGTCAAAAATAATCGGTTACATTAGCGACGGTTTTTGATAAAGCCATTGCTAATTACTGACGGTAAACCGTCGCTAATTAGCGATATATTTGATTAAACGGTCGCTAATTAGCGACAGTTTTTGACTAAATACATCGCGATTCTTTTTACATAAAATAAAAAAATTTACTTTTATAATTTAATAAATATGCCAAAAAAACTTACAATCTGACTAAACTAATAATATTCATGATCTTAACTAACACTTAAAAATTTACCAAGATTTGAAGTGAAAAAACTTATCTTATTTCGAATTTAAAATCGTCTAAGAGAGAAAAATTTATGGTGTGAAGAAAATGGACCGAGGGTGCGGATATTTATAGACAACTTGTGATGATTTTTTATTAAAACGTATGGGTAAACCGTCGCTAGTAGCAAATGTTTTTACTAAACTGTCGCTATTAGCGACGGTAAGCTAAAGCTATCGCGATTAGCAACGGTTGTTTAATAAAACCGTCGCAATTTTTAATATGCGAAAAATTTGCAATGTTTTTTGTTAAAATTTGCGACAGTTTTTGTGAAAACCGCTATATTTAGCGACAATTTTAACAAAATCATCGCTAATTTGAACATGTGACGGTTTTGATAAAATCGTCGCTAGTCAAATAAC
Source organism: Primulina tabacum (assembly GCF_025594145.1). Taxonomy (NCBI): domain Eukaryota; kingdom Viridiplantae; phylum Streptophyta; class Magnoliopsida; order Lamiales; family Gesneriaceae; genus Primulina; species Primulina tabacum. The sequence goes on along the minus strand of NC_134561.1, from coordinate 28,987,160 downwards.
ACGCTAATCAACAATAGTTTTCTAAAACTGTTGTCTTTGACCCTAAAAAAACGCTCAAAGAAACGGTTTTCTAAAAACCGTTGTCTTTGAGCCCCAAAAAACGCTAAAAGACAACGGTTTTTAGAAAACCGTTGTCTTTTGCTTAAAAAACGCTATACGACAACGATTTTCACTAAAATCATTTTTAAAAAGTATACGACAACGGTTTTAGAGAAAAACTGTTGTCGTAGGTGCGTTGTTGAAGGTGTTTTTTCTTGTACACGACAACCATTATTTTTGATAACATTCAAAATTTTAAATTAAAAGTATACGACAACCATCATTTTGGATAACATTCAAAATTTAAATCAAGCTCTTTAAAAAAATTAAAAGAAAATTTAATATTTCATTTTCTTCCATCAACAATGGTTGCATGATTAACGCTACTTGTGGTCAGACTTTGGCCTAGATAATTAGGGAGGTCTTGACGTCGGAAAGCTATGATTTCCACTGACATGCTTAATGTGAAGAAACTTCCATGACTTTAGCTTAGATAATTGGGGATCTCATTACGATCGTCCACTAAGATTTCAGGATTGATGGATCAGGCTCAACACATAAAGGTAAACGACACCATATTAATAGACCCTTATCAAACGTGAGGCAAAACTATGGAAGGATTACAAAGTGTTGCAATTGGGCTTTACCTTTTGGAAATAATGATTTGCTTATATAATTGAGATCATAATTTTAGCAACTGGGCATTGCGTATTCACTAAAGATTGTATTTCCCATTTTCATCATAGGGTAGTGAAAAACGTCAAAATAGTTGGAGAAAATTCACAAAAAACAAAATTCCATATTTTATGTCTTATAAAATATTTAAAATAGTTAGTAACATTTATTCCGTTTCAATTTCAGTATATTTACTGTAGAGCCAAAATTCAGTACACGCAAAACCCATGCATTACTTAATAGTTAAATCATTTATTTTAATTTTAAAGTGATTTTTAGCGATGCATGATTTTTGAGATTTCATTATTTTAAATTATTTATGCTTATGTGATGCACTTTAAAAATATTTTCTTGAGTTTCATGTTTCAGACGATTATCCGATGCGGGATCGAGGAAAAGAGACCGACGACGAGTTTGGCAATTTTAAAACGTGGTATTCTATTTTAAGTTAAGGATGGACATTTTAAATAATTTATTTAGTTCTAGCATTTTAAAAGCCTAAATTATTTATTTGAGTGATTTTAGAATTTTAAAACTTTTAAAGTCTAGCAGTTGTGAATTTTATTTAAATTAGAGAATTTTATTAGAGTGTGTAGTAGTTTACCATTTTGATTAACTTGTTAATTGAGTTAGTGTTTTTAAATTAGCTTGTTAAATTTTAAGTAAGCAATAATTTGGCCCTAATTATATTAAACACACGCACACACCCACACTTACACACACACAAAACCGATATCACACACACACACAAAATCACAATTTCAGAAATTTATTCTTGAGAGAAAACTAGGGTTTTCTTGGTAGAGAGAGCAGGCACCCCCTTCATGTATATTTTCCAGCAACTTTTCGTGGTTTTTTTGCAAGAAATCGCGCCACGTTCGTCTCGGATTTTCTCTCGCATCTTTAC